>NC_047574.1:30978583-31287751 GCF_011004845.1 Esox lucius | reverse complement strand
TTCATAACATGTATTTGTTGCCCATTTTCTTAAGAAAAACATCCTTGAGAAGGCGAGAGCGGTCTGTGATGGCAATTCCATCGATCAACTCTTAAAGGAGTAAGAAACAGAGACAAAATTCACTTGGCACAATATAACAGTTTATTAATTATTTGCAAATAAGAGAGACGCGTCAACCGCTTACAAACATGATCTTTCATTATCATTATCCCAGGTGTCATTGTAAATACAAACAAAGTGTTACCACATTAATTATCCAAACCCAATTGAAAATGTTAAATAGGACTTCTAATATTACAGATGGATTTATTCAGGGAAAAAACGGGCCGTGGCCATTTTACCCTATTAAGCAGGCTATGACTATATTGGCTGCGAATCCAGTCTTCATGGAAAACAGCATGTTATCTCAGTATTAAAGACTTTTGCCATTCTGTTCCATACAAAGAGAAAGAAAACACACTCATTACGAAACCATATTTTACCAAATTAGAGAAGCATCATTATACCAATTTCCGTCCTATCCCTCTAATTAAATTTAGGACATTAGTGTCGTATACACCCCAGCGGACACCAATCAATGCAAAACCTTGCAATTTCAAAACTTCCTAGTTAACACCAACCTCGGTAAACAAGATCAAATATTCTACCAGGGAACATACAATGCACAGGGAATACCAAAATGGACAAATGCATTTACTAGGTCGACCATAACCAGGTATCGACAATTCAATTATCCAAAAACTATTATATACAGGAGCAAACTCTACTCCATCTCGCAGTCTAATTACCGGAGTCCAACTTATACTAGAACTTTACTGGGAAAATAGGAATGCGACAGAGGCTGTTTGGACATGGAACAAATATGCCGTTATCTAACTATTAATTAAACACGGGAGCTATACATAGTCACCCGTCAAAGAATCACTTTTACATCTTCAAACCACACTTTCTCAAAACCAACATCCTGACTTACTGAAACTTTCGCAGAGCAACGCAAGTCGCCCACATCCATAGACCGGGCCGAACCCGTTCCTACTCTATGAAATGCCTTATTTAACAACCCATGGGAAACAGCTCTAGGCCCTGTTCTTTCTAAATACCATGAATAACAATAATCAACGGGCTGCCCAATGCTTGTAAAACAGGACGTTGAAATCCTATAGCTGTGTCTGAACATTCTAACGGGATCCCTAACGGTGTCATCAATTTCCTAGCCAACTGGACAACATTTGAAAAACAGAAAGTAAACCAAAAAATTCAATATGTTCACCATTAATCATAAGAAACATAGTGTGTTTAACTCAATACTCTACGTGTTCCCTAAATGCTTGTACATTAAGTGTAACAACATCAATATATGCTCACCGGTAGACGCACTCTGGTCCGTCTCCTCTGACCGTCAGCACCCCTCCCCCAGGTGGTTCAGCGTTCCTGCGTGTTCCCGTCGGATCGCTCACGGCAAGGCCAAAGAGAAGCCGAAACGGTCTCTATGCTTGCAGGAACAATACGTCTAAACAGCCATTGTCTTGATTCCCACTGGTATCTTCCCAAATCCAATGTCCAGTCGAATGTCTAGTGGTAGCTTCATAAATTTAAACGTAGCGGTTAGCATAGTCCCTTCCTCAACCCCGGGTCTGTAGTCTTCTTTGTTCTCAGTCGCTGCAAACACTGGAACTGGTGTTTACTACTCCACACTATTGGACCTGTTCTTGAAACGCGGAGACACGCTCAACACTTCCAAAGCGGAGCAGAAAACGGCCTCCGACGGCCTACAGCACAAGGAAAAGGTCCACAGAACATTATATGCAAAAGATGGTAGGGAAATGTCCACCAACGAGACAGTGTCGCCGGGCTTGATGGGACGATGCAAAACTCCAAGGAGTCCCAGCGATCGGCGGAAACTCAGCGGGAGGGTGAGGGCGGTCAGAGGGGACGATCCTTCTAAACTGCGCCAAAAGGACTACAACACACAGATCAATACACTCCACACAAACTTTCCCAAAGCTTCCATTAGTCACCACGTTCTACATACCGTAGCCTACGCCTGCCAAACAACCTTATAGTATACCTTCAGTAACGTCCATATGACAACACGGCCATAATCTCCCAACCAGCCTGGCAGGCCGCGCATCCGTCACTGAACGGAAACGCCTGCCACCGGAAAACCTAAATTAAACACTCATGGAAACGAGGGACGATCAACGGCATACTGCCGCACTCACCCATGATCCCTAGTTACCCAGTAAATAAAATTTAAAAAGGTCCAACCTTAGTGTAGAACGAAAGAGGCAATCCCTCAAAAAGCCCTGCTTTTGCTTTAGATTTTGAAAGGTCTAACCTTTACTGCAGGTCTAAAGAAATCCAATCTAAATAGTGAAAATAGCCCAAGAAAAGTAATCAATATGCTAACGAGAACAGGTATGTTTTAACCAAAGCAGAGAGGTTGGGAGCCGTTCTGATCTCTAGAGGCAGGGTGTTCCACAGACGAGGCCCTGCCACCGCAAAAGCACGCTGCCCTCTACGCTTTAGTCTGACACGAGGGACTACCAGCAATGCCTGGTCAGGGGATCTGAGACTTCTGGACAGAATGTACAGATTAATAAGTTTAGAGAGATAAACCGAAGTTATGTTGTGTAAAGATTTGTAGACAAAGAGGAATATTTTAAAATCTATTCTCTGCTGAACTGGTAGCCACTGTAAAGATCTGAGGATAGGAGAGATATGATCATATTTGCGACAATTAAGGATGAGTCTGGCCGCAGCATTTTGGACTAACTGAAGACGGGAAATTTGAGAATCTGATATACCGCAATATACTGTGTTGCAATAATCCAGCCGACACGTGATGAAAGCATGAACCGCCATTTCCAGAGTTATTGGAGTGAGAAAGCCTTTGATTTTAGATCGTAAACGAAGTTGGTAAAACCGGAACTGATTACAGATGAGACGTGTTTATCAAACCTTAAGGACTTAAGCACACTGTAGATTTAAAGGGAGATAGACTCCCCAAGTCTGGGCTTGTACACTGGGACCTCTCACTTGGGCTGAAAACAATGACCTCGGTCTTATCATCATTTAGAGAGATGACATTTTTTGCCAGCCATGCCTTTACCTCCTCTAAGCATAGCAGAAGAGAGTTTAATGCTGCAGGATTGTTTCGCTTGATTGGAATGTAAATTTGAGTGTCGTCCGCATAAAAGTGAAATGATACACAGTGTTTCCTAAAAATTGCGCCCAGCGGTAGGATGTTGAGAGAAAATAGAGAGGGAGCCAAAATGGAGCCCTGTGGATGACCACAGCTCAGAGGTGCCATGGAGCAGGAGAAATTGGCCATCTTTACTAAAAACATTCTGTCAGAAAGGTAAGACTGGAACCATGACAAAACAGATCCTTTTATGCCCACCCACGTCTCCAGCCTAGCTAACAGAGTAGGGTGGTCAATGGTGTCAAAAGCCACCAAAAGATCTAAGAGAACTAGAACCACAGTGTCTCCAGAGTCAGTAGAGATATAAATGTCGTTTAGCACTGGCAGGAGAGCGGAGTCCTAAACCCAGATTGAAAAAACTCATATATACAGTTATTTGACAAAAAGTGTTGGAGTTGATCCAACACGATTTTCCCCAATAACTTGGAAATAAAAGGTAAGACAGAGATTGGCCGGTAATTTTTTAAAACAGAAGGATCCAGTGAAGGCTTCTTGAGCAGAAGAGTGACCGTAGCCACTTTAAAATTGGCCGGAACAGAGCCTGTGTTTAAACAGAGATACCATACCTGGACCCACCGAGTTGGTGATTCATTTTAAAAATCTCGGCTGAATGATATCATTTGGGCAAAATGAAGGTTTGACCTTGGCGCTCACATCCTTCAGTGTCTGGAGGTTAATTGAATCAAAAGCCTCCCAAACACAGGAGGTAGGCGACATAATAGGGGGGAGAGTTAATTTAGGGCAATTACTAAGCCTTAATTTAATGATTTTGTTAATAAAAAAACTCTGGAAGTCTTCACATAAAGCATCTGAGGCAACAGACAATTTAACAGATGGATTTAAAACATAAGGTACCTGTACCTGTAGACATAAGGTTTAACCTCAACTACAGATTTTAACCCTCGCCGTCCAACTGCAATTGTATTGCGCTCTAACCTCCTTAGTACAAAATATAAGCCCGGGTACCTGTACTGATGAATTACAAAAATCATATAAGCCGAGCGCCCTCGCACTCACCCCTTTCACAGCCAGTCCACGAGTGGGGGGGGAATCGGGCTCCGACCAAGTCTCTGGCTGTGCACGGATAACCAGCCAGGATATGATTAGAGACACCAGGTTAAGGAACCAAGGATAAGCTCCCAAAATGTGATGACAATTCCATCTATCGAATCTTAAAGGAGTAAGAAACAGAGACAAAATTCTCTTGGCACAATATAACAGTTTATTAATTATTTGCAAATAAGAGAGATGCGTCAACCGCTTACAAACATAATCGTTCGAGGAGTCTCTGACTCGATACAGGTCATTCAACAGTATATATAACATAGAAAAGGGGTGTGGTAAGTTGTTAACCATCTGTCTTGTCAATAAAACACATTCCCTTTGTTCTATCACATATCCTGGGCTTGATACAAGGGACATGTTGTCCTCCCCCATCTGGGTAACCTTCTCAAGCCTTGAGGGGGACTTAAAGCGTCTGGACAACCTACAGATAGGCAGCTGATTAACCCTATAAGAATGCATCAGGTTTCAGAATTTCAACAGGTCACAGGAGCATATATTGAATGTGGCAATCACTGGACTGACTGTCCTTTGCTAATAGGATAATACATTTGTTCATTTTAACTACAGTGTAAGCAACATTAAGTTATGGTATTACAATTGTGTAGTTCTGCTCCACTATTTCCTAACAATAATTAATCTTAATTCCCCACAGTAACCAATCAAACAGTACATTTTCCGTCTGTTGAAGGCTTTTATCCCTGCATGTTATAGATGTGGGATGTTTAATGCTCTGAATTTTGATTCTGTCTTAGCATTGTGACATAGGTAATAGGATTATTACCTATTTCAATTCATTGGGTGAGTCCCAGGACAAATGTAAGGCCATTGCGAGAGAATGGGGGTATGTAGACTACTATTGTATGTTTTGCCAAAAAATCTTAATATTGGATTGCTATTAGGAAATGTTTTCTGGTTGATGTATGCACACATACACTGAATACAATGCTTTAAGCACAGATGTAATTTCACAGGAATTGTTCCAAAGCAGTCCAAGTTCTCTACTTTCAAGTGTCCTCAAATAAAGGATAGGGCTCGACTGGCCAATTAGTTATCTAATTCTTTGGGTATGTTTAATATACATTTCTTTGTTTTACTTGGTGTGGGAATAAAAGTTGTCAAGCCATTAAACTGCATAAAGTGGCCATGTTGTGGCTCAGCTGTAATGTACCAAGACTTCAATCAAATACACTTGTCATTAACTCAAAATATCCAGGGTTCAATACCGAAGTGGCTAGACCTTTCAAGTGATAAGAATATATACATTACTAAAAAAAATATAGGACTTCCACAGGTCTGATAAGCACAAAGTATGTTCTTCTAAAGCAATATCTTAAAACATAACATTTGACTCAAAATTGCTTAAGATTCATTCCTTTCATTTTGTTTGATCAAATGCAGGTCATGTCCGGGGTTAATCCACAGAAAGTGCTTTCTATGGGATGGTTCTGGGGACTGCTACCTCTGTCAAGGTTTACACTTCAGATTTTTTTTCAATTTCAAGATGGCTGACAACTGTTTTGCTGTCTACCCCTGACCATAAACAAGACACCTCTGCTGCTGCTAAGACTCCCTCTCCTGACGCGCAGCCGGGGAAATCGCAGCCGTCCAACGCCCAACTGGAAACCGCCAAAGGTGATGCACAAAAGCAGTGGAGTGCTTTCCCCGGAATAGACACTGAAAAATGTTAATTTATTTTCACTGGTTACAGGTTTCTTGGTGGAAAGTGTTTTCAAGATTTCAGACTTCCATCAAACAAAACAGTAAGTGTAAAAACTGTTTTAATGTGTGGCCTGTGGCGTCCCCTGCGGAGGATTAATGTAGGGTGTCTGTGTGGATGATATAACTAGTCTGTATTTCCATAGTGCCATAATGTAATGCACACATGAAGTGTATGTATCCACGTTTTACATTGGTCAGCCATTTTGTCTACCATCTTGTAATATATCTCTATGTCTATGTATAAGACACAGGTATGCCGATTGCCAGGTTAATCAGAGTTACTTTTCTTATTTTTATAGGTTTAATATGATGTTCATTGTACAAAATATCCAAGATGATTGGTTCTTGATGCAGTGTTAGACCTCCTGGAGAATTAGACAAGTAGACCAAGAATCAGCATTCTAGGTCAATCGGGGTGCAAATACTGTCATTGTGAAAAAATGTATTAGGTTGTGGCCTGTGGCGCCCCCTGTGGAGGAATCAGGTCCAGTTTCTGTGTGGAAGGTATATGGCAGTAGTCATCAAACTTTTGTAGCCCAAGATCACATTTTTATTCAAAACGTAAGCTGAGATCTACCATTGAAAACAATCGATTTATAACATTTGATCTTAAAATGTATTTCACTATTAAAACATCATTCTGTCTGTAAGCACCAACAAACGCCGCCTTAATATACAAAATAGAGGTTAACAATATTATTTTACTATGCTCACTAACAGGCTTGGCACACAAATAGATGCAATTAGAATTGTATATTACAAGTCACATTAACCAATAACCGGCTTACCACACAAATGCATTCCCATCAATAGTATTGCATTTTAACAATGCACATGAATCAAGTTTACCATTAATCAATAACAGGCTTATCACACAAATGCATGCCCATCAATAGTCTTGCATTTTAACAATGCACATGAACCAAGTCTACCAATATTAATAACACACTCGTAATAATAGTATTGCATTTTACCATGGCACGTTACAATATTGAGTAACTTAACTATAAATAACCATCTCAACAAATACACACACAACAATGAACAACTATTTCAATGACAAGCTGCAAATAAAAATGTAAATGCAGTTTAGTTTTGAATTGTAGTAATTTGACTGTGTAAAAATAGAGTAAATTAAGAGAGGCTCAACATGATACCCATGAAAATAAGTGTCAAGAGGAGAACAGTGTCTGTCTGCCTGTCATTCAATCAGTGTGATGGATGGGACTGGACACTATCTGCAAGTGAGTCGTTGTCTGGCTCATAGTTCGACATGGCTAGTCTAATGCGGTCTGTTAGATGTGCATCTGTAAGGCGAGAACGGTATTTTGACTTTATTATTTTCATCTGTGAAAAGGCCATTTCACATAGGTATGTAGATCCAAAAAAGGCCTTCACCTTAATCGCGCATGTTGAAATGAGTGCATACTTCTCTCTACTCACAAGTCCCCAAAAGTCCTTGTCTCTCGATCTAGCTTTCAATTCAATGTCACTTTGTAAGTCAATTATTTCCATGTCTACTCCCATTGGCAAACCAAACACTTCCTGCATTTTAGCAGAGAGCTGTTCAATGTCATAGGAAAAGAATGGATTTGAAATAAAAGTGACCACTTGCTCAATCTGGTTTATCTCTTCAAATCTCTGATTGAATTCATGCATCAGCTTGTTAAATTGGTTACAGAAATGTTCAGAGTGGAAAGCGTTTTTGTTTTTAATGTTTTGCAACATCTTTTCAAGGTTTTGGAAGTGTGTTAGCTTTCTGTTTTTTACCTGGGTGGTCCACAAACTCAGCTTGACCTTGAATGCGTTCACTGAGCTTATAATGTGGGCAAAGTCCCTGTCTTTTCCTTGGAGCTCACAGTTTAGCTTGTTTAGTTTTGCTGTTAGATCAGTAAGAAACCCCAAATCTAACAACCATTCATCATTGGACAGCTGCTCATAATTTTCATTCCTCGACTCAAGAAAACATCTAATCTCAGGCAGCAAATCAACAAAGCGCTGGAGCACTTTTCCGCGACTCAACCACCGCATATCTGCGTGGAGAATGAGATCGCCATATACAGAATCAAGTTCATCTAACAAGGACTTAAACAAGCGGTGTTGAAGTGCTTTTGCGCGAATCGAGTTAACAATTTTAACCACAGGAGACATCACATGTGAGAAATCAATTACTTTACCTGCCAAAGCTTGTTGGTGGACACAGTGTTAATTCACAAACGGTGGAAAATCCGGATCTTTTTTACACAGTGCGCAAAAGCCCGAATGCACACCACGCATTGCGGGGGCCCCGTCAGTTGTTATTGACACCAATTTTTGAATTGGAATATTGTTCTCATTAATATATTTCTTGAATTTGTTGTACACATCTTCGCCCCTTGTTCTCTCTTTCATTGGGATAAGAGTTAGAAAGTCCTCCTTTGTTGTGGAGTCCTTGAAAGCCATTCTAACGAACACAATCAGCTGGGCAGTGTCTGTAATATCCATGGACTTGTCAAATTGAAGTGAAAAGTATTCACAAAGTGATAAGTCTTTAAGCACTTGTTGGGAAATATCCTCAGACAGCATCTCAACTCTTCTGGCTACAGTGGATGCACCAAGCGACACTTTCTTTATTGCTGCTTTGTCTTGTTTTTGAAGTCAGTGAATAAAGTGGCGGCGGTGACAGTCATAGCTTCTTTGAACAACTCACCATCAGTAAACGTTTTTTTGTGCTTAGCCAATATGTGGCTAACACGGAATGATGCCTTTGTAGCAGCCTTGTTTTTAGCTGTAGGTTTTGTAAAAAGGGTCTGTTGGGCTTTTAGCAGGCCTTTCAGTTCCTCCACTCTCTTAATTCGTAGTTGGCTTTTCAGTGGATAGGTGTCGGTGAATTTCGGATGGGCGGTGCTATGATGGCGCTCCAGGTTGCCTCTTTTAGATAAGGATATAGCCTTCTGACATATCGGGCATATCGTTTTTTCCTTCACTGTGGTGAACAGAAATTCATGTTCCCATTCATCATGGAAATTGTACTTTTTTGCCTTCTTTTTTACCGGTCCCTCAGCCATTTTGCTGGAAGTCTGACAGCTAACATTCGACCACCGAACATCAATAACTGTGCACTGCCATACAGTGTCACTGTACGATAGGCTACACGCACTGTTAAGCACATTGCTCTAATATAGCTTCTGATTGGTTTAATTGTATTTTCCGACACAGTAGAACAATCACATAACGGATCACTGTATATTTTTCGGTATAAAAAAGAAGTAAAAAAACAGCACATTTACAAAAGGGTTCACGATCTACTAGGAATGCCGTGAAGATCGACCAGTCGATCACGATCGACTATTTGGTGACCACTGGTATATGGTCTATATTTTTATTGTGCCATAATGTAATGCACACATGAAGTTTATTCATGCATTTGTTTTACACTGGTCAGCCATTTTGTCTGACATCATGTATTTTATCTTGTAGCTGTGAACACCCTATCAGGAGACATGTATAAGACACATGGTTGCCGACTGACAGGTCAATCAGTGTTATTGTTGATTTTATGTAGATTTTTTTTTTTTCAAGAAATGTTCAATGTAAAAAATATTCAAGATGGCAGACTTGATAGGTCCTTGAGGCATAGTTGTACCCCTTGTAGAATGAGGCATGTATACAAAGAATCAGCATCATTGTGAAAAAACTGATTTTGGCCATTGCTTGTGGCGCCCCCTATGGAGCAATCGGGTTGTGTCTCTTTGTGGTAGGTATACGTAGTCTATATTTTCAGTGGTCCAATTTATAAAACTTTTCACCAAGGACTTTTTGAGTTAAGTGGTTTCAAGGGGGGGAAAAGTAAATAATAATAAATATAGTTGCAAGAAACAGTGGGACGGGGTTCTCCTATATGGCAAGAATAGTGAAATAGGTCAGAAGTTACAAGCTGGAAAGGTCAGACACTGTGACACTATTTATATGGATTATTTATACCCTAGTGAATATTCTCAGAAGCCATGTTCCACCTCACTACATCTAGTTTTTCATTTATAAGGCAATTTTCATAGCTAAGTTTGACTTATAGTGTATTGAATTGGAGCAAATTGAGTGGGTATCATAAAAAGTGCTGCTGGCTATACCCTCTATTTTCCCCCATGAAATGACAATTTATATGGATTCTTCATACCTTAGCGAGTAATTCTTGAAAACCACGTTCCACGTCACAACGTCTAGGTTTTTTGTAAAAGGCAATTTGCATAGGCTAAATTCTGGTGTAGAGTCTTGCACTGGAGCCAATGGAGTGGTTGGCTAAGAAAGTGCTGCTGGTGTGACCTACGTTGAGATAGACAGCATAGAAGTTGGTCAATAGGGTAAACACTGGAAAATTGTTTGGCAGGGGACATTAGTGTCTGTTTGTGTATGGACTTTTGACTCAACAGTAACTCTCTAAGGCCATCAACAAAAACACTGGCAATGGAAAACAGTGGTAGGACACTGCAACTATGTTTTTTCAATAAGAATCTTTGTGCATGTGTGTGAAAGAGATACAATGAAGTAACCAATTCTATGCTGTCTGTATCACCTATCTTCTACAGTTAAACAGACTTACATTAACCACCTTTTTACTGTGGTCATTGTTCTGCCATCTTGCAACGTATCCCTTGTTCCTTACAACCCTATAGGGAGGCATATATGAAGCATGTACACCAAAAATCTGGTCAATATGACTGCTGGGTGATTTTAGTTATTTTATTAGTTTTTTGTGAATATACTTTTACCTTTTTTTACATTCTGTGATTTTCATCTTACTGTTGTTAACTTAACATCTTTAACATTTTACAGAACCAACAGTCATGTTTCCATTGCATTCATTATAACAATTGTACACATTAAAATACATATAGTATTCTTTTAAAAGGGCAATAAAACAGATCAAAATGACAAATTATGAGTAATGAGTTAAAAAAACCCAGTTAATAACACCCAGTAGATTTTAAAACTAATCCTAAATTACTTAAAATGGTCTCAATAATCCATTAAAAACCTTTTTAAACCATGTGTACTTGTGTTCTAAAAAGTAATCTCAGAATACAATTAAGAACAGTGTTTTTAAGACGTTCAAAAATGGGTACTAATCCAGTTCTATAGCTAAGAAGTTCTGTGTCTCCTCCTGTGCAGTAACAGGGCAACGACCGTGACTCCCCGCCATCCTGACTCCCCAGCGCGGGCACTGAGGAACCCCCCTCTGAGGCCCAGAGGAGATCGCCCCCGATCAGTCCGTTGCCGGCAGGGCCTTCCAGCAGGGGACATACAGTTATGTGTTGTGCCCTGTGATGGCAATTTCTAAAATCCAAGTAATTCTATGAAAATGGTAGGTAAGACAGGAGAAATCAATTGCGCAATAAACGGTTTTAATCTTGCTTGCAAGGAGAAAGTATACAGGTTACAAAGTAACAGTGGATAGTTTCTAAATAAAAACATCATTTCGACAGTATTTATTACATAGGAAAAAGGGGTGTGGTAAGATGCTGCCATCTGTTTCATGTCAATCAAACACCTTTCCCTTTGTTCTATCACACACGTCAAATGCTATCTTCCCCCACCTTATCCTTCCTGCCATAATGTTTACTGTAGTGTTTACCCAAAGGGGCCAACTGACCTTACTGGCCCCTGTTGTATCTTCTCCTATCCTGTCCTAAACCCCACTGATCTCCATCTGGACAGACAATAGATGCCCCCTATGCAAATACCAGATCCCACACATTCCTATACCTATCTAAACCGTGGGACTCAGTCCTTTACTCAGTCAGAATACATTGTATATAGAAATTTCCACAACAGCCCCCTCCGACTTCCGCCCTCAGGGTCTTTGCGGCCCCGGGGGCCCCACTTCGTCCACACCAAAGGCGCAGCGGCCCCCCGGAGCCGCTGCCAGAGAGCGGTTGTCCACACGCATCCACGCCAGCGGGTTCTGGAGGTCCGCAGTGCACCCTGGCAGCCAGCGCTGGCGGGCCACAGATTTTTTTATTTTCTACAGTGGTGTCAGCCCCCAGCCGCTCCTTTGCACAGGGTACAGAGTGCTTCTTAACTTGCTTTTTTAATCGACCCGGTGAGGGTCCAACAGCTCCTTGTTATTTCGTTTCCTCTGGGGCTGTGGGACACTCACCATCAGGTCGCCTTCCTCCTCCATCATCTCTCCTACACTCCCCTCCGACACAGTTTCCATGCTGTCGGAGAGGGAGAAGAGGAGACCGGTTTCCCCAGGGGCAACGGTTCTCTCACCGGTCGTGGATCTAAAATCCGTAAGGGCCCCTGGGGGAGGAACTGGTGCTTGAGACACGTCCTGGGGGGGTCTGGAGGCAGGGGCTCTTTCTCCGACTCCGCCTCACCCCCGACGCCCACCAAGCTCCTCTTCTGCAAATGCCACCACCTCAACCTCTTTTTCCTGACCTGATTTTGGGGCCCTCTCTTCCTCCCGTTCTATTACATTTCTGGCTTTTACTTTGTTGGCAAAAGAAGAAGGACAGTCCCTCATGAGATGGGAGCACAGACCGCACAGGTTACAACTCCTGCCGTTCGTGCACACCTCAAAGAGGTGCCCAATCTGCTGCATACTATACGATCGCAGTTAGCTGCCTGGTGGCCATGTTCACCACACTTCCCACACAACTTGGGCTGGCCATTGTAGTGAACATGGCCTGCTCTCCATCCATTAGCTGGCTCGGGACACGGCCGGCACCAGTCCAGATGCCGTTCATGTCCTTCACCTTTATAGGGTCACTCTTCCCATTGCAGAACCGGTTAAGCCACATCACTATGTCCGTTGGTTCTGCTGTCTCATTATACATACGAATGATGACCATTTTCAATCGATCATCTGTAAACTTTTCAAGTTCAAAACAAAACAAATTTAGCACTGCAGTTTTCAAAGCAGAACAAGAAGTTCCGCCGTGTCCCTGCCGTGGCAAAACTGACATCAAAACCCTACAGAGCAAGTATACAATGTATCTCTGCCGGATGGAAGCAAAGCAATTCTTGTAAGAACTTCCTCGAGGGGTCTAAACGGGAAATCTCTATAAGTTTCCCATCTACCCCCTTCAAGTTGAAACGCACACTGTGGTGCCTCTTAATGCTGGCCCGTACCGCTGACATGATGGAAGCTTTCACCTGCGCTCAAACTTTCCGGTAAAGTTCTAGGTTAAGCCAGAAATGTAAAAACACCCCAGAGGACTAAATTCTAAAAGCTAAAACCGGTAAAACCAGTTAAAACTAATACAATTCAGTCAAATGGGTAAAGGTTTAGAAGCAGTAAGATTAGTTAAAACCAGTAACAAAAGGCTAAAATCAGTAAGATGCCACTAGTTCCCACTGTCCAACTACCTCCTGGTCCAATCTTTCAAGGGTCCGTGGTGTTCTGTGGGCTAGCGAGTCCAGGAGGGCCGTGGTCAAGCCACTGTTACCCTCCTTTCCTCCTCCTTCTTCTGGCCTTGTCCGTAGACCTGTGAAACTGCACCAGCCGCGGTCAAGCCACTGTTACTGGCACAGCTCCCAGGTCCGTAGAAAGAAATAATAAAAAATATAAGAATAAGGGTGAGAAAAGGCGATAAAACCAAGCACCCCTCCAAACACTTGAGCGTGATTGAAGAGAAACTGAATTTTCTGCCCCCACTGTTTACATTTTAAATGATCTATAGAAATTAGCCAAAAATAAATATTTGCCCCCTCTGTATTATTTTCTGCCCCCTCATACAGATATACATTTTTACGACCCTATTTATATTTAGAACAGGGTCTTAGGATGCCTAAGGGGGAATTGTGTATGGTCTTATTGTGCATATGTTTAAATTTTATGACCATAGGGTTATTTGTGTATTAAAATGGGTT
This sequence comes from Esox lucius, assembly GCF_011004845.1. NCBI lineage: Eukaryota > Metazoa > Chordata > Actinopteri > Esociformes > Esocidae > Esox > Esox lucius. Next base: position 31,273,908 of record NC_047574.1, on the reverse strand, counting down.
TATTATTTGTTAAGGTGTCTGTGCCTTGAGTAAGGGATCACAAGTTGGCTTGGGATGGGGGCAGATTTCCTATCTCACATTAGGAAGAGACCGATTTAGGTTTTATGACCTCATGATGCCTAAGGAGAAATTGTGTGTGTGTCTGTACATTGACTAAAGGCTCACAAATTATCATGTTCATCTTTCCACAGATTGTATGTCATATTGTTTTCTGGATCAATGGTAACTATGTGTAAACCTGAATGCTGTGTGTGCGTGTTGACTAAGGAATTCTTGAGATCAATGCTTCCTTGGAAGGGGAAACCAGGATTGGTTGGCCAATGGCAAGAGCCCTTCAAAGATTGTATAACATTAACTTTTTAGTTGAAGGGCACAAAAAGTCAATTTCCGCCTAAAATGATGCACCCAAATCTAAATGCTTGTAGCTCATGACCTGAATATAGTAGAAACATTTTCTTGGTACCATTTGAAAGGAGACACACTGTAGTTTGCAGGAATTATAAATTAATGCAGGAAAATATAACACAATAGATTTGGCAGAAAATAAAACAAACCAAAAACATGCGCAAACAGTTGGCAGGAGTAGAAAGGAAAAGAGTAGAAGGGAATAGGAGAAAGAAGGGGGAGACTTATCGACTTCTGGGAAATCTCTGAAATGGCCAGTCAGATGATGACATCACAGTGGGGGTCAAGGGCGAGAGGGACCTCCTGAATCACTGTTGGTTATTCAGGGAGAAATATGGGGATGAATAGGCCGTAAGAAACAGCCACAAAATGTCATTGCCAAATCACAGACAATTGGTTACATATAAGAACATTATGAACTGAAATCTACTATAATGACGTGACCCAATAGACAGTAAATGCTCAGAAACTATATGACATAGCCTAATATGCTAATGGTAATACACTGTATGTCTTGGGTAATCTATCTTATTGTACTCACCAAGTTTCTTGACTCACAGTCCATGATTTCTTCCAAAAATCTAGTCCAAATTGGTCTCCTATGTTGCTTTTCCACTTATGAGTAGCCATTTAAACTTTAAATGCAGAGTATAGTTTTGTGAGCAGCGACAGCTATGCGTCTTGCGCAATAGTCAAGTTTGGTTGAAGATTTGTGGGGGTGGTGTGCACCGTTGGTGTGTCCTGTGTGTGTGTGTGTGTGTCTGACGGTGATAGTTAAAAAATTGCCGTAAAGAGTGGCTCGTGTGCTCTCAACCTAACGAGTTTCAAATCCATTGGTCGTCATTTGAGGGAGCTACATGCTCCCAAAGACATGCGCTCGCGCATAACCGGTGCCAAACTGCATGTCTTTGCTTACGTGGTGCGAAGCATATAGGCAACCCAGAAGGATAAACTATGTCTGGTTAAATGCTAGAGGCTCTGTTCTTTTTTTACCAATTATTACTGTGTTAAAACCTAGCATGGTTTGAATATCATGAATAGTTTTGCTCCGAGTTGGATTTTGTGGTGGAGAACATGGATCGTCTTGGATTATAAAAACTGAATTTATCAAACAAAACGATGCTTGGCTATATCTCTGGGACCATCAAGATAAGAAATCAGAAGAAGACTGCTCATTGTAAGTACACAATTTACCACCAGAGACCAAACTAGAGACCCTGGTGCCATTTTTGTGGATGTTGACTATACTCAAAAACTTGCATAGGAGTTAGTCGCCGTAATAGCTATTTAAATTGTGAACTGCAGTTAGATTCACAAGATTCTAAGCTTTCTGCACATATATAATATGCCTATAACAAAAAAATATATTTACAACACTTTGCACACTTTGTGGCATAAACGTTTGGTGTCCCGGCGCCGGGACGTTTGAATTAACAACAAGGATCCACCCCATTTCAACCCCCATCCTCTCTCACCCAGGAAAGTGGCCTTCGGGGACGGTTTAAATAATTCCCTTTTTTCCTAGGGTTATATCTGTGACTTGTTTCAATCTGTATATAACTTAGGGTTTTTAAAGTGAGTGAAGAGTGAACACATAAGAAAAATAACAATAATAGCTTTGATACTGACTGATACATCGGTGCCCAAGGTGAAAGATGTCTTAGCTTGTCCATGATATTAAAACGTCCTTATTGGGTATGTGTTTAAATAATAATGATGCGAAATTAGGCTACATTACGGCATGGCAAAACTTTTCTAAACTTGATTTAAACATACTGAAATGTAGACGCTACTTATATTCATTTCGGAACATACCATTTTGACATTCCTTCGATTACTTTTCCTAAATAAGTGTAGCATTATATTATATTGTTCCGTTGTCAGATTTCTAAACTCACAAACTGAGAACTATTTAGAGACTAATTACCCTTTGTTTTACATTGTATTCCTGCTTAACTGATTAGGCATGTGAGACTACAAGTATTGTAACAGGCGCTTTGTCTCACCTGTGTTGTGGAAATTTCTCTAACCCTTGTTCAAATTAGAAAAGGAATGTGGGGGACCTGGTATTTGTCTAGGGGGCATCGTTGACTGGTATCAGCAGATGAAATTGTTACTCTTCATCTGCACATCTGTATAACTCATCAGGGCTTCTATTGTCTGTCCAGATGCTGTAAGAGCTCTTTAGATTTCAATAGGTTACCCATATGGGGGGAGGACAGCTTTCCCCTTGTGAAGACTAGGTAGTAACAGAACAAAGATTGTGTTTTATTGACATAGGACAGCTGGGCAGCATCTTACCACACCCCTTTTTAACTGTAATAAATACGGACTGTTCATGTATTAAGTTAGACTCCTCGGATGATTAGGTTTGTGTTTGACGCATCTCTTATTTGCAAATAATTAATAAACTGTTAAATTGTGCCAAGAGAATTTTGTCTCTGTTCTTACTCCTTTAAGAGTTCTGATCGATGGAATTGCCATCACACCCGTCTCTCTCTTTGGGTTAATGTGGAGTAATTAACAGTAATTTGTTGACTTTAGGCCATTGTACAGTAAATTAATGAATTACATGTTCTGTTGAATCATCATTTTATTAGAACATTTAGAAAGAAATCTAGTTATTTACCTCTGAAAATATTAATGAAACATTTAAGGTTTAACGTGTAGTCTATTGCCCTGTTTAATAAACATCCTTCATGTAAACATGCTATGTTAAACACTTGAATTATATTTTCTCTGGGGTCTACTCCGACATATTGTGCTTTATAAAAGAAATTTAGTGGGGAAAGTAATATTTTTTATTTTAATACGTTTTTATTGCTAAAAACAGATGCAGTCTTCAGGAAATATTTCTGCAGAAAAGTGGCATCAATGACACAGTAAGTAATGTACTTGGTAAAAGTCTGCAATTAGCCTACATAAATGTTAACTTAATCATTGTAATCAAAAGCTATATTTCCAGTCAAATAAATGTATTTTGGTTTAAATAATTACAATTAACGAAAAGGAAGAGATTCATGTGTAGACCTATAACATGGAATTAAACACAGCAACATTGCAATCCATGAATAGGATTATAGTAGACAATATTCCTCCACGGTTTTATTCTGGCCATATACATTGGACATAAGTCTACACACCCCTGCGAAAATACCTGGTTTTTGTGATGTAAAAAAAATTTGACAAAGATAAATCATGTCTTCCACTTTAAATGTGAACAATTCAATTGAAAAACAAAATATCCACTGCAAGTACAGACGCAGGCTTGAATAACAGCAGTTTCAGGCAGGTGTCGGTTCTCACAGATGCCTCCTGGTGGACATTCTTATTTTTTATTTTATGTTTTTCTCAATGTCGCACCACAGTGCAACTTGCCGCGGTATACTGCGCTATGCCTCGTTGCGGACCGCCCCCTTGGCGCTGGAATTAAACTAGCGACATCTGTAAATCTACATAAAATCAACAATAACTCAGATTGGCCTGGCATTCAGAATACCTTTGTCTTAATGTTACCATTGTGGTATTTTCAATTGTTAAATAAATTATATGGTTTAACACTGTCCTAGATGTAAAACAGTAATGGCAATTCTTGCTCCATTCCATTCGAGGAAGTTGGGGCAGCCCTGGTGGAAAAAAAGCACTGGAGACATGCTAGGATCCATTTTTAAAACAGAGAAGTTCAGGTAGATGTCTTTAGTTTAAATAACTTCTTTTTTTTTTTTTTACCTGTCCTTTTTAGAATGTTGTTTTAATTCAAATGTATAAAATTTGAATGTGTTGTTGTCACTACTGATAGCATGAGGCGGTACCTGCAGCCCATTTAGGTTGCACAGGCAGCTATCAGTAGTGACAACGACACTAGCAAAATGCAAAACTAGAGAAGAAATCAGTCAGGAAGGATAATGAGAGAGCAATTGTCTGAGGCCACCACCTGCAAAACCATTCCCTTTTTGGGGATTGTCTTGCTGTTGCCTTTCCAGTGCACCGGTTGTCACTTTCATTTACCCCAAAACAGATTACATTGATTCACAATCGCTAATGCTTCCAAACAGGACAGACCATCTCTGAATTTAAAATGACTTGGTGTTGCAATGTGATAATTATGTGTTCCCTTAATTTTTACGTGTTCAATGTTTGAGGCAGATAATTCCTGAGTATGCCTGCTGTGTGAAACTGCTGTTGTTTAGTAGCTACAAATAAATGTTAAATTGAATATTAAAAAAAATAAAGTGACCCTAATTCAACCAGGTACAAGGTAGGCGCAAAAATCAACACTCAGCCCTCAGTGGGAATAAACATACAGTATAACAAAATATAGTAAATAATGTATTGACTGAATGTTTCCTGCACTTTTAATTGACAATTTCATAATCTTTTGACAACAATAAGACAATTACAGCACTGAGTTAAAAACAAACTTTCTGGTTCCAGTAAGACTTAAAGTAACCTCAGTTATCAAATTATTTTGGTTGACATAACCGGTCCATTCCATGATCTTTGTAACTCAGGCAACAGACTTTTTGTAGGAATATAGTACATTTACAAAGAACTAGATCATAAAACAAATTCTATGACATAGAATTTGTAGGGCTGTTGGTTTTAAAAAAGATACTTGTATGTATCCTTTTTAGACAATGTAATGTCCAATATTGCAAAGAGTCTCAATATAGTTCCACAGGTATGACTAAAGATCAATGCCCTGCACAGACCCCAGATAACACCCAAATCACTTGCAGCATGAATGTGTGGCTGAATAAAAGTAGGGACTGCATGAGGGTATTGAGTCAGCATGACAAAAATCCCTAAATAACATTTCCAGCAATTTGGTTTAATACATGCTAAGAATTTGGTCGGTACACCATATACTACATGGGTGTAACAAAGAAAATTGCCACTTAGTGTCTGCGACATTTCAGCTCCACAAGTGTACCCCTCCATCAGTTTTTTGCTTTCCGTCTGTGTTTTATTTTAGGTTTTAAGTTGTCATTGGTGGCATTCTTGACCTTCTTAATCCTTTGCCAAAATGCATCAAGAGCAGTGATTTTTCGTTTCCTTGTCACCTTCATAAAGTTGGAGAAAACCAGTTGGTGTGCCCTCTCTACTGTTTTTGATGTTTTACAGTTATAATTGTATATCTCAGATTGGCTCCACAATACACATGCAAAAACTTGGGCTTTGATGATTCACATTTCTGTTTATTCCCATCGCTATTGCTATAAAAGACTAATATGTTTTTCTGATCGGCGTGATAACACTGACTATCAACTATTCATCTTGCTATTGTATTCCTTTGGTTTCCAATATCCACTCCTCTCCTCTGTTCCACTGTCTTTGTGAAAAATAAGTGCTTGCACATACTACCCATTTTATATGTTGGGCAATCACATTTAACAGTGACTAAATCTACCATGTGAGAGTTGGCACCTGATTCAGATGGTACAGAGCAATTTCCATGTTCATTTATAATAAACTGAGCCTCCAGTTCTTTCTCGAACATAGCTGTAGCAGCAGCACTGCATGCATCAGTGGCCACCTTTATTCTTCGAGCCTCTGCAAGATCATCCATGTAGCTGGAGCATGGAAAATATAACAGAATTAAGTGGCTTGCCTGTAGGGCAAGCACAAATCTAGAAATACCTTTCATCTATTATTATTCCAATTTCTTTAGCCCGCTCTAAAGACTAAACAATCATAGCCATCAATAAAGGAACAAACTCAAAAAATCCAGCCTACAGGAACTCTAATGTAAATTAACTATAAAACTATGCTTTCAACTATTTAAAATTATTTCACATGATTTGACTTAAATTAAAGTCTACACTTTCTAAACTTAAATTAGAAATATTATTTTTAGTTTAATCTAACTTTCATTCAGAACAAAAGTCACATCAAAGCAGGATATTTACCTGAAATATTTCTGGACATTTCTGCACTGCAAGCGAAGATGATGATCAATCCTCTTGTTGGTTTGGCCCCTCAGGAACTGTTATTTCATGGTGAGAAAGAATCTTGAGAGGTAATTGAGAATTTTATTGAATGGTTGTAAATGTTTAACATACAACAAGAATGCAGGATTGTGATTTGAGCGTGACATATAAACAAAGGTTGAGAAACCTCAAGGGATATCATCTGTTGCACTTGCACTGCATGAGTGAATATATCACGTGAATGAAAATAGGCTTAAGTCAGAACATGTGGGCAAAGTTTAGAACAAGCTGAGCAGGAAGTAGGGTTGTCCTGTACTACTCAAGTACCACTGAAAAGCTCAGCCAAAAAACATGTTAGGAGGGGTAGGTGGAAATTGCAAAATAAGGTAATGACAATCTAGGCTTGGTGATGGCTTTTTCAATTATTTATATTTAACCATAAGTTCTTTTTTTGTCCTTTTACACTTTTCTCCCCTCCCAATTTGTCATGTCCAATTCCCATTTGATATTGCTTCATCTGCAACCCCTTAGTAGATGCTGGATAGTCCAAAGTGCTCACATGCTTCCTCCAAACATGTCACTGAGCCGATCACACTTTAACACACTGCAGGTTTTAACTCTTTATCTGATACATGTGTGTGAAGTAAACGAATATGAAAACTATATTTCCGCAATGAAATAAAATAACGCAATGATCTGCACAAAAATAGTTGCTAGAGAGCCGCAGGGTAAAGTACCCATGTCCAACTTCACATCCACCAGCGGCAACAGACGCTATGCTAATGGCGCCTCCCTTTTGCTAGACCTCAGAGCACAGTCAGAATGACATGACCAGAATACAAACCCTGGCAGCCGTAACAGTTAGTTGACCAACAATACATTCTAAAATAATACAAGTTGTTGAAATGCCTTGTGAGCTCAGTTAAACATAACCCATCATAAACATATTTGGTAATAGGTATTGTATTTGTTGAGGTGCAACTGAGACTCATACCTCTCTGCTTTGTTGTTTGTCTCACTGTTATGATGGTAAAATGTCAGACTGAAATTGCATAAGGAAACCAGTGTGTCTTCTAGTATGTGGTTATGTGCCTACTACCGAAGTAGGAATCAAGCTCACTGCACTTGGTGGTTGAAACATTCAAAAAGTCTTCCTCCTTTAAAACAAATAATGTCTGATGTAACAAAAAAAATATTGAGTGTAACCCCTTAATATTCAATATAACACCTAATAACAATTGTCCCTGTTTAAAGTTGGATTTACTTTAAAATAGTATATTACTAATTTGTCTTAAGCTCAAATTAGTAATAATGATGGACACTGGCTATTTATGGCTGGACATGTTGAAGCAAGCCCTGTAATATTAAGAAGTGTGATGTATCAGTAGATCGGCTCGCTTACTGTTAAGCAAGCTTTCACGGATACCATGTCTTGAAATTCTCTGTTTGTTTGAAACACTGGAAGGTTACCTCCATCCATCTTCACCAGCCATCTATGCACAGCCTAAACAAACATTATACAGTGCAGGCCTATACGTTTTTGGACAGTTACACAAGCTTTGCTGTTTTGGCTATGTATGCCTGCAATTTGTATTTAACATTTTATTTGTATAATGTGGTGAATCATTTGCTGAGAATGTCATTGTAATTAAAGTTTATTGATCAACATGAAAAACATACTTGCAGCACATGAAACCAACAGAGAAGAAAAGAAAAACAATGTTTGTCAAATCTTAAAAAGCTGAAGACAAGTAACACTATGTTTAATACTCAGTCTATTTTTTGTTCACTTAAAAGGGGTGACAATACAGATGTTTATCAAGGAGCATATTAACAATAAACTCTTCAAATCATACATACCTGGGATGAAAACCAGGGTTACTCGCACAAAGCTTTTCTAAGCAGAGACTTAGTATTTCGGTTGAGTCCTCTTTTCATAATGTAAAGTATACAAATGGTATATCTCTACCCGTGTCATTAATCAACAAAAGCACATAAAACCCATAACCATATGAGGTTATCCCTTTGTAAGAGGCATCCATAAAAAACATGGGATATGAGTGCTCCTTTAAAATAGCAAAAGGTAGGATATGATGTGTTGTAAGAGCACTTGAAGATAGGCTATGTGTAGAATGACACGATCGTGCCGTTTGCTTGCCAGACTCCAAACTTTATACAAATAATCATGTGCAGAAAACTGTGATTTTATGCTCAATCAAAATAATAATTTTGACTGGTGGGATATATTTGTATACAATTTATTGTATAGTTGATTTTAGAATCTGTTTACCTACTTAAAAATTATAATTCAGATTACTAGTATAAAAGTTGGAGTCAATTAGGGCTTTCTGTTAAAAAGAGGAAGAAGATCGATTAAGAAAATTAAACCAGAGGACAATGAGATCATAGCAACTTCTCAGATCCCAAAGATTGTGAACAGTTCATTGTGCTGACTAATTTAAAGAAAAAAACATTTGTTGGGTCATATAATTTGTGTTTTATTGCTGTTTAAATGTAGGTTATTATACAGTATGGCTATTTAAAACATATGTTTAATAGCTATTCTATACAGCTGGAATTCGGGAATTCTTATGGCCATATTGGCTGATTTGATAAAACAATTGAGTTGATGCCACAAATAAGCAACTGAGGCATTTGTCCATTATATACAATAGAGTAAACTCTGACAGCCTATTCGCCAACTGTCATAAGATGTGTTTTTCTACCATGCCATACTTCAAAACTATGATCGTAACATAAGTGAGGCTTTTATTAGGTATTGTATTATTTCTTAAGATAATTCAAATGTTTTTAAAATAATTTTATGTTTTTCTGTGCAGGCTATTGGTGTATTTTTATATATTAATTCATTATAACCTGTTATTTTAGTAGAACATTGTGTGTACTGTCATTTAGAAAATGATTTTCAGCGTTTGGAATTGGAATTGTGTCAAACTGTGATTGCGAGGTAAGAAAAGCTGTAATTAAACAAGCGACATCTGTATACAGGTTTCATTAAATGGTCACTATACAAAATCCAAGATGGCATACATGATCGGTCCTTGATGCATATTTGAACATCCTGGGAAATGAGCCACGTACACAAAGAATCAGCATTCTAAGTCAATCATGGAGGAAATGGCCTAATTGTAGAAAAATGCATTAAAGAAGATTTGAGAAACTGAATATCATATTTAAATACTTTGAATTTAAACAATCTACCGTTCAAAAGTTTGGGGTCACACAAAAACTTTTTTGTCCATTAAAATAACATCAAATTGATCAGAAGGAAATACAGTGTAGACATTGTTAATGTTTTAAATTACTGTTGTAGATATGGAATATCTGCATAGGCAATCAGAGGCCCATTATCAGCAACCATCACTCCTGTGTTCAAATGGCACGTTGTGTATGTTAGTCTGAATGATCATTAGGAAATCCTTTTGTGATTATGTTTGAAAACTGTTGCACTGATTAAAGAAGCAATACAATTTGACCTTCTTTAGACTAGTTCAGTATCTTCAGCATTTGTGGGTTTGATTCCAGGCTCAAAATGGCCAGAAACAAATAACTTTCTTCTGAAACTCAGCCTATTCTTGTACTGAGAAAGGAAGGCTATTCCATGCAAGAAATTGACAACAACCTGAAGATCTTGTACAACAATGTGTACTACTCCTTTCACAGAAAAGCTCAAACTGGCTCTGGCACATTGGTTAGTGTTTGTATTTAAAGCTCTAATCCAGAAAACATTATCGTACCTCAAAAATAAATAGGAAAACCTACAGTTAACCAAACGCGCTATCAAGACACCAAGTGCCCATAAGGATATTTTCATGTTTGATGGATTGTCTTTTTAGTTTTCACTGTTATTTATTTTCTTAATAATAAATTATATTTTATATTACACCGATCAGCCATAACATTATGACTACTGACAGGTGAACTGAATAACACTAATCATCTCGTTATAATGGCAACTGTCAGTGGGTGGGATATATTATGCAGCAAGAGGAACATTCTGTCCTCGAAGTTGATGTGTTAGAAGCAGGAAAAATGTGCAAGCATAAGGATCCGAGTGACTTTGACATGGGCCAAGTGATGGCTAGACGACTGCGTCAGAGCATCTCCAAAACTGCAGCCCTTGTGGGGTGTTCCCGGTCTGCAATGGTTAGCACCTATCAAAAGAGGTCTAAGGAAGGAAAAGCGGTGAACCGGAGACAGGGCCAAGCCCCATTGATGCACGTGGGGAGCGAAAGCTGGTAGCTCAAATTGCTTAAAAGGTTAATGCTGGTACTGATAGAAAGTCAGCTGTGTAGCTGCACACCAGTCAGGGTGCCCAATACTGACCCCTTTCCACTGCCGAAAGAGCCTAAAGCTTCAGAACTGCAATGGACGAAAGTGGCCTGGTCTGATGAATCACGTTTTCTTTTACGTCATGTGGATGGCCAGGTGCGTTTGCGTCACTTACCTGGAGAACACAAGGCACCAGGATGCACTATGGGAAGAAGGCAAGCCGGCTGAGGCACTGTAATGCTTTGGGCAATGTTCTGCTGGGAAACCTGGGATCCTACCATTCATGTGAATGTTACTTTGACACCTACCACCTACCTGAGCATTGTTGCAGACCATGTGCACCCTTTCATGGCAACGGTATTCCCTGATGGCTCTGACTCCAGTCAGCAGGATAATGCGCCCTGCTACCTAGCAAAAATGGTTCAGGAATGGTTTGAGGAACACAACAACAAGTTCAAGGTGTTGACTTGGACTCCACATTCCCCAGATCTCAATTCAGTCGAGCATCTGTGGGATGTGCTGGACAAACAGGTCCCACCTTACAACTTGCAGGATCTACTGTTAATGTCTCTTGGTGCCAGATACCACAGTACACCTTCAGAGTCCATGCCTTAACGGGTCAGGTCTGTTTTGGCAGCAAAATGGGAACTTACACAATATTAGGCATGTGGTCATAATGTTATGGCTGATCCGTATATATGTTATTATTGTTGCTGTAATAGAGGGCTCAAATGGGAAAGGGAGCCATTTTAAATAAAAATCTAAATTGCGGTGACCTTGGACTACTTTTTAATGTGATGTAGGTGTTTTGATTATTTCATTTGTGTCCATTACTTCATTTTATTGACCACTGTGATGGCAGGTTTAAAAGTCCAGATAGAGGAAAACTCTATTGTACAATAAACAGTTTGTTGCTTGCAAGGAGAGAGTACACAAGTCACAAGGTAACAATGCATAATCTCTTAATACAGGACAATCAGGACTTTATACAAGAAAAAAGGGGTGTGGTAAGACGCTGCACACACACTCTCTTTGTCCTATCAATACCTAGGCTTTAACCAAGGGGCACGCTTGTTTACGTCTATTCAGCGTAATTCACACCCTCTTAGGCCTTAACTCCACCCAGCTATTTAAATATTCAATGGGGACACTCTGGCCTTGTGCTAAACTGGTCTGGTTGGTCTCAAATAAACACATACTATATCAAACCAAATAAAAATACATTTCACATGGACTTGATACATCATATATACACGTTAAAGTAGATTAGCAGCAGAATTCATAATAAATAGTAGCAGCAGTGTAAGTGCAGATTAAGTGCAGGTGGACAGCAACTGAGCCATTATAGGGTTTAGGCATAATCACACACCTAGATGAATGACCAGTCAATCAGGTAGCTTATGCTGTGACGTGCTCAGTTTTGTGAAGACTATGCAGACAATATCTGAGCATAATCACACAAGCTGGAAACCAGGAAATATAGCTAGCTGGTAAGTTAATGTTGTTACCTAGCTAGCTAACATTAACAGTAATGTCAGTAGCTATAGCTAGATAAGTAGCAAAACAAACGACTGACAACTTTTTGAAAAGGAATTATCTGCAGTGAGTTAGCAAACATTACACTTACCCGTATACATCCTCTGATTACAAGTCCTTTGTTGTTTGTGTAAAGTCTGTTGACCTTGTTTACAATGAGTCTTTTCGCTACCGTTCACACTCAAGGCATTCAATACTCCAAGAATCTATGCATCTTTTGTTGTCGCTATCATAACTGCCATGGTTGTCCTTTTCTTGTAAATGTAATCCGTGGACAGTTGTTTTATACAAGAGGAGCTAGCATTCTTTCTACCATTGGCACTGCAATGAAATGCCTCAATTTTGCCTGAACGTTTTGAACAGTATCAATGTCTGGGATCTCCTCATGTCATCCGATTCATCTTCTGAGTCATGGCATCACTGTACTCCAGAAAGTCGTATCTCACTTCAGATTTGTTGATAACACCAGAAAAATTCAGGGCAGCGATTGATTTACAGCTGTAGCATTGCTATCACAGTTGTCAATTTAAAAAAATCCAGGGATCACAATGATTTACTGACCAAGCAGTTGCGTTGTTGACAAAACCGGTTACTTTATAGACTAATCAGAGCTCAGTATGTCATCGTACCTAGTATACATGCGCGCATCTGAATAGGTATTACAAATGTGTAGGTGCGGTACATTTATAGAAATAAAAATTTCCAAAGCAAACAATGACCTCAGTAAATATGTCCAAATATACATTAGACCAGAGAAGACAACCCCAAAACATCATGAAGAATCCTTGTACACAGGAATTCAAAAATACATAGGCCAAATGAATTATTAAAAAAATACTGACTATTGCCCGTTACATGGGTCAAAATAGTATAAGGAACCCCACGTCCACAACAACAGAGTCCGGGCCATAGAGTAAAACAAGTCAAGGGTTATCTCGGTCACTAGTGGGGTTGGCTACGTCAACTGTAGGGAACTGTTTTCCACCAATGCAGTGTTGCCGGGCAGGGTGGGACAATGCAAAACTCCAAAGTGTCCCAGCAATCAGCGAAGTGCCACAGAGGCCAAGGACTGGCAGGACAGCTGGTAGGGTGTGGAGCTCGGTCAGGGTGACAGTCCAGGTCCAACCTGAGCAAAAATAACTACAACACAGAGCTCAATAAACCCAACACATCTCATCTTCATCCGCTTATCCAGTATCGGGTTGCGGGGGCAGCAGCTCCAGCAGGGGACCCCAAACTTCCCTTTCCCGAGCCACATTTGCCAGCTCTGACTGGGGAATCCTGAGGCGTTCCCAGGCCAGTGTCAAAATATACAGATGCTGGTCATTAAATTAGAATTTAATCAAAAAGTTGATTTATTTCAGTATTTCCATACAAAAAGTGAAACTTTTATATTATATTCATTCATTACACACAGACTGATGTATCTCAAATGTTTATTTATTTTAATTGTGATGATTATAACTGACAACTAATGAAAATCCCAAATTCAGTATCTCAGAAAATTTGAATATTACTTAAGACCTATACAAAACATTTTTTTAGAAATGTTGGCCAACTGAAAAGTATGAACATGAAAAGTATGAGCATGTACAGCACTCAGTACTTAGTTGGGGCTCCTTTTGCCTGAATTACTGCAGCAATGCGGCGTGGCATGGAGTCGATCAGTCTGCGGCACTGCTCAGGTGTTATGAGAGCCCAGGTTGCCTTCAGCTCTTCTGCATTGTTGGGTCTGGAGTATCGCATCTTCCTCTTCACAATACCCCATAGACTTTCTCTAGGGTTAAGGTCAGGCAAGTTTGCTGGCCAATTAAGAACATGGATACCATGGTCCTTAAACCAGGTACTGGTAGCTTTGGCACTGTGGGACCTTGATTTCCAAAGGAAATGCAAAATGTACTTTCATCAGAGAACATAACTCAGCAGCAGTCCAGTCCTTTTAGTCTTTAGCCCAGGCAAGACGCTTCTGACGCTGTGTCTTGTTCAAGAGAGGCTTGACACAAAGAATGCGACAACTGAAACCCATGTCTTGCATACATCTGTGCGTGGTGGTTCTTGAAGCACTGACTCCAGCTGCAGTCCACTCTTTGTGAATCTCCCCCACATTTTTGAATGGGTTTTGTTTCACAATCCTCTCCAGGGGGGGGTTATCCCTATTGCTTGTACACTTTTTTCTAACACATATTTTCCTTCCCTTCGCCTCTCTATTAAAGTGCTTGGACACAGAGCTCTGTGAACAGCCAGCCTCTTTAGTTATGACCTTTTGTGTCTTGCCCTCCTTGTGCATGGTGTCAATGGTCATCTTTTGGACAGCTGTCAAGTCAGCAGTCTTCCCATGATTGTGTAGCCTACAGAACTAGACTGAGACATCATTTAAAGGCCTTTGCAGGTGTTTTGGGTTAATTAGCTGATTAGAGTGTGGCACCAGGTGTCTTCAATATTGAACTTTTCACAATATAACAATTTTCTGAGATACTGAATCAGTTATAATCATCAAAATTAAAAGAAATAAACACTTGAAATATATCAGTCTGTGTGGAATGAATGTATACATTATACAAGTTTCACTTTTTGAATGGAATTACTGAAATAAATCAACTTCTAATTTTATGACCAGCACCTGTAATCTCTCCACCTAGTCCTGGGCCTACCCCGAGGTCTCCTCCCAGCTGGACGTGCCCGAACCACCTCAACTGGCTCCTTTCGATGCAAAGGAGCAGCGGCTTTACTCCGAGTTCCTCACGGATGGCTGAGTTTCTCACCCTATCCCCAGGGGAGAAGCCAGCCATCCTTCTGAGAAAACCCATTTCAGCCGCTTGTACTCGCCATCTTGTTCTTTCTTGTTTTCATGACCCAGCCTTCATGACCATAGGTGAGGGTAGGAAGGAAAATTGACCAGTATATCGAGAGCTTTGCCTTCCGGCTTAGCTCTCTTTTCGTCACAACGGTGCGGTAAAGCGAATGCAATACCGCCCCCTTTGGCCAGAGAATCAGAGCAATCTCCCACTCCATTGTCCCCTCACTCGCGAATAAGACCCCGAGATACTTGAACTCCTTTACTTTGGGTAACACCTCATTCCCTACCCGGAGGAGGCACTCCATCGGTTTCCTGCTGAGAACCATGGCCTCAGATTTAAAGGTGCTAATTCCTCATCCCAACCGCTTTGCACTCGGCTGCGAACCAGTCCAGTGAGTGCTGAAGGTCACAGACCGATGATGCCATCAGGACCACAACATCCACAAAAAACAGCGATGAGATCCCCAGCCCACCAAACTGCAACCCCTCCCCACCACGACTATGCCTCAATATCCTGTCCATGAAAGTTACAAACAAGATTGGTGAAAAAGCGCAGCCCTGGCAGAAGCCAACCCCCACCTGGAACGAGTCTGACTTACTACAGAGAACCCGAACACAGTTCTCACTTTGGACATACAGGGATTGGATAGCCCTCAGAAGGGACCTCCTCACCCCATTCTCCCGCAGGACCTCCCACAGTATCTCCGTGGGGACCCGGTCATGCGCCTTCTCCAGATCCACAAAACACATGTAGACTGGATGGGCATATTCCCATGCCCCCTCAGTGACTTCTGCCAAGGAGACTGACGATGCTTTCCCATCAGCCTCCAACTCTGCCTCCACTATAGAGGGCGTATTAGTGGGATTTAGGAGTTCCTCAAAGTCTTCCTTCCATCGCCCAATTACTTCCACAGTTGACACAGTCAACAGTGTCCCATCCTTACTGTACACTGCTTTTTATCACGCCAGAGCCAAGGATTCTTTGGTTTAAGAAGCAAAACCGTTTCCCATTCAAAGTAAATAGAAATAGGAAACCAACCCAGGTGTCATATAATTTTGGCCATTGATTGGGAGTGTGGTGCTTGTGCGACTTTTTCATCTGATTACTCTGACGAGTGCCTCCTCCTCCCTACCCGGAGGAGCACTCCATCGGTTTCCTGCTGAGAACCATGGCCTCAGATTTAGAGGTGCCAACACAATCCTCCATAAAGCTTTTACACTACCCTGTCTGAATCCGTTATCAGACTCTATTTCCCATATACCAAAACTTCTTCATCTTACCTCGCACATATTCTTCCAAACTTACCTTCAATCCGTGTGGTTGTCTCTAGTCAAAGCTACAATTAGCTGGCAAACCCAATGAGAGAGAGAGGAGAGCAAGAGATAGTCAGGGTAAGGATCCAAAGGACAAGCTCCCAAATTTTGATGGCAATTCCATCGATTATAACTCCTTCTAGGTAAGGCAGAGATCAAAAAATACTCTTGAACACAAATACAGTTTATTAACATTTGCAAATAGAGACAGAAAGACACTAACACATGATCAGTGACAGTGTCTGCCGTACAGTTCAGAAACCTCTTTTTGTATGAACATGATGAAAATGTTGATGAAAATCTCACAAAATAACCAACCTTTGAGCATCACATGACTATAGTCTCAATCAGTCTTGTTTCTTTGATTAGTTTAGTTCTGTATTAGCACATCTTGTATTGTGCTACTGTCTAAATACATGAACTCAGTACTTTACTATCAACACAGTAGGTAGCTAGTGATTTTTAACTCTATTATACAATAGAGGTAAAATTAATCAATACATAAGCTCAGTAATTTTCCACCATAATTGCCAAATTTATCGGGCATAGAATATGACCAGCCTATAGTTTGGAACATGCATGTCTATTGGTCTGTTATTGTAGTACAACATATACACTGCACACTGTTGAAACATGTGCTTATATTACTCAGCTGTGTTAAGGGTTCATTGTTGGTTTTAAAAGGTTTTAGTGGTTGGAGCACTGAATTACATAAGCGCAAGGTTAGTGACAAAATGCATATGATATTCCATTGTTATTGTTGTGTAGGACTTTTAGTCAAGTTTCTATCCAAAAATGACCTGCACTATCACATTATTTTATTAAGAAATAATGGTAAAAATAAACTTTATTGCTTTACAATTGTTAAAGCCGTTTATGCATCTTTTTACGGGCATGCCTGTCATCAGCTAGGAAGTTAGTCTGTGTCAATAGAATGGACAAGGAGATAAACAGAAGAAAAGCCCAGGCAGAAAAAGCCTGCTTCAGGGTGCTTATGTACAGAATATGCTCTATCCATCTTGCTAAGAAAAATATAGATAATGCGGTGTCAGAATGTGTTATTATACAAGCTCAAGCTCTTTCAGTAGAACCAAATACAGTGGGGAAAACAAGTATTTGATACACTGTCGATTTTGCAGGTTTTCCTACTTACAAAGCATGTAGAGGTATCATAGGTACACTTCAACTGTGAGAGAAGGAATCTAAAACAAAATCCAGAAAATCACATTGTATGATTTTTAAATAATTTGCATTTTATTGCATGACATAAGTATTTGATCACCTACCCACCAGTAATAATTCTGCCTCTCACAGACCTGTTTGTTTTTCTTTAAGAAACCCTCCTGTTCTCCACTCATTACCTGTATTAACTGCACCCGTTTGAACTCGTTACCTGTATAAAAGACACCTGTCCACACACTCAAACAGACTCCAACCTCTCGCCAATGGCCAAGACCAGAGAGCTGTGTAAGGACATCAAGGATAAAATTGTAGACTTGCACAAGGCTGGGATGGGCTACAGGATAATAGGCAAGCAGCTTGGTGAGAAGGCAACAACTGTTGGCGCAATTATTAGAAAATGGAAGAAGTTCAAGATGACGGTCAATCTCCCTCGGTCTGGGGTGTTCCATGCAAGATCTCAACTCGTGGGGCATCAATGATCATGAGGAAGGTGAGGGATCAGCTCAGAACTACACGGCAGGTCCTGGTCAATGACCTGAAAAGAGCTGGGACCACAGACTCAAAGAAAATCATTAGTAACACACTACGCCGTCATGGATTAAAACATACGCTCAAGCCAGCGTATGTCCAGGCCCGTCTGAAGTTTGCTAATGAGCTTCTGGATGATCCAGAGGAGGAATGGGAGAAGGTCATGTGGTCTGATGAGACAAAAATAGAGCTTTTTGGTCTAAACTCCACTCACCGTGTTTGGAGGAAGAAGGATGAGTACAACCCCAAGAACACCATCCCAAACATGAAGCATGGAGGTGGAAGCATCATTCTTTGGGAATGCTTTTCTGCAAAAGGGACAGGACGACTGCACTGTATTGAGGGGAGGATGGATGGGGCCATGTATCGTGAGATCTTGGCCAACAACCTCCTTCCCTCAGTAAGAGCATTGAAGATGGGTCGAGGCTGGGTCTTCCCGCATGACAACGACCCGAAACACACAGCCAGGGCAACTAAGGAGTGGCTCCGTAAGAAGCATCTCGAGGTCCTGGATTGGCCTAGCCAGTCTCCAGACCTGAACCCAATAGAAAATCTTTGGAGGGAGCTGGAGGGAGCTGAAAGTTCGTATTGCCCAGCAACAGCCCCAAAACATGAAGTATCTGGAGAAGGTCTGTATGGAGGAGTGGGCCAAAATCCCTGCTGCAGTGTGTGCAAACCTGGTCAAGAACTACAGGAAACGTATAATGATCTCTGTAATTGCAAACAAAGGTTTCTGTACCAAATATTAAGTTCTGCTTTTCTGATGTATCAAATACTTATGTCATGCAATAAAATGCAAATTAATTACTTAAATCACACAATGTGATTTTCTGGGTTTTGTTTTAGATTCCGTCACTCACAGTTGAAGAGTACCTATGATAAAAATTACACACTTCTACATGATTTTTAAGTGAGAAAACCTGCAAAATCGGCAGTGTATCAAATGTGTTCTCCCCACTGTATGTATCAAGCTTGACACAAACTCATGAAAAGCTCTTTAAATAAACATTGTTAACTGAAATGACATACAGTATGTGTCACAATTCATGACACAAGTGAATATATGATTTAGTAAAACACTATAGATTATTTTGTAGATCATCTAGTTCCATTTTCTGACAGGAGCTAATGGAGTCCACACTTTTAAAATGTAACATGCTTTATAAAATCTTCATTATCCCAGATGTCAGTGCAAAACGTGGAGATTTATGTTTTTTTAAAACAACATCAGTGGAAGATTTGCAAGGATAGAGGCCAAGTATCCAAACTCCAGGATTATGCCATACTTAGAATTTGAAACTCTGGCATGATGTCACAGTTTGTCCTCTTATTGACTTACTGTTCTCTTTTTTTCCATCAGCTTTGCCACTCTTACAGCAGCAATCTCAAGTCTGCCATTTGAAGTGATTCAGGTATTTACAGTTCTCTGCGGATTAAGCCGGGTAAACCAATGAACATTTCATATGGGCTTTTTAAGAAGATTACACAGAAATGTGTTACAGCTGTGTCAGGCGAGGTGACTCTGATAGAGGTAAGAGAGTTACCGATTGAGCAAATCTGGTTGGAAAGAGGCAAGTCTTTTGTAACCTCTTGGTGAACAGGTTATTAACACGTTTTAATGAAATGTTTATTAACGTCTTGTACTTGCCAAAAAATATTTTCCACTATTTGCTAACTTCATATCTGTTCCCTCCTTTTAGGACAATATACATGACACCTAGAAAATATTCCTTAGGGGTTTTCAGCATGGGCCTATGAAAGTTTAGTGTTCTAAAGATGGACAAAGCCCATTTTGCAAAAACATTGCCATTGAGGGTTCTAGTATTTGAACAATACCCAATATTCCATATTGAAAAAGCATTGGTTTTTTTTCAATGTTTTTAAAAATGTATGCCAGTATATTGAAAATTTAAAACTGAAATACCTCATTTATATAAGCATTCTGACCTTTTTCCATAACACTCCAAATTGAGCTAAGATGCATCCTATTACTTTTGATCATACTTAAGATCTAAAGTTTTATGTCCACCTGTGGCAAATGCAAATTATGGAAATGACACACCTGTCTGCGTAAGATCCCACACTCCACAGAACATATTAAAGGCATTGATCTGGGCAAGGTTATAAAAAAAAAAATATCTAAAAAACTGAAAGCTCCCAGGAGCACAGGGGGCTCATTCATTACAATGACTCTTCCTAGACCTGCCGAACATGCCAAACTAAGTAATTGGGCAAGAAAGGCCTGGTGACCAAGATCCCAATGGCAGTTCTAATAGAGCTTCAGAGTTTTTCAGCAAAGATGTAGAACCTGCCAGGAGGCAACCATTTCTGCAGCATTCCATCAATCTGACCTTCATGGTTAGAAACCCCTCCCAAGTAAAAGGACCTGCTGCCTAAAGGATTCTGAGGGCATTAAGGAAAAGATGATCTGGTCGAATTAGACTAAAACCAAAGTATTAGGTCTGAATGCCAAGTCCTATGTTTGGAGAAAACAAGTTACCACTCAACACCTTGCTAGTACCATCCCTGTTCTAGGACCATTATGTTATGGGGATGTTTTTTTAGAAGCAGGGACTCAGAGACTGATAATGATTGAGGGAAGGTAAACGGAGAAAGATACAGAGAGCTCCTTGAGGAAAACCTGATCCAGAGAAGTAGTCATGGTTGCATCCTTTTGACAAAACCAATTGTGTTCATGGTCCATGACAATAATGTGAACCTATTTCTCTACTGCTGCCCCTCTGCTTCCTAAAGGAAACAATCATCTTGTTTTACAAAAAGTGTGAGAGGTTGTTGTCCTGTCCTCCATGTTATCTGACGATTTTATTTTGTAGCCAAATTCCATAACAAATCAATCTTCACAGTCACTGGCTCTGCCTTGTGACACACACACACACACACACACACACACACACACACACACACACACACACACACACACACACACACACACACACACACACACACACACACACACACACACACACACACACACACACACACACACACACACACACACACACACACACACACACACACACACACACACACAGCTGAGATCTCACCACCAGATTTCTCAAAATACCACTGTCATCTGCATATTATTTCCTTACATGCTGCTGGTATTTTGTTAGTTCTATAGTATCAAAATACAGTTTTACAACACACACACACACACACACACAAAAATCTGCATTTTTAATAGTCATACTTTTGTTTTGGGGGGGAAATAGTATATTTTTAAAGGATTAGTGATTCCACAGTAATCTGGATTAGGGAGGTTTGCGTCACACAGCTCTTTAGAAAGCTCTCTGTTCTAATTCATTAAACCACTCACTTTTTCACCATACATATAGCTGGGGAGTCGGTCTGATTACACACAACAGCATGTTCAAAACACACATACCAAAATTGTTACTGAAATCTGTATAGCCAGCAATAACATGAAATTGTATAGCCAATTGCATGAAAGGTGCACAGGAAAAACAATCAAAACATTGTCAAATATTTTGAGAAGATTTAATTCACACATTAAGTAATTCCACATTACACAGTCTATGTTTCAGAAGCAGTTCCCTTAGTCCACCTCTTGGCACTGTGCGTTCACAAGGTTTTGCGTAAATCTACAAAGGATTCTCAAGCAAACGTTCATATTAATAAATCCTTTCCTCTGTCAGATTATCAAAATATTTTCTTCCTTCTCCCTTTCGGACTTACATATTGGCCAAATGCGTTAGTTTATGCCAGTTATATGCTAAGGTATCCTGTTAGTGCTGAGAAATGTTTCCTCTAATTTCTTTGGTGTCTTTTTGGAACTTGAAAATATTTGAGCCCTTGTACACTTGCCCTGGACTCTGGCCACAGCCCATCTTTTCTAAACTGTATTTATTGACCCACTAGTCCCAACAGTGCCACCTGGCATAGCTGTGTAAAGTAAGTATGTTGGGGGTGCAGCAGCACACCTACTTCATTGTAGTTTTGCAGAATCAATGTAAGTAATGCATTCCACCTGCTACTTTTAGAATCAGCAGCATATATGAAGTATATTCTCTGCAAATTGAGTGGAAATATGCTACTGTTGCAATTCACTAGACTGTTGCAAAAGTACCCCCAAATGTGTTGCACTTGAAGGTTGCATTTCTTTCTCCCCTTTGCCCAGTTCATCCCATCAGTCCATAAGAACTTCTTCCAGTCTTCAGTAGTTCACTGGTGGTATTCATATGCTTCATGACCCAGGCAAGCATCTTTTTCTTAGTTTGCCATCTTAGCAATGGCTTTCTTACTGCCATTCAACTTGTCAAACATGCAACTCAAATTCTTCTCTTCAAAGTTAAAACTGAAAGTTGCTTACCTCGACCGGTTACGCTGTGCTTGAAGCTGTTGATTCTCAGAAACTTCTCTTCTGATACTTTTGTGGCTATGGGTCTGCCAGACACCTTCCTGTCAGGTTTTCCAGGTGCCTTTTGAAGATGTAGGATACCGTACTCACTGACACCTTGGCTTTCTTTGCAATTTCTCTTGAGCAAAGACTTACACTTCTAAGGGTTATAATGGTCTGTATTTTTTCTTTTGTTATTAACATTTTTCTCACCATAATGATAGCAATATACTACTTCCTGCAGTACAATACTGTCCAAATTATGCTTAAGATAATAATAAAAGGCTGTTCCAACACTGCAGTCATGAACTCCTAGTAGGCCAGGGAAACAACATGCCATGCCATGCCATGCCATTGAATGTACATACACTGGACTAATGCAGAGAATGGAGTAGGAGAATATGGACATCAACAACAAACCAAAACACATCTCCTCCAAGCAGGATCTGTTGGGGTTTAAATATCAGGAAGTGGCGTCTGATTTGCAGATCACAGCATAGGGGAGGAACTGATTAATTGAAGCCAAACAGGATCACCTGAGAGGAACATAGAGGTTGATAGAGGTATGCCTAACAGAATCACCTGGGAAGAACATAGAGGTTGATAGAGGGAGACCAAAAACGATGAGCACATACAAGCGTACAAACACAAGATGTTTGTCAAGGGACGTAACAATTGCTTTTATATAGACAGAGGACTTGGAAGTTATCAGCAAAAGTTGGGCAACCTGAAAGAATTGTCATCTTCAACTTTGAAAGCTTAAAGTACTTCCATCAGCTGTAAATTGTTAACCCATAACTTGTTCCCTTATAACTCTGAAATGTACATTATTTTTCAGTTTTTGGTAAACCAATTTATTTATTTTTTACCTCTGGCAATTTCTAACCTTTCCATGATTTAAAGTTATTCACTGGACTTGAACTGATTACATTTCAATAAAAATTGGAAAAATTAGAGTGTTCTAAAACCTTGGACCGATTTTGAAATTATACCAGTGTCAAGAAATGATGGGTAGGAAGGAAAAAGTTTTCAACTGAGATGTTCTGCTGAGTTTTCTTTCACTAATTTGATTCACCTTGCATGTCAGCTTTGGGCATGTTCTGTGATGTGGCAGCTGTCACTTTTGATTATTGATTGACAGGTGGATAGGACTTCTGGTTCGGGGGCAGGTCTTCTCGTTTGGTAGGTGGGATTCCCTGTGTGACGTATGCTTGGGTGTGACTTCTGGTGTGACGTATTTTGGGGGTGTAACTTCCTGTGTGACGTGTGTTAGGAAGTGTTACTTCCGTTATGACATATGCATGTCCGGGGGGTAGGAATTTGGTATGGGGTGTGTGGTTTGTAATTTATGGTAGCATTGATGTTTAACAACAGGGCGCCAGGGTTTGGGAATGTTAAATTCCCCGGACATTCAGTGTTATGATAAGTTTGATGTTTAACAATAGGGTGCAAATTATGTTACGAGAAGTTCTAAGTCCATTCAACAGATGGTCTATAACCAGTGGGTGGTATCTTTTATGTTGTACGACGCGATAGGTGGCTGGATTGGTCTGTGTATTTAAACCACACAGACCCCAGGTGCTGGTCATTCTCAGACTAGCCTGAGTAAACCTACATGTATATTACAAAACATGGCGGATTCTAAAGTGAAACACTGCTTAACAGCTTAACCGCTACACAGCAAGTCAGCAAGAGAATACATTTGGGTGAAGACGACACGATGAAGATGCTACCCCTGAAGAAACCGATGCAGCATTTAGTGGATTGGTGGATACATTTTGAATTGTTGTGGAAATTCTTGCACTGATGTATACTTGGTCACCCTATACATGTATAAATGGGTTACTAGTTAAAGATGCCGAGAGGAATCTGGTATTTGCCTAGGAGGCATTGTGATGGTAATTCCATTGATCGATACTCTTAAAGGAGTAAGAAACATAGACAAAATTCTCTTGGCACAAAATTCTCTTTAGTGTCTCTGTGGATTGTCCAGACATTGTGACTCCTCAGGAGTTGAGAAGGATAAGGTGGGGGGACAGCCTGCCCTTTGAGTAAAAACCTTTGTGTTGTATTGACAAGACAGATGGGCAACAACTTACCACACCCCTTTTAACTGTAATAAATACGGATTGTTCATGTGTTAAGTCAGAGACTCCTCAGACGATTATGTTTGTAAGCGTTTGATGCGTCTCTCTTATTTGCAAATAATTAATAAACTGTTAAATTGTGCAAAGAGAATTTCGTCTCTGTACTTCATTATTTAAGAGTGTTGATAGATGGAATTGCCATCACATTTTGGGAGCTTGTCCTCAGCTACTAATCCTGGGGTCTCCTACTCAAATCATGGCGGGTTATCCGTGCACGGCCCAATTCCTTCCCTGCTCGTGGATTGGCTGCGACAGGGCTGAGAGTCAGGGCGCCCGGCTTACATGATTTTTGGGATTCCTCAGTACAGGTACCCAGGCTTAAATTTCGAACTCGGGAGGTAAGGGCCGAGTTTTTTGCGTTAGGGCGCAAGTATATGTGTTAGGGCACATTTAAATTCTGCAGACAAGGCTAGGCCTTGAACATCTCACTTACGGGCCGACAGGTGTATTAAGGATGTTTGATTGAGATGAAAGTGTTAGGGCGCTTATGCGTTATGGTGAAGGTATGTGTGTTAGGGCACATTCAGTTTAAGTGGTTCTGGTGTGAGCGACGCGCTCACATGTCATGAGATTTAATACTAAAATAGGGTTTGTTTCACCGCGTTTGTTTTTTTTGCTGCGTTTGTTGTTGGGTAAGCGTTGTGGTATGTCTTTGGTGGCAGAGTTTAGGTTTATGGTGTTTGGACATGTGAACAAATGTTTCTTTGAGTGTTATTAGGTTTTTCTGGCGACTGGCGTTTTCGTTCGGTGACGGATGCGCGAGCTGCCGGGCTGATTGGAGGTAGAATAAACGTGGTAACGTGTGGACGTTGCAGAGGGCGTAATGTGAAGTTGTTTGGTAGGTGTAGAAAGTGGTGACTGATGGAAGCTTTGGGAAATTGTGTGGGGTGTATTGATCTGGGGTGTTGTCCTCTCTGACCGCCCCCACCCCCCGTTAGGACAACTTGGAGGTTTGCGTGGTCCCAACATTTCCCTGCAATCGACGTAGCCAACCCCCGCCGGAGCCCGAACTGGCCCCCGTTTGGTTTCGCTCTATGGACCTTTTCGTTGTGACCGTGGTGGTGTTCGCTCTGCTTTGGAAGTGTTGAGCATGTCTACACGGGTTAAGAAAATGTCCAAAAGTGGGGAGTATTACACATCAGATCCGTAATCTCTAGTGTTTGCAGCGACTGAGAACAAAGAAGACTACAGTTGAGGAAGAGACTTTGCTAACCGCTACATTTGGATTAATGAAGCTACCACTAGTGACTGGTGAGATCATTCCTTAATACAGCTTTCCTATGCTTTAGTAAACTGCGTGGTTGGGTTTTGTATGTCAGATTTGATGGTTTTGTGGAAGTTGATAGATGGATTTGAGAAAGTATGGTAACAGGAAGTTATTTTTGATGTGTTTTAGTTATAGCGCCTGTAGTTAGAAAAATATCCAACATTGTTAAATGCTAGAACAATCTTGATGTCGTTGCATGACAGTTATGATTTTTGACTGATCACCACTCTTTTGAATAACATCGACATGCATATAAGTTAAGAAAATTCCCTAGACTTTCGGAGGTTCATTGCGTCATGTTACATGTGTTGTTTCACCTTAGTTTGGCCGTTGCCTGTGGAAATGCAAATTTTGATAGGCTAATTTGGGAGTTGTTTGATATACTTCCTTCACACGAGCGACCGTGTGGTACAGTTGTTTTTTTTAAATTCCTTTGTGGATGTTTTTATAATTTTCACATTTGTTTTTGTTAGATGTTTAGTTTGCGACTTTTACTGATTGACTGTTAGATTCCTCCCATCGATTTTCTTTTTCATGTCCGTCCCCGTAATGGTTCTGCTTTCACGCTTGGAGTCGTTTTCCGTTGACTCTGTCGTGAAAGCAGGGGGGGACTGTATGACATGATTATATATAATGAAAAAGAGTTGAACTTAAATAGGTATTTAAAGAGTTACGTGAAGAATTTAGTTTTTCTGTTTCCATAGTTATAGCAGAATATTGGAACATCCCTTATGTTTCCGTTCACAGTGTTTGTCTAATCTAACATGATTGTGGTTGAGTAGAATACATCTTACCATTTTAAGTTGGTTTAGATAAGAAATAACTAATTTGATGGGATGAATAAGTGACTATGGGATTGTTACTGTTGATATTTGATTAGAAGAAATCATATTCAATCTCATGCATTATGCAGGGAGCACATTTTGTTATTTTTTACATTTGTTATTTCTTGTTATTTACTACATTTTGCCATATTTTAATTGATACTGAGAAAGTAATTCTGAGAGGTACAGACCCTGGAGCGCTTCACTCACTGACCCAAAAACCAGTGTGTGGGGTGGGGGAGCTGTTTGAAATGGGTTTTTAACTTGTTTGAACTCTTTAGAAGAGAAACAGACTTACTGGGGACATTATCAAAATTGGGTATTCTAATTCTAATTTAATCTCTTTCCTAGTAGGCAATCATTGGAATGTTAATGGTTAACAGATGTTTCTGTGAGGTAAATGATGAGACAAAATAAAAAAGTTTGTTCACTATTGTCTAGCCTGGGTTGTTTCTCAAGAGAACAACAACGTGTCCCTTATTGATAAGGTGACCCTTATAGATAAGGTGACCATTCTTCAAGAACAGGGTCTGTTATCCTTAGGTTAGTAAACCACCCCCCACTCCAGGGTGAGCCCTGAGGTGATAGGGCGTAAAAGGGGGGGGTCATGATTTGGAGAACTTCACACTGAGTTTCATCTTGTAGAGAAATTAGGCTAAATAACAGTAATGTTAGCTGATCTTCAAGATGGTGTGACATGTTTTGATTTACAATAAGGTATGTGAAAATTTTTGTGGAACAATGGGGAATTTTATTGTAGTTCCGAGACAACACAATCAGATGTAAATTATATAGCAACTGTGATCTGGTTAGATTGTGAACTGAGAATTGTTCATGAACTACTCTTTGAGAGTGATACTTTAATGTAAGCAAATTATCTTAACTGATGAGTGATTGAAACAGTAATGGGAAAATGAGAAATTGTGTTCTTCTGTTCTTAGAAAAGAGTGGAATTGTTACTTTGCTACACTAGCAGAACAGAAGCACCAGAAATGTTAATGTTTTAACGATACTGTTTAATTTATTTAGAAAAAGGAAGTAGAAAGACCGTCCCGTACATCTCCAGTTCCCATCCCTCCACAAACACATTCCGGACTTGTCTTCGTGTCACGTCTTCAACTATTCACCAGGTCCCTATCATCTCGTTAGTATATGTTTAAATGTTTCCCCTCTGCTCCCCACATTTGTCATTCATTGTTGTTGGTACTGTCTGTGTGTCACATGTAACCGGTGAGTGCTTTCTGTTTTGCTGGCTAAAGATTCAGCCCCTTTGTTTTCTTTAACTTTGTTTTTCCATGTGCTCGTGTTTGATTTTCATTAAAAAAAACTACATGGAGTGTATTCGCCTGCGCCTGGTTCCTTCACTACCGCCACCGTTACAAGCAGTTGTCACAAAGTGCTTTACAAAGACACCCGGCCTTAAACCCCAAGGAGCAAACAACAGTAGTGTTGGATTTCAGTGGCTAGAAAAAACTCCCTAAGAAGGCCGAATTTTAGGAAGAAACTTAGAGAGGACACAGGCTCAGAGGGGTGACCAGTCCTCTTCTGGCTGTGCCGGGAGAGATATTAAGAGTCCAATTGGACTAATCTATAAATTTCTCTGGGCTAAATCCAGAGTCTTTGATTTTTAAAGTATGACCAGGTGGACAGGGACAGCAACGGGCCCCCCAAACCAGGTACTCCGCAGGTGTGGACCAGGACCTCATCTCCTCCTAAAATGTAAAACTGAGAAAAGTTAGAAAGTGTGTAGATATGAGTTTTTAGTAGACACAAGTTTGTGCTGAGTTTGCATTTCTAACCTTATTTGGCAGATCATTCCACAGTAGTGGAGCTCTATGAGAAAAGGCCCTGCCGCCAGCTATTTTTTTAGAAATTCTAGGCACAATTAAAAGGCCTGCATCTTGCGATCGTAGGTTACGTGTAGGTATGTACGGCTGGATTATTTCAGCAAGGTAAATAGGAGCAAGTCCATGTATTGATTTATAGGTTAAGACTAAAACCTTAAAATCAGCCCTAACCCAAATAGGCAGCCAGTGTAAGGACGCTAGGACAGGAGTAATGCGTTCAATTTTTTTTTTGTTTTTCTTTGTTCTAGTTAGGATTCTAGCAGCCATGTGCAGCACTAATTGAAGTTTATTTATTAATTTGTCTGGATAACCAGAGAGAAGAGAATTGCAGTAATCTAGTCTGGAAATAACGAAAGCATGGATACATTTTTCTGCATCCGTTTTTGATTGAAAGTTTCACATTTTTGCAATGTTTCGAAGATGAAAATAAGCAACTCTTGAGACATATTTTATATGTTCTTCAAAGGAGAGGTCAGGGTCAAGGGTAACGCCAAGGTTTTTTACAGTTTTTAGGGATACGACCATGCAGCCATCAAGGTTCACAGTGAGATGCTAACAACGCTCTTTGTTTCTTGGGTCCTAAAACGAGCATTTTTGTTTTCCTTGAGTTTAAGAGCAACAGTGAAAGTTTACTTTGTGATTTCGGATTACATCGCCCAGAGGGAGCATATATAGTGAGAACAATAATGGGCCCAGAACCAAGCCTTGAGGAACACCAAAGCATACCTTTGACTTGTCAGAGGATATGCTATCCACACTAACAAACGGATATCTTTCAGATAAATAAGATTTAAACCAGGCTAGAACATGTCCACGTAGCCCAATATGGGTTTCCAGTCTCTCTAAGAGAAGGGAGTGATCAATAGTGTCAAAAGCAGCACTAAGATCAAGAAGCAACAGGATGGATGCGGAATCTTTGTCTGAGGCCATTAGAAGGTAATTTGTTTTCCTTCATGAGTGCAGTCTCAGTACTGTGATGGGATCATTTTTCTAAGATTTCTGAGAGGAACGGGAGGTTCGATATTGGCCTATAATTGTTTAATATGTCGAGATCCAGATTAGATTTTTTTAGAAGAGCCTTAATTTCCGCAATTTTTAGTGAGTTTGGTACACATCCGGAGGAAAGGGAGCAATTTATTATGTTCAGCATTGGCTGACCTAGCACAGGAATTAGCTCCTTAAGTAATTTTGTTGGAATCGGATCTAGCTGAGAGTTTGTGGGTTTAGAACTCATTACAAATGTAGTAAATGTGTCAAGCGATACGGTATCAAAAAATTTAAGTGTCCCCATTGACACCTGGTCAGGGAGGTTCAGGACATTTTTAGGACAACTGAGATTTAGAGGACCATAACTATTTAAGGAGGAGTCAGTTATTTGTTTTCTAATGATCATGATCTAAGTAGTTCATCTATTCATTACAACTAAAGTGAAGACCCACTTCACTTGCTAAAATTAGCTTTTTTGTTAACTTTGCAACTGTATCAAAGAGAAATGTTGGATTGTTTTTGTTCACCTCAATCAGGTTGGAGAAATAAGCTGATCCAGCAGACATGAGTGATTTTCAGTATTGTAGTGTACTGTCTATCCAGGCTAGTCTAAATACTTCCAACTTGGTGGAGCGCCACTTTCGCTCCAATTTTCTGGAGGCTTGCTTAAGTGCTCTAGTATTGTTTGTGTACCAGGGAGCAAGTTTCTTGTTGTGTATTTCTTTTGTTTTTAGTGGTGCAACTGTGTCTAATGTATTTCGCAGTGTTGAGTTTAGATCCTCAATTTGATCATTTACAGATTTATTTACACTGTCGTTAATGACCGAACTTGTAAGAATATCAAGGAATTTATTTGTAGTCCGAGAATTTATAGTACGGCTTTTGAAACTCATTGTTTGCGGAGCAAGTGGATGTCTTGTTTTAACGGTAAATGTAATAAGACAGTGATCCGATAATCCCGGATTTTGGGGGAAAATTATTAGATCTACAATATCTATTTTTCGTGACAGGACTAAATCTAAGGTGTGATTGTGGCAATGTGTTGGACCTGAGACATGTTGGATAAAACCCTATTGAGTCAATTATGGCTTCAAAGGCTTTTTGAAGAGGATCATTGGACTTTTCCATATGAATATTGAAATCGCCATCTGCCATGACTACAAGGTTAGAAAATAATTCTGGAAACTCATTGAGGACCATTGTGTATGGCCCGGGGGGCCTATAAATAGTAGCTATGTAAAACGATTTATCGGCCTGGTTAACTTTCATTAGTAAAACTTCAAAAGAATGAAACTCGGTGATATGTTTGAGAGTAAATTTATATTTACCGTCATAAATATTAGCAACACCCCCTCCTTTTCGGGATGCACGAGGGATATGATCACTAGTATAACCAGGAAGAGAGGCCTCATTTAAGGCAGTGAATTCATTAGGCTTTAGCCATGTTTCACATAAACCAATAACATCTAGTTTATGATCAGATATTAATTCATTTACTGCAACTGCCTTTGGAGCAAGGGATCTAACATTTAGGAGTTCCATTTTGAGATGCGAGGTGATAGTCATTTTTATTTTTATTTGTGACCGAGGTGGAGGAAGGCTTTATCTTAATAAGGTTGTTATTGTTAGCACTACCTTGTTTAACTTTTCTCAACCTGGAACGAGTCACAGTGGCAATAGGTAAAGCTGTACTAACTAGTCTGGCTATGCTATCGACAGACTCCACTATGCTAGCAGGCTGGCTAACAGCCTGCGGCCTGACCTGCACCCTATCTCATGTTAAGGCAATAGGAATGAGACTCCTGTCAATGTTCCTAGACAAAAGAAGAGGACCACTCCAGCTAGGATGGAGTCCGTCGCTCCTCAGCAGATCAGGCCTGGCCCTATTTCTGGGAGAGTCCCAAAAAGAAAGCCAGTTATCTATAAACTCTACCTCCTGCGACGAGCAGAACTCCATTTTCAGCCAGCGACTGAGTTGCGCAAGTCTGCTGTAGAGCTCGTCACTACCCCTAGCTGGGAGGGGGCCAGAGACAATTACTCGATGCCGACACATCTTTCTAGCTAGTTTACACGCTGATGCTATGTTCTGCTTCGTAACCTCTGACTATTTCATCCTAACGTCGTTGGTGCCAACGTGAATAACAATATCTATGTACTCTCTATACACAGTTTTAGACTTCGCTAGCACCAACCCCAGATTTGCGGCTACGTCGGTGGCTCTAACCCCCGGTAAACAGTGTACGATCACTGACTGATTATTTAGTCTAATACTGCGGGTAATGGAATCGCCAATGACTAAAGTTTTCAGTTTTTCAAGGCCACCGGTTGAAAATGCCTGCCGATCATTCCCCTCCAAAAACAGTTCGGCCCTCGACTCCGACTCCAGTGGGGAAAACCTTTTGAAAGTCTCAGTTGGATTTAGCAACGATTCAGGTTTAACTGGTCGACGGCATTTCTTCCCAGTGACCAAGAGAAAGTTCTTGCCCAGCTGCAGGAGTTGTGCCGGGGGGCTAACAAGACTATCGTTTCTTCCTGGTGGCACTGACGCAGTTTTTTCTATTTCTAGCAAAATCCTTGTTTGGTTCTAATGCATCCTTCTCAAGGATTATTCACACTTCAGGTACAGGACACTTGAAAGCGATTCAGCGATAGAGGACTGGTTGGATCCCAGAGAGAGACTGAGTTTGACTTAAAGGACAACTGTGATGGATCTCATACACATAGACTGTCCTGTCCTACAGCTACGAGCGGAGTCTACTCTGGGGCGCCGCACGTCTACAGCGATGCCGGGTTCCTGAGCTGGACTAATTCTAGTCCTGACGATTCTCCCATGAGATGGAAAAGGCAACCTCCAACCGAGAGGATGGAGGTGAAGGAAAGCTCCGGTTCTGGACAACGTTTACGGGGCGTGGAAAGACCAACTGCACGACATCATGCCATGCTGATTGGGTCCATACCAGGTACATCTCATCTGCTGTCCAGGTAGCTGAGAGAGGAACCTGGGGTCGACGACACGCTACAGGAGGGCTTTGGTGTTTAAAGGTTAGTCACAGTAAATTGAAGTCCCTGAGGGAAAGGTGAATTTTCTGGTGCTAGTAACCAGTCACTTCGACCCGGCCTGCAGCTATAGAGCCTTTAGATGAAACTGGTCATCTTGGCATTCACAAGGGAGAACACACAGATTCTCCTGACCTGGTTCATAGAGCAGCTAGTATGGAGACAACTAGAGCTGTGTCTTTTGAGCTATGAAGGACAACACCTTGGAATATACATCTGACTTTTGCATGCTGTTAAACCGACCTGCCAAGAAATGGTTCATAACTGACTGTCTGACGTTTGGAGGAGCTGAACATTTGTGATGACTTTGGAAGTACATCTCATTGGAACCATGGAGAGGAATTTTCAGTGAATCGAGTAATTGGCATGAGAGGACTTTGTAACAGTGACAAATTGAAGAATGTATTCAGTGATCGATGCTGTTGATGCTACATACCCCATACTGTCAATATGTGTCACCTGAATTCATTTCCTTTTACCAATGATTTTAACATAAGGTTTTGCTGTACTATGTTATAATTCTGTATAATGAAAGTGTGTGATCTTGGAGTTAATACGAAGGTAATGATCTAGAAGCATGTATATGAGGATCCAGACATTTCAGATTTGTTCTGTTCTCTAATCATTAAGGGTATTGATATTGACTGGGTCATGTTGTTAAAGAGTACTCTTTTGTTGCAGCCTACATCTTAATGAGTAAACTGTTTAAGGGTTGATACCAAAGGTTGATACCAAGGGTTGATTTTGGTATCAAGAGGATGGATTGTTGTGGAAAGTGATGATGTATATTTGGTCGCCCTATACATGTATAAATGGGTTACTAGTTAAAGATGCTGAGAGGGATCTGGTGTTTGCCTAGGAGACATCCTTGACCGGCACCAGCGGATTAGAGGGTTACTCGTGAATCAGTAAATCTGTATAAGCCTTTAGTGTCTCTGTGGATTGTCCAGACATTGTGACTCCTCAAGAGTGGGGGGACAGCCCGCCCTTTGAGTGAATACGGATTGTTCATGTGTTAAGTCAGAGACTCCTCGGATGATTGTGTTTGTAAGCGTTTGACGCGTCTCTCTTATTTGCAAATAACTGTTAAATTGTGCCAAGAGAATTTCGTCTCTGTACTTCCTTATTTAAGAGTGTCGATCGATGGAATTGCCATCACACAACCCTGAGATAACAAAAGTTGCATTTTAATAATTGTCCGAAGGGAAGGTGTTTAAGCAGGGTGTGACTGATCAAATAACTTTTAGTGCTATTTTATGGAGCACCATTCGAAATGTGATTTATATGGGGCCAAAGCAGGGCACACGTAATATGGTACATTCAATACCAACAGTCATACTGCTTCACTCCTTCAATTACTTTAAACAACACATCTACTGTATTACGTATGCCCTGATATCCTTCCAAAAAAAGCTTTTGAGTTTTGAGTGAGGAACAGAAAGGTTAAAATTAAGAGACCACTGCAAATTGAACGCTTCTGTTCCTCACTCAAAACTTTCCTTTTCAACTTTTTTGGAAAGGAAAGACAAAGGTGCAGTGGTCTCTTAATTTTCTCCGGACCTGTTTATTAAATTCATTTGTTAATGCAATTCATTGCATGGGTGCAAACTCATCAGGGGTGAACAAGGTGACAAAGATGCAACGACACCCCCCGCACAGCGGACATTTATATCGAGGTAATACCTACAGTGGGGAGAACAAGTATTTGATACTCTGCCGATTTTGCAGGTTTTCCCTCTTACAAAGCATGTAGAAGGCTATAAAATAAGTCTGGATTTTTGTTTTAGATTCCGTCTCTCACAGTTGAAGTGTACCCATGATAAAAATTACAGACCTCTACATGCTTTGTAAGTAGGAAAACCTGCAAAATTGGCAGTGTATCAAATACTTGTTCTCCCCACTGTACCATTCGGTCATGAATACTGGAATACGAGCCTCCTATACTCTAAACAGTAGGGTGCAAACTCATCAGGTGTGAAAAAAACTTTATTTTTTTTAATCTGCTTTATAATGTGGATTTTCAGTCGATTTTAGCAAGAGGATATAGGGAAAAACTCATCCTAGAATTAATGTAATGTTAGTGCTACAAAACAAATGTTAGGGGGGACATCAAATATGAAGCAGTGCTAACAATAAGAAAAATTCTGATGGATGCGAGTTTAAGATGTATGTATTTTGTGAAATTACAAATTATATTAAGTGACATACAATACTTCCTCGACAGCCACCCAACCCAATACCCTCCCATCCACCCACTCCAGTCCACCTAACCAAGCAAGCACCATTGATCCATGGAAAATGGAAAGAGCCCCTCGAACTACATGGTTTAGGCCTGGGAACATACCAGTGTATATCACATTTGCCCACCAATTCACCATGTTGTCACCATCAATGTACAGGGCAAGGGTAAAATCAACATTGAACTTCCAGTGGCATGTCACACTGGGGTGGCACCAAGTGGTCTCTGTGTGGTCTCTGAATGGTGAGACAATGCTTGTAGGGTCCTGCTGTTCAGTGGCAACTTTTTTTTTATGTAGGCTGCTGTGGACATGTACACTCACCTAAAGGATTATTAGGAACACCTGTTCAATTTCTCATTAATGCAATTATCTTCCAATCACATGGCTGTTGCTTGAATGCATTTAGGGGTGTGGTCCTGGTCAAGATAATCTCCTGAACTCCAAACTGAATGTCAGAATGGGAAACAAAGGTGATTTAAGCAATTTTGAGCGTGGCTTGGTTGTTGGTGCCAGACGAGCCGGTCTGGGATTTTCACGCACAACCATTTCTAGGGTTTACAAAGAATGGTGTGAAAAGGGAAAAACATGCAGTATGCGGCAGTCCTGTGGGCGAAAATGCCTTGTTGATGCTAGAGGTCAGAGGAGAATGGGCCGACTGATTCAAGCTGATAGAAGAGCAACTTTGACCGAAATAACCACTCGTTACAACCGAGGTATGCAGCAAAGCATTTGTGAAGCCACAACACGCACAACCTTGAGGCGGATGGGCTACAACAGCAGAAGACCCCACTGGGTACCACTAATCTCCACTACAAATAGGAAAAAGAGGCTACAATTTGCACGAGCTCACCAAAATTGGACAGTTGAAGACTGGTAGAATGTTGCCTGGTCTGATGACACTAGATTTCTGTTGAGACATTCAGATGTTAGAGTCAGAATTTGGCGTAAACAGAATGAGAACATGGATCTATCATGCCTTGTTACCACTGTGCAGGCTGGTGGTGGTGGTGTAATGGTGTGGGGGATGTTTTCTTGGCATACTTTAGGCCCCTAAGTGCCAATTGGGCATCGTTTAAATGCCACGTCCTACCTGAGCATTGTTTCTGACCATGTCCATCCCTTTATGACCACCATGTACCCATCCTCTGATGGCTACTTCCAGCAGGATAATGCACAATGCTCGAATCATTTCAAATTGGTTTCTTGAACATGACAATGAGTTCACTGTACTGAAATGGCCCCCACTGTCACCAGATCTCAACCCAATAGAGCATCTTTGGGATGTGGTGGAACGAGAGCTTCGTGCCCTGGATGTGCATCCCACAAATCTCCATCAACTGCAAGATGCTATCCTATCAATATGGGCCAACATTTCTGAAGAATGCTTTCAGCACCTTGTTGAATCAATGCCATGTAGAATTAAGGCAGTTCTGAAGGGGGAAGGGGGTCAAACACAGTATTAGTATGGTGTTCCTAATAATCCTTTAGGTGAGTGTATATTCTAAATATCTGATTTGTAACAATATATTTTTGATACAGTCAGAATAGGCTTGAAATTAAACAACTGTAGAAGCTTATCATTAGAACTCAAATAAAAATAAAAACTGGACAACCAAGAATTTGTGTCTACTCTAAGCAACTTGTTCTGAAATGTCATACATCTCCAACGTTACAACACAAACACAAATCCATGTAAACCTCCAAGTACAATGTAAGTTACAATGTAAGTACACAAAACATCAATGCACTCGCTCACACACACACTCATGTGAAGTGCATTGATATGAATGAGTCCACAACATTCACACCTGTGAAAAAATCACAAACACACAATCTGTCCTTATTTCTTGCTTGTTTTATTTGGATTTGTTCTCAATATGAGGCACTTCAATCTTTTCACCTGTGAGGAACTGCCATATGCCCCCTCTATAATTCTCATTGCCGAGGGCGTACAGGAAAACGTTGAAGGTGGGAGAGGTCTTTGCCAGAATTGGAGCCAGCTGCAAACAGAGCCAAACAGAACGATGTTAATGTCTGAGTACTTGCAAGTTCAAAAAGGTGGTACATTACAGTCAATGTACTGTACAACAGCTTTATTCAAGATATAGATGTATGATGTCCCTGGGACCAACCTAGACTCAGAATTCAGGGATACCTACAATTGCATGTGTCCCTGAGTCCACCCAGACTGTTCAGAGGCCCAGAACACAGGGATGTCAAGTTTGGTCACTTTGACTTACGTATGTGTGTGATCAGTAGGCTTATGAGCTCGAGTGTAACAGAAATGAGGAGTGCCGTAGTAATCTATATCCCGATTCAACGTCCTCCCAACTAGTCTAAAAGTATACCATAACACACTATAGCATGAAGGTGTGCTAGGAGCTTCTGTTAACGACTACAAGACAAATATGACTACAAGACAACGTGTTGGGAGGTCTCTTTAACGACGACACGCTCCTAAATATGACTACAATACAACGTGTTCACTTTAACAATGACAAACTCAAATAACTTTTTGGATACATGTCTAATTTTAGGATAAATAGCCATACCTAAAACACTCCCCCAAATAGCCATTAGCATTACTTTACCTTGGCAAACACCATGAACACAATAGACAGGAATTGTCCCTCTTAATCAATGCAAAACTATCGAATGGACTGTAACAATGTGTGCAGTTGGGGATCAAGTGCATTTGTCTGACTGACACTTGACAACCTCCTGTCTAGTCATTGTGCTATTTGTTCAGCACCAGACCCTGTTTCTGGCATATGTACAACATGTACCTTGGGTATGTATATTGTGGATTGTGACAAGATGCACGACTGTGCCTGTCTTATGTTGTCCTGATATCACAGGTAGGATCTTACCCGTCATTGACTAATCAGCGCTCTTCACTGGCCACCCTTCAGGTCACATATCGGGGAGGATATAATATATATTGCAAGAGTTCTTCACAAAGCAGCCTGTAGCACACAGCAGTTTTATCATGTGTTACAGTAAAAAGGGTGCACCACCCATATGCCACAGCATCCCCCAGAGAAGGAACCAAAACTGCCACCGGCCTACATTTTTTTTTTTAGAGTGCAACAAAAACCATGTTGCCTGTTCAGACACACATGTATGATGAAAAGATTTATCTTCCCGAGATTACCAGCGGAATTTAAGTTTAAATTTTTTATTCACAAATACACACATACAGTTGTGCTCAAAAGTTTGCATACATCTGGAAGAAATTAAGAGACCAATGCAAATTTAAACACATGTTCCTCACTCAAGCCTTCCTTTACAACTTTTTTGGAAAGGAAAGAAAAAGGTGCAGTGGTCTCTTAATTTTTTCCAGAGCTGTATTGTAACCAGGCTTTTTTGTGACATTGGTGCAGTAAAAGCTTCTTTCTGGCAACTCGACCACGCAGCTCATTTTGGTTCAAGTATCATCGTATTGTGCTCCTTGAAAACAACCACACCATCTTTTTCCAGAGCAGCCTGTATTTTACCTGTGTGTTTTTCTTTTTATCTTGAAATATTACCTTTTTATCTTGAAAAATTACCTTTTTATCTTGAAAAATGACCTTACCCAAATGCCATGTGCACTAGTGGTTTTGGATCATCAGGGATTCTTTTGCAAGTTGCATCCAGTCTCGTTGCAAATCATTGATCTGAACTGGCCGTTAAATGTATCTTTGTTGTTCTGAACATTTGCAATTTAGAATTTATTATTTTGCAATCCAATATGACAGATGCTCTCAAGAAGTTTTTGGGGAGAGGCAAAGAAGATGCTGCTGCCACTGAAGGGGAACAATCACGAACGCAATCAATCCCCTCTGAGAGTGAGTAGCCCTGTGATTCCATTACTTTCATTTTACCATGGCGTCCTATGATGGTAAAAAAAAAATCTATAATAAAAGCATTTTGTTTGAGAAATGACGAATCATTTGTCAGGGTAGCCATCTTTCTAAAGGATATTTAGCTTGATGTGCTATTTTCTGCATGCGATTTGAGAAACACATGTTGCACTGTCATAATCAGAGCCACCAATACGCTCTGTGTAGACAAGTTGTATGAGAAGCACAGATGTCATTACATCTGTGGAAACAACAGTCGCTCTCCCAAATTATTATTTCAGCAGGAAGGAGACAGATCAAGCCAGTCACAGGGGAACGCACGTTGAAGGTACCAGTCGTTTGTTTGCTTGACTACGTTAATTACCTAACTACTCATTTAAAACACAAATTATTCACCCCTCATCTAGATGTGTATCTATCAGCATTGCTGCCACAATTGTATCACCAGTTAAATTGAACAAAGAACAAAGTTTTGGTAGCTAACAGTACTTTTTTGCAAGGAACTCTATTTGTTCATCCAACGATAAGAGCAACGTAAATGGATCCTTTTTCGATGATATTTTTCTTAAGTTGTGTTTGTTTAAATATTTTAATCTGTTGCAGCACAAGAGAAAGGGAGCAGGGACAATAGTGTCAGGTGTTAGCTAGTCTGAAGAAAGTCTGAATTAACTGATGTATTTACTTGAACCTAAATAACCATATTAATTAGGAGAAAATTATTATAATCTTTACAAGATTATACTCTGTGTTTTATATACGTGTATGTATTACTTAGATAGGCAGGAGGGAATTGGAAGAAAGGAAAGAAGAGATGGAGAGAAAGAAGGAGGGCATGTAGCTATCTGAATGTGCCTCTCCCTCAACTGCCCACCATCAATAAGCTGAATTATAGGATTTTTTCCCCCCAAAAGCCTAGAAGAATTAAGTGTCCCCCTGTTCAACAACATTCCCCCAACAGCAATACATTCCTTCAGAGGAATCACTGGAGTAGCCTATTTACTAATAGATTAAGATTGTGTTGATGTTTTTTTCTTATAATTGTGTCTGTCACCTGTTTTGGCGATTTGGTTTAATACACATTTTATGTGATCAAATTATGATCAAATTTACAGGTCAAGACACATCTACAACCAACTCAACCGTTTTGCATACTTGTCAGCCAGATGTAGGTGAACCTGTACCTGATCCAGGCAAGTTTAAATTGCACCATCTTTATTATAGGACATAATACAGCATATATAATAATTTTTAGTGTTACAACCTACAAATATATTTTTGTGCTGGTGTACTTAACTTTAGAACCTGAATTATTCTGAACTGTATAGTAAGATATTATTAGTATTAATTTTGTTAAATCAGTTTTCAGAAAGCATAAAGGGCTAAAATATTTTTTCAGTTAATGAATTACTTATTCTTGGAATTTCTCCAGGCCAAGTATCAAGTGCATCACAATTAAGTGCATCACATTCTGCTACTGCTTCCGGTCAGCCGGCTGGTCAAGATCCCACAACGCATTCTTTACAGGCGCCTCCTGTAGATCCTAAATATTGGCCAGTAATTTCAGAGAAAGCAAGGACAGAGTTGGTTAGTAGAAGGACATTTCAGATTCCCCCAGACTTTGCATTTCCCAGAAGGGAGGATGGGAGAGCTTGCAGAGAAATTGAGAGAGACGCGGGTTAGTTTATTCAATTCAAAATGATAATCAGTACTGTTGTTGCTGTAAACAGTTCTCAAACAAAGATCATAATCTTGTTACTAAGGGTGTAAATTATTGGAAGAATTGTGTCACTATACTAAAATCTCAGTGCAGTCTAGAACATAGTCTAGAACATAAAAGACAGATGACCTCATGGAACTTGAGTCATCTCCAAAGGGGGCAAACAATAGATCAGGTCAAAATTATGCAAACAGAGACCAAAATAAGACATTGTGGTGAGGTCCTGAAATGGTTGGTAGCCATTATTCAGTCCCACACAGAGAGAAACCTTTCTCAGAGAGGAAAAACAGATGCACTTTACCAGCCACATAACAGAAAATTCCTCCAAGAAGTAGAGCTTGTGGCCAAATTCGAAGCTATCCTCAAACAGCACTTAGATATGGTGCAAAGTGGAGCATTCAAAACAAACTGACTGACTGCATCGGTGACAGCATCACAAAGACAATTGTGAGTGATATAAAATCCTCAAAATATTATTCACTGATTTTGGACTGCACCCCTGATGTCAGCCATAGAGAGCAGCTCTCTGTTGTCATTCGAATAGTAGCAGTATATGGTGCTGAGATCCAAGAATATTTCATGGGGTTCCTTAAAGCTGAAGAATCAACCAGAGAAGGCCTGTCATTCCTCATCCTCAAGAGACTAGGTGATCTCAAGATCCCTGTTGAAGATACTTGAGGACAGTCTTACGACAATGGGGCCAATATGAGAAACATAAAGGTTTGCAAGTCAGGCTGTAAAATGTTAATCCAAGGGCCTTTTTTGTGCCATGCTCTGCATTACACACTTAATCTGTAGGTCGCTGATTCAGGAAAAAGCTCCCCTGAAACAGGTTGCTATTTTGGATATCTCCAGAAACTCTTCACTCTTTGTTCAATGTTAGGGTTAATTGAGATGTGTTAGGGCAATTCTATGCGTTAGGGCATGGATATATGTGTTAGGGCACATTAAGTTAGTGGTTCTGACATGTGAGGCACGCTCACATGAATTGAGAAAAATTAATGGGTAAGCGTTGTGGTAAATATTTGGCGCCGATGTTAATGTTTCTGTTGCCTGGGCATGTGAACAAATGTATCTTTGGGAGTTTTTGCGGTTAATGGCTTTTTCATTCGGTTGTGGATGCATGGCCAACTGGGCAGATTGGAGGAATACGGATGAGGTAACTTATGGAAGTTGCTGAAGGTATAATATAAAGTTGTTTGGAAGGCGTAGGCTACGGTATGTGGAAAGTCTGGAAGCTTTAGGGTGGTTTGTGTGGGGTATATTGATCTCTGGGTTGTAGTTCCTTTCGCTCAGGTTGGATGGGTCGTCCCTCTGACTGCCCCCACCCTCCCAGGGTATTCCGACAGGCTGATCGCTGGGACATTTCCCTACATTCGACATAGCCAACCCCGCTGGTGACCGAGACTTGTTTCGCTCTATGGACCTTTTTGTTGTGAACGTGGTGATGCAGTAGGCCGTCTGGAGGCCTTTTTGCTGGAGGCCGTGTTAAGAGAGTCTATGCGGGTCAAGACAAGATTCAAAAGGGGGGAGAAGAACACACCAGATATGTAACCTCTGTTGGCCCAGCCGGGCGACATACCCGGAACACACAGGAACGCTAAACCGCCAGAGGGAGGGGTGCTAACGGCCAGAGGCGGCGGACCAGAGAGCATCAACCTGTGATCTTTCCTTCACACAACCCTAGTTTTTCTCTGACATATTTAGAGAATACATGATTTATACCTTTTCTTAGGATTTAGTAAACTAGGTGGTTAATTTCGGTATGTCAGGATTGATGGATTTAAGTATGGTAAATAAATAATTTTTAGGGTGTTTCAGTTGTAGCTGCTGTAGTTCAGAAACTGCCAATGATCCGTGTCCTGGTAGCACTAGTAACACTCCCGTGCAGTCAAACCTGTTTTGGGGCGATTCGTGCAGGATTTTCAACAGCTCTCTATTGGTGGAATTGGTTTCTGTGTTAATGTCTGTGCGAAATGCGAGAAAAGTGCCTTGTTTGTGAATATCTGGTTATGGTCGACCTAGTAAATCCCTTTTGGTATTCCCTGTGCACGAGGGTTCCAATTGGCTGCATTTT
The DNA here is from genome assembly GCF_011004845.1 of Esox lucius. Lineage (NCBI taxonomy): Eukaryota > Metazoa > Chordata > Actinopteri > Esociformes > Esocidae > Esox > Esox lucius. The sequence continues at coordinate 31,231,537 of NC_047574.1, read as the reverse complement.
GTATTCCTTGGTGGAATATTTGATCTCGTTCATTGAGATTGTTGTTAACCTGGATTTTTTTTTTTTATTCGCAAGGTTTGCTTTGTTTGGTTTACAGTTGGGTGAACGCATTCATTGCATCGTTAAATGTGGTTGTTTGGCCCACTTTTTCAGCCTTTGCCTAAGCACCGTGTCCGCGAAATAGAAACTTGCCTTCCAGTGTTGTGCTGGTAGCTGGCACACGTGGAGGTATTCGCCTGATAACTTTAATCAGAGGGATAGATTGGAAATTGGTACAATGATCCTAATTTGGTAAAATATGGTTTCATTAGGACAGGTTAAATAAAAAAATAGTCATGGGCTGCAACAGTGGGTAAATTGCCAGGGCCTGTTTATTCCCCAAATAGCCAAAGCCCGTAAAATTTGACCTGCTATTTTAAATGTTTAATTGGGTTTGGTTAAATATGTAAGTTTCACTTTGTTTGCAATTACAATGACAACTGGGATAATACTTGTGTTTTAAGACCAAAGCCTGATACTCGTAACTGGCGTTTAAATTCAAACCTGGTAAACTGACAAATGGACAAATGGGGTAGATTGATGTGACAGTGTATAGAGCTCTAGATTGAGTGTCCTTGGGATCCCTCACTGTACCTTGATTTTAGTGACATCATGCATCTGTTTTCTGTTATAACATCGCTTTTCTTGAGAGTTTTCTCACCCTGCTGTAACTGTGTTTTTTTTTTGCCAAAAGCAATGATATAAGCTGAGTAGGGTAATACATCGGAACCTTCAGTTAACGTAGGACATCGGCTAAATTGAAAACATGACGTCTCTTACTATAGACAGTCTGAAGCACATGTAAAATTTTTGGGTGGAAACATTTTCCTCTCAATAGCGTTTATGTTGAAATTTCTGGTTTTGAACCCAATTTGTAGTGAGGGTAGAGACCCGAAGTCATCCCACATTGTTAATAACTAGAAAGATCTAGCTGTCGATGCATGAAATTTGCATGAATGTTGCAATTTTGGCTGACTGCCACTATTTGGAATAACATAGACATGCATCACATTTCCTTAAATTTTAGGAGGTTAATTGAGTCATGATGTTTGTGTTGTCACAGTGTAGTATGGCCATTGCCTGTGACAATGCAAATTTTGGTTACAGTTCTTATGCAAATTTGAGGGTTGTTTGTTGTTGTTATATGCTTCCCTCGCACAAGCGATCGTGTGGCACATTTGTTGTTTTTGGTTTTGTTTGTGGATGTTGGGTTTTTATCATTTTCAAATTTATTTTTGATGGATATTCAGTTTGCAACTCCTTACTGAATGAATGTTAGATTCATCCCAACTATCGATTTTCTTTTTTTCATGTCCGTCCTGTAATGGTTCTGCTTTCACGTATGGAGTAATTTTCCGTTGGCTCTGTCATGAAAGCTAAGAAAGAACACATTTGTTGGGATGAATAGTGACTATGAGAATGTGACTGTTCAGTTTGTTTGTTTGATATTTGATTAGAAATAATCATATTAATCTCATGCATTATGAAATAAGTGGATAAAAAGGTTCAGGGAGCACATTTTGTTATTCCTTACAGGTTTACTAAGTATTGTTATGTTTTATCGGTCTGTCGTGGTGAAGAAAGAGCTGAGCCGCAAGGCGAAGCTCTCGATTTACCAGTCAATCTACGTTCCTACTCTCACCTATGGTCATGAGCTTTGGGTCATGACCGAAAGGACAAGATCCCGGATACAGGCGGCCGAAATGAGCTTTCTCCGCAGGGTGGCTGGGCGATCCCTTAGAGATAGGGTGAGAAGCTCGGTCACCCGGGAGGAGCTCAGAGTAGAGCCGCTGCTCCTCCACATCGAGAGGGGTCAGCTGAGGTGGCTTGGGCATCTTTTTCGGATGCCTCCGGAACGCCTTCCTGGGAAGGTGTTCCGGTCCCGTCCCACCGGGAGGAGACCCCGGGGAAGACCTAGGACACGCTGGAGGGACTATGTCTCCCGGCTGGCCTGGGAACGCCTCGGTGTCCCCCCGGAAGAGCTATAGGAAGTGTCTGGGGAGAGGGAAGTCTGGGCATCCCTGCTTAGACTGCTGCCCCCGCGACCCGGCCCCGGATAAGCGGAAGAAGATGGATGGATGGATGTTATGTTTTAATTGAAATTGAGAAAGCAATTCTGCATCAAGTTCTATTCTAGAAAACCAAGTTTAGAAGTTTTATAAACAGAGGTTATAAAGAGAGGTGCTCAACTCACTCACACAAACACCGTTGGGGGGGGGGGGTTGTGTAAATTTAGACTCATTTAAACTCTTTAGAAAAGAAACATACTTACTGGTGACATTATCAAAATTGGGTATTCTAATTCAGCTACACAGAATACTTAGTTTATTATTCTGGTTTTGACTTGAAGGACAGGAAATGTCAATTCCATATTTATTTACATATTCAATGACTCTTCACTTTTTTATATAGACATTTATACCTATGTACTTTCTGTCCCAGTAGGCAATCATTGGAATGTGTCTCTAATTGACAATGGATCTATTCTTCAAGACTAGGGTTTGTAATCCTTAGGTCAGTAAACCATCCCCCCTACTCCAGGGTGAGCTCTGGGGAGATAAGGCATAAAGGGGGTGGGGGGGTTCATGTTCTATGACAGGATGTGTCTTTGATGTGTCAGTGCTTAGAAGAAACATGCAACATTTGGTGGAGAAATTAAAGGCTAAATAACAGTTATGTTATTTGAGCTTCAAGATGGTATGAAATGTTTTGATTGGCAATAAGGTATTTGATCATGTATGTGAAACAAAGGTGAATTTGATTGTTGATCCGAGACAACACCATCAGATGTAATTATATATCAACTGAGATCTGGTCAGATGATGAACTGAGAATTGTTTATGAAATACTCTTTGTGAGTGATACTTCAACGTAAGCAAACTATGTTAACTGATGATGAGTAATTGGAACAGTAATTGGAAATTATTCTTCTGTTTTTTTTCTTCTTTTTGTGTTTTTTTCCTCTTCTTTTTGTGGTTTTGTTATTTGTTGGTTGTTAAAACAACTATAGAAAAGAGTGGAATTTATACACTAGTTGAACAGAAGCACCAGAAATGTTGTGTTTCCACTATACTGTTACTGTTTACAACTGTTCTAATCTATTTAGACAAAGAAAGCAATAAGATATTGGATGTACAGGTATACACGTTTAAGTGTTTGGTAGGACTGTGTTCTAATGCATTAGCAAGATGCAACATGTAATGGACATATTTCTGATTGTGTACTGTGCAGTTGCAACTAATCTTCTCAAGGAGAATTCACTGACAGATACAGGGCACTTGAAAGTGATTCAGCGTTAGAGGACTGGTTGGAGGACAGCCCAGAGAGACTGAGTTTGGCTTAAAGGACAATTGTGAGGTGGGCTGAAATAAGATGGATCTCACACACACACAGACTGTCACACAGCTGCAAAGCAGATTATACTCCCCAGGATGTAGGGAGTCTACATTAATGCCTGGTTCCTGACAGCTGGACTGATTCTAGTCCTGATGATTCTGCCATAAAATGAAGAAGATGAAGAAGGCAGCCTCCAACCAATGGAAGGAGGCTCAGATAAGCTCCGGTTCTGGACAACGTTTACTGGGGCATGGAAGACCAACTGCACAACATCATTCCACGCTGATTGGGTCCATACCAGGTACATCTCATCTGCTGTCCAGGTAGCTGAGAGAGGAGCCTGGGGTTGATGACACACGCTACAGGAGGGCTTTGGTGTTTAATGATTAGGCACAGTGAATTGAAGTCACTGAGGGAAAAGTGAGTTTTTGGTACCAGTAACCATCACGTCCGACCCTGCCTGCAGCTATAGAGTTCTTAGATAACCACATGTCATTTTGGCATTCACAAAGGAGAACACAGATTCTCCTGACCTGGCCGATAAAAGCAGCTAGAATGGAGACAACTAGAGCTGCGTCATTGTAATCTGCATTTGCACTATTCAAGGACCACACCTTGGAATACACATCTGACTTTCACGTTCTGTTACACTGGTCTGCCAAGAAAATTTGCGATGACTTTGGAAGTACATCTTATTGGAACCACTAGAGAACTTTTCAGTGAATCAAGCAATTGGCATAAGAGGACTTTGTAACAGTAACATTTTGAAGGATGTTTTCAGTGATTGGCGTTTACACACCCACATGTCGATGCAACTTGCCCCATACTGTCAGTATATGTGTCATTTGAAATTACTTCCTTTGACCAGTGATTTTAACATGAAAGATTTTGCTGTACTATGTCATAGTTCTGTGTAATGAAAATGTGTGGTCCTGGAGTTAATACGCAGGTAATGTTCTAGAAGCATGTAAATGAGGATCCAGACATTTCAGATTTGTTCCGTACTCTAATCATCAGGGTAATTATAATGACAGGGTCATGTTGTTACAGAGTACTGTTTTGTTGCAGTCTACATCCTAAGGAGTAAACTGTTTAAGGATTGATACCAAGGGTTCATTTGGTATCAAGAGGATGGATTGTTCTGGAAATCTTTAACTAAGGTACATTTGAGAAATGTCTGTCTTTCTATTACCTGGTATGTAACTCTGATCTTTGGTTGTGACACATGTCTGTATAAATATAAGAGCATCACTAGGTACTCTGGCAATCTGTTCCTCTGCCTTGACCAATAAGGGTATTGTCAGGGAAATTTATTTTATAATGTATTCTAACTGATTAAACGACTGAGCAACTGTTTAGATGAGAAAAGGAATGTTGATTGTGCTGTGGGAAAGGAAGTATGAGGTGTTGAGGTAAACATAAAGCTCCAGCAGGACGGGGGTAGATGCAGATCAATGGGTTTTAGGGCAGGATAGGGGAAGATACACAACAGGGGGTAGGAAGGATAAGGAAAATATGTGGTTTTATGGTGCGACCATGTGGGTTCCTAACCCCACCCATTTCTCTATAAGTATTGAATGTATTGAATGTACTTTAGAGACTATTCACTGTTTCCTTGTAACATGCGTACTCTCTCCTTGCAAGTATATTAAAACCGTTTATTGCACAATTGATTTCTCCTGTCTTACCTACCATTTTTGCATTTGGGCGCGAGTATACTAGGGGTTAGGGCTCCTTTTTGCGTTAGGGTGCGAGTATACTAGGGGTTAGGGCTCCTTTTTGCGTTAGGGCGCAAGTATACTAGGGGTTAGGGCTCCTTTTTGCGTTAGGGCGCGAGTATACTAGGGGTTAGGGCCCCTTTTTGCATTAGGGCGCAAGTATACTAGGGGTTAGGGCTCCTTTTTGCGTTAGGGCGCGAGTATACTAGGGGTTAGGGCTCCTTTTTGCGTTAGGGCGCGAGTATACTAGGGGTTAGGGCTCCTTTTTGCGTTAGGGCGCAAGTATGTGTGTTAGTGCACACGTTGGGTTCTTTTGCCAGGTTTTCTGAACATGGGTAAGTGCGGCAGTAAACCATTGAACGTCCCTCGTAGTTACGTTGGGCCAGCAGAGGTAATGAAAGATAAGTATGGTGTTTGGACATGTGAACAATTGCATCTCTGGGAGTTTTTGGGTTTTCCGAAGAATGGCAGCTTTAGCCAAAGACAGTTGCATGGGTTGAGAGAGAAGTTGGAGGAATACGAGCAGGGGAAAATTAAGAAAATACAGAAGGGGAGACGGAAAGTAGATTGGAAAGCTTATGGTATGTGGAAAGAAGCGACTGATAAAAGATTTAGGCAGAGTAGTGTAGAGACTACTGATCATTGTGTTCTGGCTCCTCTTACTAGGGTGGATGTTGATCTGGATTGCCCTCTGTCTGGCCGACCCCCGTCATATGCTGCTGCCTCACCACGGAGGTCCGCAGCAGATCCTGAACCACAAGCAGAAAAGTCGCCGAAGATGTCGCGAGATGGTCCTACTCCTGTCCGGAAGATTTATCCTTCACTCGCGGCCGACGTTGGTGTGACATCCCCAATTGCTTGGAGGACCAGGAGCGTCACGTCGTCTGGGATGCCTGAAGGGCATTTCCCGATGGTAGAAGTTGCCAATCCATCCGCGGGAGGTGAAGAACATGCGCCCCCAATTATTTTCGTCTACCTGCCATGGTCGCCTGCCGACCTAAAAGACATGGCCGCCTCACTACCGAACCCAGAAATGGAAGGAGGAGAAGAATTCAATCGTGTTTTTCTTCAGATGCTTGAACAATATAGACCAAATATAGTTGAAATTGAAATGGTAATGATGAAAGCCCTACAGCTCAGATGGGGAAGGGTGAAAGGAGACTGGCCCGTGCAGAATGGCGTGTATAATTGGGGTGCTGGTTCTCAATACAGGATAACCTTCATGGCGCTGTGTGGACGGATAGGTGCCTTTTTCCTCGAGACGGAAGAACTGGGAGAAAATTTCTGACAGCAAACAGAAGCCGGGGGAAAGAGTCACAGACTCGTAATAGACTAGAGAAAGAATTTGAAATTCACAGCGGGATGGGCAGAAAACCAGAAGGGGCTAATGATTCTCCCTGGGAACAACAGTGTAAGACAAGACTGGTGGCTGGTTTGCTCCCAGATTTGCAGAAACATGTAAAGGAGCACTGCGTGGCCTTGGACGAGGGCCGCATGGAAATCGTTTGGCCGTATATCAAGCATGCCGAAAAAGTCTGTGAGGGCCAAGAAGATAGGAAAAAAGACGAAAAAGGGGAAGCGCAAAGCTAAACTACAGATGGCCCAACTAGGTTTTTACAGCGACCACGACCAAAGGGGCCAAGGACGAGGTAGAGCGAGAGGACGAACACAGTCTAGAGCAGACCTGGGCAAACACCGGCCCGCGGGCCACATCCGGCCCGTTGTACGTCCCTGTCCGGCCCGCGTGAGGTCAATCACAAATTATAGGGATGCACCGAAAAGTCGGCCACCGAATAATTGACACAATCTTTTCTTTCGGTGTTTCGGTTTTTGGTTTTCAGCCTTTGGAAATGTTATTTTGAAAAGTGTTATGTTTTTCATTGTTTGTGGAGATTGACAAGTAAAAAAAATTTGCACTGATTCAATAATTGCTTTTGTTTTCTTATTTGACCTATACACCCCAATTTCACATTGCCTAATATTAATATTTACAGAATAGTTTTATTCTTCCGATTATCAGTACCAGCTATTAAAAATATATAATTTAGTGCATTTTACAATGGAAGAAAGTTGAGCAGAATTGAGTTCAAGTTATCATTGGTGTGGCCCTCTGACACAATTCAGGTTTCTCATGTGGCCCCTTGTAAAAATTCATTGCCCACCCCTGGTCTAGAGGCAGAGGACGAGGGTCTGATAACCGATACAATTATGACAAAGGTTGCCATCGTTGTGGCTCGACTGACCATTGGGTATGCGATTGTCCTGAAAAAAACACAAGAGAAGATGGACAAATGAATAGGGACAATTTGAATTCCGGTGGATTTACAGTAAACAACCTAAGAGCACATAGGACTGAAAATTACCAGGGCGAGGGGTATTGACGGTCGGACGGGGCGGTCCGGAGAACATCTACCGGTGAGATCAATCCATTACATGACCCCGCACATATTGGTGTTATGCAGACACTTAATGTACAAGCTTTTAGAGAGAATGTAGAGTACCAAGTTAAACCCACGATGTTTCTTACAATTAATGGTAAACAGATAGAATTTTTGGTTGATTCCGGAGCGGGATATTCTGTCCTTAGAGCCCAGGAATGGGACCCGCTTCCAAAATTAAGTGGTAGAACTATAATTACAGTAGGGGCTAGTGTGGGACAGACCACTGAGCGATTTAGATGGTTAGTCGGTTGTAGACGACGAGGGCAAGCGTTATCCAAAACATTCATTTCTGTTTTCCAATTGTTGTCCAGTTAATTTGTTAGCTAGGGATTTGATGACACAGTTAGGGATCACACTAGAATGTTCAGACAAAGGTATGCAAATTAAATGTACTGTTTTGCAAGCAGTTCAAAATGGTGTTCAACCTGTTGATTATTGTTATTCATGGGATTTAGAAAGAACAGGGCATAGAGCTGTTTCACATGAGTTGGTAAATAAGGCGATGAATAGAGTAGAAACTGGTTCAGCTTTGTTTATGGATATGAGCGACTTGCGTTGCCCGGCGAAGGTTTCAGAAAGTCAGGATGTTGGTTTTGAGAAGGTGTGGTTTGATAATGGTAAAAGTGATTTTTTGGCGGGTGAATATGTATACTGGTCTTTGGAGGGTTTTTGTGCCTGGTCTGTGCGGAATGTGAGAGAGGTGTCTCGCTTTTTTGATGTGGAGGGTTCAGACCCCCATGTCCCCCTTGCTAAACCTGTGTTTGGCACGTGGGCTAGCCTGGGTCCTTGGGTGAAGGGGTGCAATACAGTAGTGGACTGGGTCCCTTGTCACATGGTGGGAGTGGAATTTTCCGCGGCAGCCCAGGCCATAAACTAACACCAGAGGGTAAATGTCTCAGTACAGACAGAATAGAAGCAATTGTTGGCATCCCGAAGCCTCTTACTAAAACTCAACTTCTGTCCTTTCTGGGCATGACAGGTTTCTATAGGCAATGGGTTCCTGAATATGCCCGTTTGGTACAGCCCTTGCAGGACATGGCCTATGGCCAGAAGCTTGCTTCACATTATAGAGTTGTGTGGACTCCTGAGGGGGATGCTTCCTTTACTTCTCTGAAACAGGCCCTAACTACCTCTCCTACTCATGAGGTCATCACTGGAAGACCAGGGAAGGACAGGCCTCTCCCCTCATGAGGTCATCACTGGAAGACCAATGAACACAGGCCTAGGCGCCCCTACTCACACAGACCTCACCTCAGAACATGTGAATGATACAATGTTAACATACTGCACTAATCTGTCAAAGGTTCTGAACAACATCCACAGGAGTGTGAAAGCTGCTCTACCAACTCCCATTGAAGGCCTGCTGCACGACATCAAGCCTGGAGACTGGGTAGTCATCAAAGACTGCAAGAGAAAGCACTGGAGCAAGCCACGCTGGTTGGGTCCATACCAAGTTCAACTGGTCACTCAGTCTGCGGTCAAAGTTGCTGAACGAGGTACCTGGGTCCATGCCACGCACTGTAAGAAGGCTCCAGCATTAGAAGATACGGCGAAAGAATAGGTAAACTGAAGTTACCTAAGGGCGGCGTGGGTTGTGGTGCTAGTAACTAACAACTCCAACTCATCCTGCGATCATGGAGCCAGAGAGACAAGGACCATGGAACCCCTTCAGGAGGTCCGGAGGAATGAGGTGCACCATCGGGTGCCTGCTGATTTTAAGTATTATCATAGTCATACCTATAGTGTGGATTTCCAAACCACACTGTGATGATCATGGACAGATTGTAAATATGACACCTAATGAAGCAAGGAAAGAGACATTTGTACACCATGAGAAGAGGCCTGAACCACATATACAGACAGGGTCTGATTTCGAACAGACTTTGTTAATCTCTTGTGACATAATGAGCTGCCCCCCGGATGGGGATTGCTATGTGCTGAAAAGCCCAGTGTTGAAGGATAATGAGTGGTATTGGACTCTGAATACAGAAGGGAACACTATGTTTCCCTCACACCATTTTCCCAACCATGTGAATAGGTGAGATGTTATGATAATGTTTATTGTACTGTTAACATTTCCAAACCTCTAGGAGTAATCCAGGATTACTGCTGTTTCAGTACCAATGAGGGTACCACCCCTTGCAGATCACCTGACTTCCTTAAAGGTAGACCCGCTATGATATGTCCCTTAACAGTTTCACGTACTACTGTAGTTCCTACTCCTGCACCACGTCGTTCTGAACCAGGTAGGGTAAAGAGAGCACTGTTAGAGCCAGACAACATAGCACTTAGGATAATGGTTGACTATGCAAAACACAAGAACATGACTAATTGTTGGATTTGCCAACACATACCAACATCTTCACGTTCTCCTATGTTAACCCCTATCCCATTTTCAGTAGCAGACTGGCAGGCACATGGTTGGACGGATGTGGCAGCACAAATGACACCCCCAGATAAGGACTGTTATACCCCGTCAGCCATTCCTGACCAGCCCGGTGGGGCTAACTTAGATTTGGTCTATATGGTGATAGCAGAATTTAACAATTACCGTCGTCCTATGGGGGTAAACATATCCAAATTATTTAACTTAACCTACACGGAGCGAATAGGAAAAGGTGGCTTAATTGTAAGGATACAAATGACCCTGGTGCAGACAGACTGTCGCACTAAGGAGGATAGAATCAGACCTGTACAGGTAGGACCTGTACTCCCTTACCCTCAGGTTTCTCTATTCGTATTGATTCAGTGGTTAACTCTAGCCCATGGGAAACATACGTGAACATATATTCAATGACCATCAATTTGCATGACTGTTCTACTCCCTTGATACTTGAGAAGCTCAGTTTTCGTGATTGTGCCCAGACTTGGCCATCAATACCTGTTTATGAATTGCATAATGTCTCGCTCTGTATTACAGATGCTCCAGGAGCCACACAGAGTTTAGGACAAAGTGATTGTCCCACCACGACTCAAGCCAACTTCACGGCTCTAGGAGCTTTGCCGTAGCACGTCTATATAGTCTGTGGTGGGAATGCATACAGTTGCATCCCTAGAGACACAGGTGGAGTATGCTACATGGCGTACTTGGTCCCTTTGATTAGGCGGGCTGACCACGGGGAAATGGGAGCTTTACATCAATCCCAATCTCGCCATAAGCGAACACTAGAACTCAACGTATATTCAGTGTACTTATCCCAGGATATGGCACATACACTTCACAGGAAGAGATAATGGCCCTGTCCAAAGTGTTGGAGAAACACATGAATTTGACAAGTGACACCATTGCAGCAATAGGTATGGAGCTAAGTGAAACCCGCTCAGTTGCTTTACAGAATAGGATTGCATTAGATTTGTCTGTAAGGTGGTGGGATCTGAGTGTTGTACATACATTTCAGACGCATCACAGAAGGTAAATGATTTGGTACAAGAAACTAAGGAAGGTGTAGAAATACTTCATACAGTTCATGGATGGGACCCATTCTCAGGGTTGTCTTCTATGATTGGTCCCTGGGGGATGACAATATACAAGTTGTTGACCACTGCCTTAGCCGCTATTGCCCTATTGTCTGTTTGTTGTATATTTTTGTCTTGTTTAATCAAACTATGTGTTTCTAAATTTGCTACACAGGTAATGGTCCAGGAGCATGTAAATGAGGAGTCAGACATTTCAGAAGTGTTTCCGTTCCCAAACTACTTGGATGATGATATCATAAAAAAATCATGTTGTGTAAGATTGTGTTTGAAGATTATTGAGTTGATGTTTCATGTTTTAGGAATGAAATTGGTTAAAAGTTGCATGTGACCACTACATGACATTTCATGATATAGGGCGGATTGTCAGGGAAATTTATTTTACAATGTATTCTAACTGATTAAACGACTGAGCAACTGTTTAGATGAGAAAAGGAATGTTGATTGTGCTGTGGGAAAGGAAGTATGAGGTGTTGAGGTAAACATAAAGCTCCAGCAGGACGGGGGTAGATGCAGATCAATGGGTTTTAGGACAGGATAGGGGAAGATGCACAACAGGGGGTAGGAAGGATAAGGAACATATGTGGTTTTATGGTGCGACCATGTAGGTTCCTAACCCCACCCACTTCTCTATAAGTATTGAATGTATTGAATGTGCTTTAGAGACTATTCACTGTTACCTTGTAACCTGCGTACTCTCTCCTTGCAAGTATATTAAAACCGTTTATTGCGCAATTGATTTCTCCTGTCTTACCTACCATTTTAATAGAACTGTTTTGTACTTTAGAAATTGCCATCACAGTATCTGTCCTTTGTTCCTTAGGAATGTAGGAGAGGGGGGGGGATCTGGTATTTGTCTAGGGGGAATCTTTGACTGGTATCGGCAGATTATAAGGTTACTCATTATAAGGTTACTGAAGGAAATTTTCCCAAACCTTTGGGATGCCCTCTACTGCTCCTTTTACAGTAGCTTTTGCAGAAAGGAGCTTCTCAAAATTGGATTCAAGGATTTAAAGGGTCCTCTCCTTGAACTGCCACCTTAACGTGGTGGAGGGGTTTGAGTACCCGAGTGACCCTAGGAGCTATGTTGTCTGGGGCTATATGCCCCTGGTAGGGTCTCCCAAGGCAAACAGGTCTTAGGCGACGGGTCAGACTAAGAGCGGTTCAAACCCCCCTTAATGATGAAAAAAAATATTGAGTACCGTGACGTCGCCCGGTATGGCGCAGCCGGGGCCCCACCCTGGAGCCAGGCCCGGGGTTGGGGCTCGTATGCGAGCGCCTGGTGGCCGGGCCTTCCCCCATGGGGCCCGGCCGGGCTCAGCCCGAACGGGCGACGTGGGGCCGCCCTCCCGTGGGCTCACCACCCACAGGAGGGACCATAAGGGGCCGGTGCGAAGAGGATCGGGCGGCAGTCGAAGGCAGGGGCCTAGACAACCCGATCTCTGGACACGGAAACTAGCTCTAGGGACGTGGAATGTCACCTCGCTGGCGGGGAAGGAGCCTGAGCTAGTGCGTGAGGTTGAGAGGTTCCGATTAGAGGTAGTCGGGATCACCTCTACGCACGGCTTGGGCTCTGGAACCACACTCCTTGAGAGAGGATGGACTCTTCACCACTCTGGAGTTGCCCATGGTGAGAGGCGGCGGGCTGGTGTGGGTTTGCTTATAGCTCCCCAGCTCTGCCGCCATGTGTTGGAGTTTACCCCGGTGAACGAGAGGGTCGTTTCCCTGCGCCTACGGGTCGGGGATAGGTCTCTCACTGTTGTTTGTGCCTACGGGCCGAACGGCAGTGCAGAGTACCCGACCTTCTTGGAGTCTCTGGGAGGGGTGCTGGAAAGTGCTCCGACTGGGGACTCTATTGTTCTACTGGGGGACTTCAACGCCCACGTGGGCAACGACAGTGACACCTGGAGGGGCGTGATTGGGAGGAACGGCCCCCCTGATCTGAACCCGAGTGGTGTTCAGTTATTGGACTTCTGTGCTAGTCACAGTTTGTCCATAACGAACACCATGTTCAAGCATAAGGGTGTCCATCAGTGCACGTGGCACCAGGACACCCTAGGCCGCAGGTCGATGATCGACTTTGTTGTCGTCTCATCTGACCTGCGGCCGTATGTCTTGGACACTCGGGTGAAGAGAGGGGCGGAGCTGTCAACTGATCACCACCTGGTGGTGAGTTGGATCCGATGGCGGGGGAGAAAGCTGGACAGACTCGGCAGGCCCAAGCGTACTGTAAGGGTCTGCTGGGAACGTCTGGCCGAGTCTCCTGTCAGAGAGATCTTTAACTCCCACCTCCGGCAGAGCTTCGACTGGATCCCGAGGGAGGTTGGAGATATTGAGTCCGAGTGGACCATGTTCTCCACCGCCATTGTCGAAGCGGCCGCTCGGAGCTGTGGCCGTAAGGTCTCCGGTGCCTGTCGAGGCGGCAATCCCCGAACCCGGTGGTGGACACCGGAAGTAAGGGATGCCGTCAAGCTGAAGAAGGAGTCCTATCAGGCCTGGTTGGCTTGTGGGACTCCTGACGCAGCTGACGGGTACCGACAGGCCAAGCGGGCTGCAGCCCGGGTGGTTGTGGAGGCAAAAACTCGGGCCTGGGAGGAGTTTGGTGAGGCCATGGAGAAGGACTATCGGCTGGCCTCGAAGAGATTCTGGCAAACCATCCGGCGCCTCAGGAGAGGGAAACAGTGCCCTACCAACGCTGTTTACAGTAGAGGTGGGCAGCTGTTGACCTCAACTGAGGATGTCGTCGGGCGGTGGAAGGAATACTTCGAGGATCTCCTCAATCCCGCCGTCACGTCTTCCATTGAGGAAGCAGAGGATGAGGGCTCAGAGGTGGACTCGTCCATCACCCGGGCTGAAGTCACAGAGGTGGTTAAGAAACTCCTCGGTGGCAAGGCACCGGGGGTGGATGAGATCCGCCCTGAGTACCTCAAGTCTCTGGATGTTGTGGGGCTGTCTTGGCTGACACGCCTGTGCAACATCGCGTGGCAGTCGGGGACAGTGCCTCTGGGATGGCAGACCGGGGTGGTGGTCCCTCTTTATAAGAAGGGGGACCGGAGGGTGTGTTCCAACTATAGGGGGATCACACTTCTCAGCCTCCCCGGGAAAGTCTATGCCAGGGTTCTGGAGAGGAGAATACGGCCGATAGTAGAACCTCGGATTCAGGAGGAACAGTATGGTTTTCGTCCAGGCCGCGGAACACTGGACCAGCTCTATACCCTCTACAGGGTGATGGAGGGTTCATGGGAGTTTGCCCAACCAGTCCACATGTGTTTTGTGGATTTGGAGAAGGCATTCGACTGTGTCCCTCGTGGCATCCTGTGGAGGGTGCTTCGGGAATATGGGGTCCTGGGTCCTTTGCTAAGGGCTGTCAGGTCCCTGTACGACCGAAGCAGGAGCTTGGTCCGCATTGCCGGCAGTAAGTCAGACTTGTTCCCTGTGCATGTTGGACTCCGGCAGGGCTGCCCTTTGTCACCGGTTCTGTTCGTAATTTTTATGGACAGAATTTCTAGGCGCAGCCAGGGGCCGGAGGGTGTCAGGTTTGGGGACCACACGATTTCGTCTCTGCTCTTTGCGGATGATGTTGTCGTGTTGGCCCCTTCAAGCCAGGACCTTCAGCATGCACTTGGACTGTTTGCAGCCGAGTGTGAAGCGGTGGGGATGAAAATCAGTACCTCCAAATCCGAGGCCATGGTCATCAGTCGGAAAAGGGTGGCTTGCCCACTTCAGGTTGGTGGAGAGTGCCTGCCTCAAGTGGAGGAGTTTAAGTATCTAGGGGTCTTGTTCACGAGTGAGGGAAGGATGGAACGGGAGATTGACAGACGGATCGGTGCAGCTTCTGCAGTAATGCGGTCGATGTATCGGTCTGTCGTGGTGAAGAAAGAGCTGAGCCGTAAGGCGAAGCTCTCGATTTACCGGTCAATCTACGTTCCTACTCTCACCTATGGTCATGAGCTTTGGGTCATGACCGAAAGGACAAGATCCCGGATACAGGCGGCCGAAATGAGCTTTCTCCGCAGGGTGGCTGGGCGATCCCTTAGAGATAGGGTGAGAAGCTCGGTCACCCGGGAGGAGCTCAGAGTAGAGCCGCTGCTCCTCCACATCGAGAGGGGTCAGCTGAGGTGGCTTGGGCATCTGTTTCGGATGCCTCCGGGACGCCTTCCTGGGAAGGTGTTCCGGTCCCGTCCCACCGGGAAGAGACCCCGGGGAAGACCTAGGACACGCTGGAGGGACTATGTCTCCCGGCTGGCCTGGGAACGCCTCGGTGTCCCCCCGGAAGAGCTGGAGGAAGTGTCTGGGGAGAGGGAAGTCTGGGCATCCCTGCTTAGACTGCTGCCCCCGCGACCCGGCCCCGGATTAAGCGGAAGATGATGCGATGCGATGCGATTTAAAGGGTTTATTTGTCATTTGCAATAACAAGTATGGCAATAAAATGCTTGGTTTTCCTACTCCCAACATTGCAGATAAAGTTAAAAAGTAACACAATCAATCAGTAGTAACACTATACAAAAACACAAATCAATAATAATATTAACAACTACACAACTATACATGTGCATGATATAATTGGCAGATGAGCATGATATAAGTGACAGGTGAGCATGGGACTATGGATGGAAGGGAAGACAGGTTCCCGAGTTGAGCAACCTTACAGCCTGAGGAAAGAATCCATGCCATATCTCCTTAATCGGCGTAGGAAGAAGAGACGTTTCCTGGTCTCCTTCACCACGATGTTAGAGTGATGAGACCAGGTTAAGTCATCGCTGATGTTGACACCAAGGAACCGGATGTTGTGAACTCTCTCTACTGCAGACCCATTGATGTATAAGGGGACGTGGTCCCCCCGCCGCTGATTCCTGTGATCAACAATCATCTCTTTCGTTTTGCTGATATTGAGCTGGAGGTTGTTATCCTGACACCACAAAGTCATTGACCTTACCTCGTCCCTATAGGCTGACTCGTCGTTGTCAGAGATCAGGCCTATGATGGTGGTGTTGTCAGCAAACTTAATGATGGTGTTGGAGATGTGAGTTGCCAGGCAGTCGTGGGTGAAGAGAGAGTATAGGAGCGGGTTAAGCACACAGCCCTGGGGGGAGCCAGTACTGAGTCAGTGAGGAGGAGGTGGTGTTGCCCATCTGCACCACCTGGGGTCTGCCCATCAGGAAGTTCAGGATCCATCTGCACATAATGGGGTCGAGACCCAGATCCCATTTGGGTCTCGACCCCAAATGGGATCTATAGCACTATAGCACAATGGTGTTGAAGGCTGAGCTACAGTCAATGAACAGCATTCTCACATATGTGTTCCTTTTGTCCAGGTGAGAGAGAGTGCAGAGTGGAGGGTCAAAGCGATGGCATCCTCTGTGGATCGGTTTTATCTGTAGGCAATCTGTAGTGGGTCAAGTGTTTCTGGCATGGAGTCTGTGAGGTGTGTTTTAAATAGCCGCTCAAAGCACTTCATGATGATTGGTGTGAGTGCCACAGGGCGGTAGTCATTCATGCAGAGGAGTTTTTGCTTTTTTGGTACAGGAACAATGAGGGACTTTTTGAAGCAGGTGGGTACAACTGACTGACGTAGCGATAGGTAAAGATATCAGCTGTTGACCCACGGTTTTTGATTAGGAAATTATTTTGTAGTTATACGTGGTACAACGTCGTCATACATTTGCTAATAAAACCGGTCACGGACTCTGTGTATTCATTGATATTGCCTCCAGACGCCTCTCGGAACATTTCCCAGTCTGTGGTGAGGAAACAGTCACGTAAGTCGACATCTGATTCGTCTGTCCATCGTTGTAAGGACCTCGTCACTGGCTTCTCTTGTTTTAGCCTCTGCCTGTAAGCAGGGGACAACAGTATGGTCTGATTTGCCGAAAGCAGCAGCACGGGGGAGGGCCTTATATCCATGATGAAATAGAGAGTAGACATTGTCAAGTGTGTTTTTACCGCGTGTCAGGAAGTAGTTTTTTTCAACTTGATTGGCACCATTAAAGTTGGCAGCAACAATAAAGGCAGCCTCTGGGTGTAACATTGAAGCCTATCGATAACTCGAAAAAGCCCCAGCGTTGGGGGGGGTGTACACAGCTGCCTCAACGGCACCATCTTGATCATTTGTTTTATGTTTCAATAATGGCTTGATTAAATTATTGAATGGTCATGGAAATCTTGTATTTCATTTGTAAGTTCATTCAATTGCAACCAAGGCTCTATCATTCATCTGGGAGTATTGCGCATGCATCTATTGGCCGTTTTTTTTTTATTACAAACACAAAAGGTGTAGGCATTTGGCGGTTCTAGAGTTAAGATTATTGAGGTTAGGGTAAGGACAAGGGCTTGGGAATAGGTAACATGGATTTCTGGTTCTGGGTTAGGTCCCCACAAAGAGAAAAAAAATGTGTGTGAATTGTCCTCACCATCCTTATCTTGGGTGAAACCAGGTTGGCATTTTCAATAGCAGCGTAGAAGGCCAAGACTCCATAGGGTCCCCAGCAGAACAGAAAAGTCTTCAGGGGAGTGGCTGTGTTGAACTGCAGAGAGGGAAGTATTATTACATATTTCAATCATCATTGATTTAATACTGTATGTTCCTCTATGTTTGGTGTAGTAATCAATGTGTACAACACTTTGTTAAATTAGGTATTTTAAGTTATATTTAATTGAACGCAGTGAGAGAGAGAAACAAGAGGGACAGGGAGAGAAAAGATAGGGTAGAAATTAAACAGAAGAGCCAGAAAGGATAGTTTATGTACTAAGACAAGAAGAAGAGGGGGGGAAAAATTGTCGGGTTATGAGGATTACTTGCATGTGATGCCTGGTCACAAGCCTTTGATAACAGCTAGGATTAAATTACAATATCTAGCTTAACAGAATTTCATAATCAACTAAAATCCAACTTCAGCTCAAAAACAAAGACGTCATGAACAGAAACAGCAACATTGTTTGCTGACCATTCAGAGTAATAACGTCTATTATATAATTTTTTTGTGCACATGACTGCAAAGCAACTTTACATTCATAAAACCTTTGTAACCATTGTTAGTTATGTATTTGTTACAGTTCTGTAGACATATCTAGGAGAAAGCCATCTGAGTGGACAAAGGGGCTTTGTTTTCTGTGTTTCCAAAGTAACAACGTGATTAATTAATTTGATCCGTTCATGTGAGAGTGAGTCTGTGTGAGTTTGTGAGAGAGTGTATGTCTGTGTGGGTGATGCCTTTTGAAATTTGCGTAATAGTAACAGTGCTGCCTTAGTGAGGAGAGCTCACTGGAGAGCTCACTACAGCGGCCTATGATCATACATACAGCACTGTAATTGATTTATGAAACAAATCCTTCTGGACCTATCATCTTGTCTACTGTATCATTTTATGCCACTGTGACTAGATTCCATACCAATGCACACTCCTTTCCTCTGTGGCCTTAATAGTCCCCACACCTTGCATGGCTGAAACAACTAATTATATTAACATTTTAGGGTCTTTCCCCTCGATTGCTATGAGCTGTAAACACTCGTATCTTTTGAGGTAAGATAGTTGAGAAAAGAAAGAGAGGGAGAATGGTTTTGGTAAGGAATTTACTCCGTCTTTTAATGTAATCTTTTAAATGATGCATTATCTTTGTAGATTTCACTGATTTGATTTGATGTCTGGTTGTGTTAAATCTGGAATTATGACCTGTTAAACACTTGCTTTCCCCTATCACATTGTGCTAGATAAGCGATTCCTTCAGTAAAGCAAGAAAGTATGTTGACCATAGCCCTGTCTGACAATAATAGTGGACATGCTTCTTACCCTGGGTTTTCCAGTATTCTTGAATTTCTGGCCAATGCACTGGTAGGAGGACATGATAATAAAGGTCTGAATGGCCATGTTGAAAATTGCCATGGGAATCAGGTAGGAGACATAGTTCCTGTTGAGTAAATGGAAGAACACAGGATGTTGTGAAACAGTGAAATGGGGAGATAAAATATGCAAAATTACGTAAGAAGGAAAAACTATTTGAATGCTAATGAGAAATCTGAAAAATTATGGATACTAAAGTTGAGGTTTTACAATGGACATGGTGGTGTGTAGCTCAGTTGGTAAAGCATAGCATTTGCAACGCCAGAGGTTTTGGTTTCAGTTCACATTGAGGACCAGGTCGGAAATGTATACACTAAGTCGCTCTGGGCATGGGTGTCGGCTGAAAATGTAGGTCTGAAGGTTTTAGCACTGATGTTATGTATTCCTGTTTAGTTTGTGTCACCTGTCAGGCATTTTGTAGGACATGTTTTTATTTATTTAATCATTTACGTATATATTTGTCTGTCTTTTTGACATTAGTGAAGTAGTGTTTGTGTACAAATACCTGTCTCCTTTGCTGTAATCCAGGGTACAGCAGGTTCTGAGAGGTTCGTAGTCATACTCTCCCCAGCCAATTAGGGGCATTGCAGACCAGAAGGCGGTAAACAGCCAGATGAAGATAGCCAGAGTGATGGCACTGCTCCACTGTAGCTTTGTTCCTGAAGTAAAGCACAAACATACACATTTAAATGAATTCTGTGGTGGTGCTGGATTGTTTAAAAAAATAATAATAATAAATAAAAATAATGTTAATAATTTCCAGTCTGTATTAATGTGCCCGTGTGAACTGGAAATATGTGTTAAAAGTGACCCAGAAGAATTTTGGATGTTCACTAGTTCAGGGATTCCAAGTGAGGACCTTACGGTTACAAACTTACTATGCTATAGATAAAAGACAATTTCATGTCTATTTATCATTGGAATTTTGAGGAAAAGTAAACAAGTACTCTCTTGAGATCTTAGAAATATAATCAATTCACTCATGGTCCGGTGTGGACCGTGTAGGTACTTTGTAGGTTACGAAAAACTATGAAACAACATTTACCAAACTTTCTCTAGATAAGAGTATTGGTTAAATTACTCAATGTAAATTATTTTATTTATTAAAGAACACACAGTCTTTACTTTCAAGGACCAAACAATTATACAATACATTCGGAATTAATGTGACAGTGAATGAGAAAACATCATGGAATGAGCGCTATTAGCATTGTCCAAATTCATGAATTGAAACTGTGTGTCCCGAGCTACAAAAGCTGCATTGCAAGCTGAAAGAAACTGCAATTGCAAACTAAATTCAGTAATGTGTCACACTTTTTGGACTTACTGACAAAACAGCTGCAGGAATTTGATGACTATGCAAACTAATTTGTTTTGATATTGTAAAGAAAGAAAGCATAGCTGTGTGACTGCAATACTTTGCAAAGCTTAGCTAACAATTATTAAAGATGTTAGCCAAAGCTAAACTAGAATACATCTAGACTGGGCTGGAAGAACATTATAAAATTGACTGTCATTTTTAACTCTTAAACGCTGTTTGACCCTTTTTCCCTTATGACCATGTTTCAGTTACTGTATATAATTTCAGGGTCAGTGGAAATAGCTTAGCAAAAGTAAAAAAATGAACATCATTTCTGTATAGGAACTAGTCATGAATTGATAAGATATGTAAAATGAATGACAGTAAAGTACGCTAATGGCATAATAATTATGCTATATAGAACTTAAAATAAATTTAAATTTGTAACATGCTAAATTATGTTTTATGTTTAATCTCCTGATGATTAGTGTTTGATTTATTTTGTTTTTTACAAATTGGGAATCATTAAAATCATGAGTACAATTTTGAGATCCGTGACGTCGGCCGGTATGGCGCAGCCGGGGCCCCACCCTGGAGCCTGGCCCGGGGTTGGGGCTCGTACGCGAGCGCCTGGTGGCCGGGCCTTTCCCCATGTGGCCCGCCCGAAAGGGCGACGTGGGGCCGCCTTCCCGTGGGCTCACCACCCACAGGAGGGACCATAAGGGGCCGGTGCGGAGAGGATCGGGCGGCAGTCGAAGGCTGGGGCCTAGACAACCCGATCTCTGGACACGGAAACTAGCTCTAGGGACGTGGAACGTCACTTCGCTTGCGGGGAAGGAGCCTCGGATCGTGCGTAAGGTTGAGAGGTTCCGACTAGAGGTAGTCGGATCACCTCTACCGACGGCTTGGGCTCTGGAACCACACTCCTTGAGAGAAGATGGACTCTTCACCACTCTGGAGTTGCCCATGGTGAGAGGCGGCGGGCTGGTGTGGGTTTGCTTATAGATCCCCAGCTCTGCCGCCATGTGTTGGAGTTTACCCCGGTGAACGAGAGGGTCGTTTCCCTGCGCCTACGGGTCGGGGATAGGTCTCTCACTGTTGTTTGTGCCTACGGGCCAAACGGCAGTGCAGAGTACCCGACCTTCTTGGAGTCTCTGGGAGGGGTGCTGGAAAGTGCTCCGACTGGGGACTCTATCGTTCTACTGGGGGACTTCAATGCCCACGTGGGCGGCGACAGTGACACCTGGAGTGGCGTGATTGGGAGGAACGGCCCCCCTGATCTGAACCCGAGTGGTGTTTAGTTATTGGACTTCTGTGCTAGTCACAGTTTGTCCATAACGAACACCATGTTCAAGCATAAGGGTGTCCATCAGTCCACGTGGCACCAGGACACCCTAGGCCGCAGGTCGATGATCGACTTTGTTGTCGCCTCATCTGACCTGCGGCCGTATGTCTTGGACACTCAGGTGAAGAGAGGGGCAGAGCTGTCAACTGATCACCACCTGGTGGTGAGTTGGAACCGATGGCGGGGGAGGAAGCTGGACAGACTCGGCAGGCCCAAGCGTACTGTAAGGGTCTGCTGGGAACGTCTGGCCGAGTCTCCTGTCAGAGAGATCTTTAACTCCCACCTCCGGCAGAGCTTCGACTGGATCCCGAGGGAGGCTGGAGATATTGAGTACAAGTGGACCATGTTCTCCACCGCCTTTGTCGAAGCGGCCGCTTGGAGCTGTGGCCGTAAGGTCTCCGGTGCCTGTCAAGGCAGCAATCCCCGAACCCGGTGGTGGACACCGGAAGTAAGGGATGCTGTCAAGCTGAAGAAGGAGTCCTATCAGGCCTGGTTGGCATGTGGGACTCCTGAGGCAGCTGACGGGTACCGACAGGCCAAGCGGGAAAGTCTATGCCAGGGTTCTGGAGAGGAGAATACGGCCGATAGTAGAACCTCGGATTCAGGAGGAACAGTGTGGTTTTCATCCAGGACGTGGAACCCTGGACCAGCTCTATACCCTCTACGGGGTGTTGGAGGGTTCGTGGGAGTTTGCCCAACCAATCCACATGTGTTTTGTTGGTTTGGAGAAGGCATTCGACTGTGTCCCTCGCGGCATCCTGTGGAGAGTGCTTCGGGAATATGGGGTCCTGGGTCCTTTGCTAAGGGCTGTCAGGTCCCTGTACGACCGAAGCAGGAGCTTGGTCCGCATTGCCGGCAGTAAGTCAGACTTGTTCCCTGTGCATGTTGAACTCCGGCAGGGCTGCCCTTTGTCGCCGGTTCTGTTCGTAATTTTTATGGACAGAATTTCTAGGCGCAGCCAGAGGCCGGAGGGTGTCAGGTTTGGGGACCACACGATTTCGTCTCTACTCTTTGCGGATGATGTTGTCGTGTTGGCCCCTTCAAACCATGCCCTTCAGCATGCACTGGGACGGTTTGCAGCAGAGTGTGAAGCGGTGGGGATGAGAATCAGTACCTCCAAATCCGAGGCCATGGTCCTCAGTCGGAAAAGGGTGGCTTGGCCACTTCAGGTTGGTGGAGAGTGCCTGCCTCAAGTGGAGGAGTTTAAGTATCTAGGGGTCTTGTTCAAGAGTGAGGGAAGGATGGAATGGGAGATTGACAGACGGATCGGTGCAGCTTCTGCAGTAATGCGGTCGATGTATCGGTCTGTCGTGGTGAAGAAAGAGCTGAGCCGCAAGGCGAAGCTCTCGAATTTACCGGTCAATCTACGTTCCTACTCTCACCTATGGTCATGAGCTTTGGGTCATGACCGAAAGGACACAATCCCGGATACAGGTGGCCGAAATTAGCTTTCTCCGCAGGGTGGCTGGGCGATCCCTTAGAGATAGGGTGAGAAGCTCGGTCACCCGGGAGGAGCTCAGAGTAGAGCCGCTGCTCCTCCACATCGAGAGGGGTCAGCTGAAGTGGCTTGGGCATCTGTTTCGGATGCCTCCGGAACGCCTTCCTGGGAAGGTGTTCCGGTCCCGTCCCACCGGGAGGAGACCCCGGGGAAGACCTAGGACACGCTGGAGGGACTATGTCTCCCGGCTGGCCTGGGAACGCCTCGGTGTCCCCCCGGAAGAGCTGGACGAAGTGTCTGGGGAGAGGGAAGTCTGGGCATCCCTGCTTAGACTGCTGCCCCCGCGACCCGGCCCCGGATAAGCGGAAGATGATGGATGGATAAAATCATGAACAGTCTCTGGATAGCAATTATTAACAGATCAAATAGGAGATTACAGAACTTCCATGCTATTGTCTTCCAAATTAACTCATGACTATATGCCAGCTAATAGCAGTTCTCTGCATTGTGACTATAACTGCCAGAAATATAAAATTGTTAAGGTTGATTAGCTGGCAGTATAACAGGTGCTATCTTGCATTAGCTGGGAATAACTTTGGCAGAAAACGTGAAATGGGAAAATGGGAAGAAGTAAAGTGGTAAATGGCAAGAATACAGAAATGTTTTGCTATTTGTTGTCAAATACAGTTAAATATTTGGACACTGACACAAGTTTTGTTATTTTGGCTGTTTACCAAAATATATTCAAGTTACAGTTAAATAATCAATTTTAAATACAGTTAAATAAAGTGTAGTCTCTCAGCATTCATTTGAGGGTATTCACATCCAAATAGGATGAAGGGTTTAGGAATTAGACTGGATGTCCAATGGTGGCAGATGATCGTAGGATCCTTTCATGATAAAAAAATAAACTTCAAAACAATCAGCCAAGTGAAGAACACTCTCCAGGAAATAGGCATATCATTATCCAAGTCATTATACCATAAACAGAAAGGCTTCACAAGAACAATTACAATGGGTTCACCACAAGGTGAAAATCATTCAAAAGCCTCAAGAATAGGAAGGCCAGATTAGACTTTGCCAAAACATTTCTAAAAAACCAGCCCAGTTCTGGAACAGCATTCTTTGGACAGATGAAACTAAGATCAACCTGTACTAGAATGATGGGAAGAAAAAAGTATGGAGAAGGCTTGGAATGGCTTATGATCCGAAGCATACTGCATCATCTGTAAAACACAGTGGAGGCAGTGTAATGTCATGGGCATGCATATGACAGGCCAAGTGAGTCACAATCATTAGCACAAGACGCCGTAATGAACAAGACCACATTTTGGCAGGCAACACGTTTTTATTATGTCATGGAAACAAGCTTTGGCAGACAAAACGTCAAGGGAACGTTATTGAAGCACTCACGTTTGAACGGGCCATCTACTTCGTAAAAATATTCTTATTTCAATTAATCTTCTCAATAATTTCCCCACAAATTAACTTGTACCTTTGAATCACAGACAACAGTGAATTCAATTTTGATCTACTTACTGATCATATAAAGGAGATTATTATTGTATTACACTGTAAAATACATCAATATGATTGTTCATACAATACTCAAAAATAATGAAATTACCAGATTTCCAATTATTTTAAATCCATAATCACTGGTTCTATTGGGTTGAAATGATTATACCATGTGGAAGCACACTGAAAGACAAAGATATTTATTTTTTACAATAAATCAATGCTTTCCTTGTTTCCTGTGTAACTATGCATTCGTATTCCTTTCCACTAGTGCCTTTTAAAGAATATTGGTAATTTTGGTTAAAAACCTAGATCTGTCAGTAACAGGTAAGGAAATGAGGGTTATGAAGATGACAGTGTGCATATGGATATGTTTTTAGAGGGGAGCTTCGGGCAAAGACTACCTTTGTTTACACTGCATACTTTCAGTAAGCTTTACTATTGCAGTAGAGAATAGTTATCCATGGAGGCATTGGAAGTATTTTTATGGAAGTATTTAGTGGATTTTGCTGGGGCAGTACTCTAAAAGAGGCATAAGTACACAGCGGATTGAAAGGTTGTGGGGAAACATATGGCATGGCCTCACTAATGACTACCATGATATCTTCTCCTTCCTGGAATCAGAGGACATTATAGGCAGTGACAATGAGATGAACCTTTGGGCTCTGCATTATGTCTACATCCCCAGAACAAAGAGGGACTTGCAGATATTTTGCAATCAGTGGAATCATCATGGTCTACGAACAGACCGCAGACATTCACCACCACAGCTGTTTGTTCGAGGAAGCCTAGCTCTGTAGGCTAGGCTGCTGACAGTAATTAAGGATTTGTTTGCAGAGGCAACCGAGACAGTGTTGCTTCTGATGTAGGGGCAACGGAGGCACAGAGAGCAAATTCTGATGCAGGGGCGACGGAGGCACAGAGAGCTAGTTCTGATGCAGGGGAGTCAGAGGCACTAAAAGCTGGTTCTGATGCAGGGGCAACAGAGGCACGGAAAGCTGGTTCTGATGAGGATGCACAAATTAAAATGAGTATGAAAGTATGAAAATGAGAATGCCCTCCCGAGTTTATTCAGCATAACTCGTGGGATAGGGCAACAGGTCTAGGGGGCTCCGCTCCACTTATATAACCGGAGTTACATTCCCAGTAACGTTATATGTCGTGGAGCTCCGCCCCCTAGAGGGGCTTTAGCTCCTAGAGGTTCAACCCGGAGCAAGCAAGCCAAGGATGTACTCCCTGCCGGACCAACCAGCACAACTCACAGGGTTCCGTAGAAACCGTTCCCTAAAACCCTAAGACGAAACATCCCCAATAGCTGACGTGTTAAAGCAGAGATAGAATCAAGGCAAAGCATGAGATTCCCTAGCAAGATTCTGAGATCTCGGGCAGCTGCGAGAATCAAATGAACAAGGGATGAAGGAGACACGTCCAGTAAAAGAAACGGACAAACGCCCAAGGCGACGACCACAACGCCACGGCACAAATTTCATCAACCCTGACCCCGTGGAAAAGGGCAGAGGAAGCTGCAACACCCCGCGTGGAGTGTGCAAGGAGACCCTTCGGAAAGACAGAGCCAGATGCTGTTATGGAAATTCTAATGTACATTTGAGAAATGTCTGCTTTTCTATTACCTGGTATGTAACACTGGTCTTTGTTTGTGACACACGTTGGTATAATATCAGAGGATTATTAGGTAGTCTGACCATCTGTTTATCTGCCTAAACCAATAAGGATGTCCTTTGTTCCTTAAGAATGTGGTCCTTGGGGGAAGTAAGGGCAATTGGCTCATTTGGGGAAACATTATGGTAAGAAGGATAAGGTGGGGGGACAGCCCACCCTTTGGGTAAAACCTGTGTGACATAAGACAGTTGGGCAGCATCTTACCACACCCCTTTTAACTGTAATAAATACTGACTGTTTGTGTATCTACCTCCGAGATTCCTCAGAGGATTGTTCTGTAAGCTTTTGACACATCTCTCTATTTGCAAATAAACTGTTAATTGTGCCAAGAGACTTTTGTCTCTGTACTTACTCCTTAATGAGTTCCTATTGATGGAATTACCATCACATTTTGGGGGTTCATCCTTTGGTTACTTAATCTGGTATCTCAAACTCATATCCTAGCGGTTCAACCGTGCACGGCCGGAGACTGGGTCTCTGGAACCTACAGTAGGGCAAAAAAGTATTTAGTCAGCCACCAATTGTGCAAGTTCTCCCACTCAAAAAGATAAAAGAGGCCTGTAATTTTCATCATAGGTACACTTCAACTACGAGAGACAAAATGAGAAAAGAAATTCCAGAAAATCACATTGTAGGATTTGTAATTAATTTATTGATAATTTATGGTGGAAAATAAGTATTTGGTCAATAACAAAAGTTAATCTCAATACTTTGTTATATACCCTTTGTTGGCAATGACAGAGGTCAAACGTTTTCTGTAAGTCTTCACAAGGTTTTCACACACTGTTGCTGGTATTTTGGCCCATTCCTCCATGCAGATCTCCTCTAGAGCAGTGATATTTTGGGGCTGTCGCTGGGCAACACAGACTTTCAACTCCCTCCAAAGATTTTCTATGGGGTTGAGATCTGGTGACTGGCTAGGCCACTCCAAGACCTTGAAATGCTTCTTACGAAGCCACTCCTTCGTTGCCCAGGCGGTGTGTTCGGGATCATTGTCATGCTAAAGACCCAGCCAAGTTTCATCTTCAATGCCCTTGCTGAAGGAGGTTTTCACTCAAAATCTCACGATAATTCTTTCCTTTACACGGATCAGTCGTCCTGGTCCCTTTGCAGAAAAACAGCCCCAAAGCATGATGTTTCCACCCCCATGCTTCACAGTAGGTATGGTGTTCGTTGGATGCAACTCAGCATTCTTTCTCCTCCAAACACGACGAGCTGAGTTTTTACCAAAAAGTTCTATTTTGGTTTCATCTGACCATATGACATTCTCCCAAACCTCTTCTGGACCATCCAAATGCTCTCTAGCAAACCTCTAGCAAGACGGGCCTGGACATGTACTGGCTTAGGCAGAGGGACATGTCTGGCACTGCAGGATTTGAGTCCCTGGCGGCGTAGTGTGTTACTGATGGTACTTTGGTCCCAGCTCTCTGCAGGTCATTCACTAGCTCCCCCCATGTGGTTCTGGGATTTTTGCTCACCGTTCTTGTGATAATTTTGACCCCACGGGGTGAGATCATGCGTGGAGCCCCGGATCGACGGAGATTATAAGTGGTCTTGTATGTCTTCCATTTTCTTAGAATTGCTCCTTCACACCAAGATTTCTTCACACCAAGCTGCTTACCTATTGCAGATTCAGTCTTCCGAGCCTGGCGCAGGTCTACAATTTTGTTTCTGGTGTCCTTTGACAGCTCTTTGGTCTTGGCCATAGTGGAGTTTGGCGTGTGACTGTTTGAGGTTGTGGACAGGTGTCTTTTATACTGATAACAAGTTCAAAAAGGTGCCATTAATACAGGTAACGTGTGCAGGACAGAGGAGCCTTTTAAAGAAGAAGTTACAGGTCTGTGAGAGCCAGAAATCTTGCTTGTTTGTAGGTGACCAAATACTTATTTTACCGAGGAATTTACCAATAAATCCATTAAAGATCCTACAATGTGATTTTCTGGATTTTCTTTTCTCATTTTGTCTCTCATAGTTGAAATGTACCTATGATGAAAATTACAGGCCTCTCTAATTTTTTTGAGTGGGAGAACTTGCACAATTGGTGGCTGACTAAATACTTTTTTGCACCCCTGTATGGGGTGCGAGTCAGGGCGCCTGGCTGAAATGAGATTCGGGATTGATCCGTACAGGTACCCAAAGTCACATTTTTAACTAAGGGCACAATGGAGTTAAATATAGTTGTGGTAATATGTGTTAGGGCACATTTAAATCTGCAGACAAGGTTAGGGCTTGAACGACTCACTTATAGGCCAGCGGGGCTATTAACGATGTTAGGCCACGTTAATTGAAATTGAGTGTTAGGGCACTTCTACGCATTAGGGCGTGGGTATATGTTAAGTTAAAGTGGTTCTGACGTGCGGGGCATGCTTACAAGAATTGAGATAAATAAAATAAATGGGTCTGTTGTTTTGCCACGCATGGTAGAAAGTGGTGACTGATGGAAGCTTTAGGAAAGTTTGTATGGAGTTTATTGATCTGTGTTGTAGTTCTTTTTGCTCAGGTTGGATTGTCCCTCTGAACCTCTGCCCTCCCGCAGTGTTCCACCAGGCCGATCGCTGGGAGGCCTGGGACTTTTGCATCCCACCCCGCCTGGAGACGCTGCATCGTTGGGAAACCTTTCCCTATAAATCGACATAGCCAACCCTGCTGGGGACCGAGAAAGCCCCCAATGCGTTTTGCTCAATTGACTTTGTGGTTGTGAACGTGGTGCTGCAGTAGGCCGTCTGGAGGCCTTTTTGCTCCACTTTGGACGTGTTAAGAGAGTATATGCGGGTCAAGAAAAGAATCAACAGGGGGGAGAAGAACACACCAGATACATAACCTCTGTTGGCCCAGCCGTTGTTTACAGCGGCTAAGACCAAAGAAGACTTCAGACCCGGGGTTGAGGAAGAAAAGGAACAAACATTAATTTAATTGTAGTTCAGAGAAAACACAATCAGATGTAATTATATCAACTGAGATCTGGTTAGATGATGAACTCAGAATGGTTTATGAATTAGTCTTTGAGAGTAATACTTCAACGTAAGCAAACTATCTTAACTGATGATGAGTCATTGGAACAGTAATAGGAAATTGCTCTTCTGTTCTTGCAGTTTTGTTATTGGCTGGTCATTGAAGTTAAATCAACTATTGAAAAGAGTGAAATAGTTATTTATCTACACTAGCAGAACAGAAGCACCAGAAATGTTAAATGTTTCTACTATACTGTTACTGTTTACAACTGTTCAAATCTATTTAGGCAACGGAAGCAGATAGACATGGATATTCAGGTATACAAGTTTAAGTGTTTGGTAGGACTGTGTTCTAATGCATTAACAATAAGCAACAAACTAATGTAATGAACATATTTCTGATTGTGTACTGTGCAGTTGCAACTAATCTTCTCAAGGAGAATTCACTGACAGGTACAGGACACTTGAAAGCGATTCAGCGATAAGACTGCCTATAATTCCCTGAGAAGACTCCCTACCCTGAACATAGTTAACCTAGCTCTTACCATTACACTGAATAGGGAAGGGAATAGAGTCTGCACAAGCAAAAACATTAAAATACCTGCAGGCTGCAGGGCGTGAATAAGGGATAAGCTGCTCATTTGCGCCACTGCTTATATCCAACGGGGCAGACATAGAGACAGAGAGAGCGCTCGCTGAGTCTCTAATAGCCGCCAAAGGAGGCAAACTAGGGTATGCAGTGATTTAACAGGCTCAGACACCCCCCCGCTCGCAGCCCCCTCCACGCCTAGTCAGGACGGTCTGTGTTTCTTAGATGGTCACGGAATATCCAGTCTAGGGGTGGGTTGCCTGCGTCGCACTGGAGGAGGAGCAGGAGCCGCGGCAGTAGGGGGAGGAGGTGCCGAGGCAGCAGAAGAGGCGGCAGCAGAGACTTGGCGGCGCTGGCGTATTTTAGCAGAGGAGCTTGGGCGATGAGCAGAGGGCTGTGAGTCCGAATGAGTAGAGCGGCCAGCCTGGGGGAGGTAACGAGAGCACATTCCGTCCCTCGTCGGTCTCCTTGAAAGAAGCTATGGCAGTGTGAACAGGTCGCCGAATAAGCCCTCCTGGGACAGGAGTGGGTTCAGGAGGGGGGCGTGATCGGCATCGCATAGGGAGGACAGAGACAGTCAAAGGTGACGGTGTCTGACCACGGAAGAAGCCACTGTGCTTCCGGCGCAAACTGTCTGAGCCTGGTTAAGGTGGAGGATAGCCTTTAGATTACCCGCTACCTCTTTGACGTCACGTGACGACGGAGTAGTTGAACGATCTAAAATATGGGTGGCCGCCGAAGACGCGAAGAGAGCAACGTTGTTCACCACGGCCAGGGCCTGTGATCCCATGACGTAAACTTTATCCCGTAGCTGCCCATGTAGCGGCCATTGGTGGATGGCAATGCAGGCTTCTTCCCCGACCAGCCCCAGGAAGGCAGGAAATGCGCAGCCAACTCGGGCTCTAGAGGAGGCATGGCCGAGCTGATGGGAGTCTGCCTTCCGTCGACTCTGGTGAAGGTAACGTTGGATTTCACAGGATCTCTGGCAGAAACGGGAGAGGACCAGGAACCCTCGGCGAAATGCTTTAAAACCACGGATCTCAGGCACAGGGGAGTCCACCGTTTTGACATGTTCCACCCAGGAGCCGAAGGACATATTGGAAGGTTCCTTCTGCGTCGGCAGAGGAGGCAGCGGCAGCTGAATGAACTGCTCTCTCAATCCCACAAACTCCACCCGGAGAGGGGGAGGGTGGAGGGTGGAGGGAAGTAGCAGAAGAGAGGTCGTCATCTAGTTCTCCCCAGAGAGAGGGAGAAGCACAAGACCCGTCACCACAACCCACGTGGGAAGGGAGAAGGTCTTTCTGAGTCAGGGGAGTCGGGTCCTGCGTAGGAGCATCCTCCTCAGACATCTCGTCATTGTCGGTGCTATAATTCAACACGGAGGAGACATCCACTTCCTGTTCGAAAAAGTTTGCCCTCTCTACATGTGTAGAGAGGGACAAAGCAGCACAGGAGGAGCCAGCCGGGGGGGGTCAGTGAGACTAATTGAAATGAGTATATTTTTACAAATATGTAGATAGCCCATTCAAACGTGTGTGCTTCAATAACATCACCTGATGTCTTGTCTGCTTAAATGCATGCTTCGATAATGTTACCTGACATGTCTTCTGCAAAAGCGTGTTTCCATAACATAACATGTCATGTCATCTGCCAAAATGTGGGGTTCTTCATTACGGTGTCTTGCGCTAATGATTGTGACTCACTTGGCCTGCCACACTGTACATGCATGGCTTCCAAAGGCACTGGGTGCCATTGATGATGTGACAGAAGCATCTCAACCCGATCAAGCATGCATTTCACTTGCTGAAGACAAAACTTAAGGCAGAAAGACCCCCGAACAAACAACAACTGAAGACAGCTGCAGTAAAGACCTGGCAAAGCACCACAAAGGAGGAAACCCAGCATTTGGTGATTGTAAGGTCTGCGCCCTGTTCACATCATTCCTCACCAGGAACCGGCGCACATCCTAGACCTCAACCATCCACTCCACCTGAACGCATCACTCTTCCCGCCTCACAGTCATACTGATCATCCGTGTCACTTAACTGTTTCATTTGTTTTCTCCCAGTATTTAGTTCTTCCACTCCCAGCCTTCTGACTGTGAGGTATTGATTGTTAGTTCGCAGCATCATTACTAACCCCCCTTTGATTTGCTACAGTTTTGGATTTTGTATACCGACCCGCTTCTGCCCAATCTACCCTTTGACTCCGATTCCCAGTCTCTATCTGTAATTTTGCCTGTCTGTTGGATTACGGTGCTTTGACCTTCTGCCTGCCTGTGACCTGGAGACCTGCCTAGCCCTCTTGTACCTCAGTGTGTATCGGTGCCTTCTGTGTATGACCCCAGCCTGTATGTCTGACAACAGTTTCTACTGTTCCCCTTTATCAATCAAAGCCGCGCATACCACAACTGGAGCCACAACACCTGCCTCCGTCTGTTAACATTACAGTGATGTCCATGCGTTCCAGACTTTAAGCAGTCACTGGCTGCATAGGATTCTCGACAAAGTATTAACAATGAACATTTTATTTATGATTGTGTTAATTTTGCAAATTACATTTGAGCCCCTGAAATAAGGGGACTGTGTATGAAAATGG
Source organism: Esox lucius (assembly GCF_011004845.1). Classification (NCBI taxonomy): domain Eukaryota; kingdom Metazoa; phylum Chordata; class Actinopteri; order Esociformes; family Esocidae; genus Esox; species Esox lucius. Next base: position 31,199,272 of record NC_047574.1, on the reverse strand, counting down.
TTGCAATTCCTAAACGTTCCATACATTATTTTTATTCAACATCTTAAATTTAAGCTGAAAGCATGCACTTCAATTGCATCTCGGTTTTTTCATTTCAAATCCATTGTGGTTGCGTACAGAGCCATAAATAGGAAAATAGTTTCAGTGCCCCAATATTTCCAGACTTAACTGTATGTAATCATAGTTAACTAGACCAACCAGCTGGCTCATGTTTAGCATTGGCCATCTGCTTGAAAATGAGGTACTGATTAGGTGATTACCTGAACCAAATCTAATTTACAAAGAAAAGTATAAAAACAACTGCTGTGGTCATCACTATCCTCTTGCAATAGGACCAGCTGGATGGCAAAAACACTGCAAGTAGTACCTCAAAGTTCATTTGAATTAAAAATAAGTATTCAGCATGACAAAAGAGATGAAAAGAAAAGCTTTGAGTAAGGAAAAGAAGGGATAGATTCTGGCTTTACTGGAAGAGGGATACAGTGAGCGTCAGGATGCTTCCATCCTGAACATTTCAAAGACGGAGGTTCATAAGAACAAGGCTGGAATCGGGCAGATTTGTCTTTGTGAAGGACGCATTAATCAAGCTGACTACAAGGTTATCCTGGAAGAACACCTGATTCCTTTCTCCTCGCCAACTCTGAGAATTGGTTTTTCCAGCAGGACAATGCTCCATACCACACAGCCAGGTCAATCAAGGTGTGAATGGAGGACCACCAGATCAAGACCCTGTCATGGCCAGCCCAATTTCCAGACCTGAACCCCATTGAAAACCTCTGGAATTTGATCAAGAAGAAGATGGATGGTCACAAGCTGATATTACTGATATCGGCACACACACATATGTAAATCATAGTGACCAGACTGGTCATCCCTGAGGTTTGCTACATGAACCATTTCCTTTGTTACTTGACTGATGAGGAGTATTGAGGATTCATGTAAGCCGTGAAACACATGACCTATTAAATGTTTCGCTTGTGATGAAAGAATACCTACCTTCTCTAAGAACTTCCAGCATATTATGGTCCTTTGTGATTGTGTATTTTTACAAACAATATGGAGTTAGATTATTAGATTAGGTTGTAGATTTTCCTGCACTAATTTTCCTACCTAGTATTCCAAGCCTTGTAGGGTTGTGTGCATATTTCCTCAAGTAAGTGTATTTATGTATTATGTGTATTTTTTTCCTACTGTTCCTAATGTAATTCCATTGATTTTATGATTTTGAATAAATTCCAATTGTGACCTAACTTAAAGAATTAGGTAGGAAAAGGGGAGAAATATAAAGCATTTAATACTGTTATGTTTATATATACTTTGGAATAGGCGTAAGATCACTACTGTAATATTACTTTACTGTTTGCACAGGTAGTCCAGCTCCTTCAGGATGGCACATCCATATATGATGTCGCAAGAATGTTTGCTGTGTCTCCCATACAGTCTCAAGAGCATGGAGGAGATACAAGTAGACAGGCTGTTACATGAGGCCGTTGACGGTTTCCACTGAATGTTTCCATTGACCGTTGTTAAGTAATTTTGTTACTTAACAACGAATTACACAATATACAGTATAGTTCATCGAGCCCCAATGATATGAATACAATAATAATTCATAAGAATTGTGGCTTTGTTTGTTCGAGTGGTCGGGACCAGTGCCTGGGACACACGTGCACTGCAGTGTGATTTTGAATCTGGTCCACTGCTCTTTCCGCAAAACCTCTCCCCTCAATCTTTCCACACTTTCCTGACAAAATATGCCATAGTAATTCCTACAAAGCTACAAATCTTCCTTGGTAGGCAATTGATCTCTTATGAGATGGCTGGATACTTCATAAGGTATGATTGATCTTTTTAACAACATACAGACCTCCTCCTACCTTTTTATTGGCTTTACACAAAACTGTATCTCTTCGACAGAGCCTTACCCAATACCGTATCTCTTTGAAAGAGCCATGTAGATTGGTGACATCCTAACAAATGAACTCTAAAGGCCAGATGGCTTTTAGGATAATGTGAGGCTCCAAGTACAGCCGCACACCAAGACAATTTGGTCTTGTCTAGTGTGTTTTTGTTTGTGGACTTGTTTTTGTGTCTGAAGATGTATGGGACCAAAGAGACCTACACAACTCATAACACTTACTTGTGCAATATTGGTGGTATCTGTCCCATGCGATGGCAGCAATGAAGTGTATGCTGGTGAGAGCCGTCAAAAAACCCTGGAAGCCGTGAGTCTGACATCCATCAGATCCATAGGGCCAGTACCTGTTGAATTAAATTAAAGGCATAGTGGAAAGACAGTGGCCCTCATTCATTAACGCTCTCAGAAAATATCTCAGATTCAAGTGTAGAGTTGTGGACCCAAGAATGCGCTGCACCTGTCTTTAATTACATATAACACACAATCTATGCAAGTGTGGCGATCATAAACCTATAAATTGACAGTTTTCAGCCTAAATATTTGCTTAAAACCTGTAATTAACCAACCATTTGTCCTCCATGAAAACATCAGCACAGTCACTGAATACTCTTTTGCATCTCAGCCCAGAACCAAGGTCCTTAGAAGAGCAATCTTTGCCATTAGGGTAACTGCTCGACCCACAACCACTGGTTAATTTATACTCTGTAGTCAATTTAGGACCTGTTAGCTAATCAAGATTCCAGCCACCGAAATCTTAACACTTTATGATCTCCAAGTATGTCGATACAACAGGCATGAGTGATTTGTTTATTTTATTTGTTTAGCGCTTTACTTACACAAAGGCAATTCAATCATAACAAACACATAAACAACAGAAATGAGAGATAAAAATGCAGCATAAGGTGAAAGGAATAAATCATACATTAATAAGGTTGTGATACATTATTTAAGATTTTGGTATGTTTGTTATGTGGTATATTCCTCTTCTTCTTGTTTTATATTACCTACTGTTATTAGGGGTTCTTCGGTAGGAGAAACCCTTTTGTTCCTGTTATTATTATTATTATTGGCGCCTAAAATGCTTAATAACTCAATGTCCAAGGTAAAATGCTATAAACTAATAATCCACATGTAAAATAATCCACATGTATCTACCATACAGACCCTGCCCCGATTCCTCCACCAGGGGTGCTACAGTACATGATTTATTTTGCTAATTTCAAAATGATGCCATTTCCACCCCATTTGACCTACAGTGCTGATTTTTGTTTTTGTACCTGCTTCATTTCTCATGATGAACAAAAACACATTAATGCAATTGAGTAGTCCTTTGGCATACAGGTGTCTTATACATGCCTCCCTAAAATGTTTTCAGGAATTGAGACAACTTACAAAATGGCAGACAAAATGGCTGATTACTGTACAATATATGTATGCACAATATGCATGTGTGCAATTCTTTATTGGAACAATAACCTATGCACTTCATATTCATTGTGCAACCCTCATATAACACCATTTGCATTTGTTTGTTTATCTCAAAAGACGGCAACATTTTCAAAACAAGCTAATGCTAATGCTAATAAATGCCTTTAAAACTGGTTTTTCTCCTGAACCGTCAGATTTACTCGCCACTATATTTCCAAACCAAGGTTATAATCGTTAACGAACCGAACGACAAAACGAAAACTAGGTGGGAAAAAACATTGTCGTTAACTGAAATAAAAATAAAAACGAGGCATTACAAAAAAACGATAACTAACTAAAACTGTAATGTGTGGTTGACAAAACTAACTAAAATAAAATTATGGAGTAAATGTTCTTAGTTTTCGTCTTTGTCAATGTCTTTCCTTTTTTAACGCTATTTAAAACGCGCCAAGTATTCGCTCAGCTGTGTTTCCTTTCCTTGCTCTGCCTCCGTCTCTCTGTCATTATTAACAAAGGAATTATTTTAACTATCCCTTTCAGATACTTTTTTCAAAAACATTAAAGCAATTCCACTAAATAGCGATCAGATGGCTAAAAACTTAATCTGCATTTTGAGTTCTATCTATTTATGCTCTTGGCAAAGGTCATAACAAAACTAGTGCTAGACATATAAATGTATGATGATTCATGGTTATCACAGGTTTTGAGTGCTAACATCTGTGAATCTGTGCCTTGCTCCAAATATACATATCATAACACTTTGCCCCTAAACAACAGTTTTTGTTGAGTTATTATTACACAATACTTTTTCTGACCTTTTTTAATCTTGCCCCTGACAAATAGCCTAATACCCCTGACACTAAAACTAATAAAAACTAAACTAAAACTAAGCATTTTCAAAAATAAAAACTAAACTAGCAAACCCACTTACTAATTAAAACTAAACTGAATTTGAAAACAAAAAGTCAAAATGAAATACAAATAAAAACTTATAAAAAATGCTAAATTATAATAACCTTGTTCCAGACTCTTGAACCTAGTTGCTATGTCAAAAATTGACTGAACTGTGACTTCACAAAGGCGGCCCTTTATGCTTACTCTAATGACCTAGCATTAATTAACTATTTAGAACCGTTCGAGCTACAGACAGGAAACCAATTTTTTTTGTAGACATTTAGGCTATCCTCAGTTCATATGATGAAACGGTTATTGATTTTACATATTCTAATCAGCGTTAATTAACAATTAGGCTGTATCTTTTGAACCATTCAAGCTACAGACACCAGACCTGTGATTGGCAACACTTTTGAACTTTGAACTATGTCATATGCTAATTCATGCTAAATACCCTCACTTAAAAGTCATACAATATGATTTTCTGTATTTTTGTTTTATATTCCGTCACTCACAGTTGAAGAGTACCTATGACAAAAATAACAGACTTCTACATGCTTTGTAAGTGGGAAAACCTGCAAAATCGGCATTGTATCAAATACTTGTTCTCCCCACTGTATGTATGACAATCATCAGTCCCTCCCCCACCTCATAATATAAAGGGTAGAGAAAAACAATGACATCAACAGGCTACTATCACTGTTAACGGTGTTCAGCAGAAAATCTGACGAAAACATAACATCATGATTAAACACTTCCCCCAAAGTCCATTGATAATTTAAAAAGAATGTGTCCGTATCATGATCCATGTGACAATAACATACAAAAGACTTGTGCATATCCTGTTGCACCGGTGAAATATTCTACCTTTAATAGGGAAATATTCTACCTTTAATAGGGAAGGATTCACTATCCATATACAAACCCGATTCCAAAAAAGTTGGGACACTCTACAAATTGTGAGTAAAAAAGGAATGGAATAATTTACAAATCACAATTTAATTCACAATAGAATATAGATAACATATCGAATGTTGAAAGTGAGACGTTTTGTAATGTCATGCCAAATATTGGCTCATTTTAGATTTCATGAGAGCTACACATTCCAAAAAAGTTGGGACAGGTAGCAATCAGAGGGCGGAAAAGTTAAATGTACAGATAAGGAACAGCTGGAGGACACATTTGAAACTTATTATGTCAATTGGCAACATGATTGGGTATAAAAAGAGCCTCTCAGAGTGGCAGTGTCTCTCAGAAGTCAAGATGGGCAGAGGATCACCAATTCCCCCAATGCTGCGGCGAAATATAGTGGAGCAATATCAGAAAGGAGTTTCTCAGAGAAAAATTGTAAAGAGTTTGAAGTTATCATCATCTACACAGCATAATATCATCCAAAGATTCAGAGAATCTGGAACAATCTCTGTGTGTAAGGGTCAAGAAAACCATACTGGATGCCCGTGATCTTCAGGCCCTCAGACGGCACTGCATCACATACAGGAATGATACTGTAATGGAAATCACAAAATGGGCTCAGGAATACTTCCAGAAAACATTGTCGGTGAACACAATCCACCATGCCATTCGCCATTGCTGGCTAAAACTATATAGGTCAAAAAAGAAGCCGTATCTAAACAGGATCCAGAAGCGCAGGCGTTTTCTCTGGGCCAAGGATCATTTAAAATGGACTGTGGCAAAGTGGAAAAGTGTTCTGTGGTCAGACGAATCAAAATTTGAAGTTCATTTTGGAAAACTGGGACGCCATGTCATCCGGACAAAAGAGGACAAGGACAACCCAAGTTGTTATCAGCGCTCAGTTCAGAAGCCTGCATCTCTGATGGTATGGGCTTGCATGAGTGCGTGTGGCATGGGCAGCCTACACATCTGGAAAGGCACCATCAATGCTGACAGTTATATCCAAGTTCTAGAACAACATCCAGACGTCTTCTCTTTCAGGGAAGACCTTGCATTTTCCGACATGACAATGCCAGACCACATACTGCATCAATTACAATGTCATGGCTGCATAGAAGAAGGATCCGGGTACTGAAATGGCCAGCCTGCAGTCCAGATCTTTCACCCATAGAAAACATTTGGCGCATCATAAAGAGGAAGGTGCGACAAAGAAGACCTATGACAGTTAAGCCACTAGAAGCCTGTATTAGACAAGATTGGGACAACATTCCTATCCATAAACTTGAGCAACTTGTCTCCTCAGTCCCCAGACGTTTGCAGTCTGTTATAAAAAGGAGAGGGGATGCTACACAGTGGTAAACATGGCCTTGTCCCAACATTTTTGAGATGTGTTGATGCCATGAAATTTAAAATCAACCTATTTTTCCTTTAAAGTGATACATTTTCTCAGTTTAAACATTTGATATGTCATCTATGTTGTATTCTGAATAAAATATAGAAATTTGAAACCTCCACATCATTGCATTCTCTTTTTATTCACAATCTGTATGTATATATACCGTATTGGTCCGAATATAAGAAGTTTTTTGCCCTGGAAATATGTCTGAAAACGTGGCCTCGTCTTATATTCAGCGTCTATACATATACTTGATGATGGATCCATGTTCTCATTCTGTTTACACCAAATTCTGACTCTACCATCTGAATGTCTCAACAGAAATCGAGACTCATCAGACCAGGCAACATTCTTCCAGTCTTCAACTGTCCAATTTTGGTGAGCTTGTGCAAATTGTAGCCTCTTTTTCCTATTTGTAGTGGAGATGAGTGGTACCCGGTGGGGTCTTCTGCTGTTGTAGTCCATCCGCCTCAAGGTTGTGCGTGTTGTGACTTCACAAATGCTTTGCTGCATACCTCGATTGTAACGAGTGGTTATTTCAGTCAAAGTTGCTCTTCTATCAGCTTGAATCAGTCGGCCCATTCTCCTCTGACCTCTAGCATCAACAAGGCATTTTCGACCACAGGACTGCCGCATACTGCATGTTTTTCCCTTTTCACACCATTCTTTGTAAACCCTAGAAATGGTTGTGCGTGAAAATCCCAGTAACTGAGCAGATTGTGAAATACTCAGACCGGCCCGTCTGGCACCAACAACCATGCCACGCTCAAAATTGCATTCTGACATTCAGTTTGGAGTTCAGGAGATTGTCTTGACCAGGACCACACCCCTAAATGCATTGAAGCAACTGCCATGTGATTGGTTGATTAGATAATTGCATTAATGAGAAATTGAACAGGTGTTCCTAATAATCCTTTAGGTGAGTGTACATCCACAACCACAATCTGTAAAATGAGTGTTCCCTTCCTGACTGAAGTGCGCTGTCAATCCCAACTAGCTTACAGTGCAGCAGCCTGAAAGATGGAGAGACACACTAATCATTGTTTAAAAATTGTAAACATACAAATGTAGGGTTTTTGTACACTGTCGAGTAGGGATTGACCGATATGGATTTTTTTGGCGTCAGTGCCGATATCGAATGTGTATGACTTGGGGGGCCGATGGCCGATAATACCATAATATTTGAAAATGTGGATATTACACAAAACGTCTTTTTACTTATAAAACCGGAAATGTGATTCAACAGTTTATTTTATTAACAAAAATTTGTTAATCTGGGCAAATAAACTTGGTATTTCAACTTCCTCACACTGATAAGGATGCACCATTCATTATAATATGTGTGTCTTTTACTAAGAATACCCAGCAAATAAAAAGGATATTTTGACAGAATTCAGGAATAGAGTCCTATTGCAAAATTAGAGGACAAGGAATTTTTTTTATTTTATAAAGGTCCATTTTCAGCTTTGTAATTGTATAGAATACAATACTGTTTGATAAAGTTATGGGAAAGATATGCTGCTTTAAAAGTTGATAATCTGCTCTACTTAGTTCTGGAAAAAAAGCCCTGAAAGAGTCACACTTGCCAGAGAGCTGGTCTTTGTTTACGTCCATTCAGCGTAGTCCACACCCTCTTAGGCCCAGCATCACCCAGCTATTTAAGTATTCAAATGAGGACACTCTGACCTTGTGCTAAACTGGTCTGGTTAGTCTCTAATAAACACATACTTTATCAAACCAAATTAAATTAAATGCAATTGATACATCTGGTAGAAACAGTACAGTGAAAGGTAAAGGGGCTTAGCAGCAGGATTCATAATCAATAGTAGCAGCAATGTAAGGGCAGATAGTTTGAGTGCAGGTGGACAGCCACTGAGCCGTTTAGCAGTCTTACTGTACTGATGGACTTGGGTTGTCCACATCTCTTTTTTTGTCTACTCATAATAGCTGGTCATAGTCACACACACACCTGGATGAATGACTGGTCAATCCGGTATCAAATTACCGAAATAAGTGACTTGCACACTTTTGTGAAGACAATGGAAACATAACAATAGCACGGCATAATCAACTCTCCCCTGAAACACACGAGCTATCTACATTGACGGTTCAGCTAGAAAGCCAACATACAAGAAATGTTACAGAATCATTTACTAAAGTATAGCTAATCATCAGGCAAAGCTAGCTACCCAATGACCAAACTAGACACAAGGAAATGTTAGCTAGCTGGTAAGTTAACATCATTACCTAGCCAGCTAACGTTAACAGTAACGTCAGTAGCTATAGCTAGATAACTAGCAATGCAAATGATTTTGACAACTTTCTGAATAGGAATTCTGTAACTAGTTAGCAAACATTAGACTTACCCGTATACATGTAGGAATGTTACACGGCAGACGGAAACAACGGCAGCTACATTTAGGGAAGTGATTGAGAGCTCTAGCAATGCGTTCGCACTTGTCCATGTTTGAAATTCCTGGGATCGCAATGATACTGACCAAGTCCCGTTATAATTGACTTGATAGACCAACCAGAACTCAGTATGTCAGCATGTCCAGCCCCTTGATTATCTCAGCCAATACAGATTTTCTATTTTTTTCTCGCTGGTTAAAAAGGGTTTGAATTTTACATTTTGTACAAGTACAGTACAACGAAATGAAGTCTAACCAGAAGTGCAAAATGTAGGTGTTTTAAAACTTTTGACCGGTAGTGTATGTTACTTGCAAAAGTACTCTATTACTGTGCTGTGGCTGTTTCCAGTTCGCATTGGATTAAATAAATTGTATTGTAATGCAATCTTTTTTAAACATTGTTATTATATTATTCAGTATACAAATGAATTAATTGGATCCATTCTTCCATCAATTAATCTGCCCTCACAGAGTTGTTTTTCCATGGCTTCACAAAAAAACTTGAAATATATTAAACCAGAATATACCTCAATATTCTACATTGTTTACCTAATAACAGTGTATAATTTATACTGCACTATAAACATGACCTTGTGAGTGTAGATGGCATCACAGAACTTCTGACTGAGATTTCAACCATTAGTGCAAAACCTGCCTTTAGTGAGGATCACATTAAAATCTGCACATGCTAGAGTCTATAGAGATTAAACAGATGTCGTTCTTGACAAGAAACCATATTTTTGCAAGCTGCATGAATCTAAGATTATGTAACACATCACAATTATGGTTTGTTCACTTTGAAGTGAATATCTGATGAACTAATAAAAAAAAAATTCTGTAGTTGTGGTTGAAGAGTTTAATTATAAAATTTGCCCAGGAATGAACTTGTAACCATGAAAGTGGAAATAAATTAATTAATACATGTAGATGATATTGGAGGTGTGGCTTAATTTCTCAAAATGTAAAACAATGACTGTTTATCAATTCCAAGTACACTAAGAATGTACTTGAGAAGAACTTTCTTGCCAAGCGTCCTTGCGAGAACTGTCTTGCGAGATCGCGAAGACAGAGAACGCATCTATCTGGATTGAGAAGCATGTGTACTTGGCTATTGCGCAATACCCCTCCATCTCCTCAGTAGTCCCCAAATGAAATATTAATTTGAAGATTACCGGCAGAAGGTCGTATGGAGACTATAGCCATAATCATATGATATATTGTATATATTTTTTTTTTAAAGTGAATATCAACTCCAATTCAAAAAAAGCTGTCCTTCTCTACCAGTACTGTAATTTCTTAACTTAGCTAATGTTAACTAGCCTCTCCACTGTACTGAATAACGTTAGCTAGCTGATCGAAAAGTCGGAGCAAAATTATAAATTAGTCATTTCTTAAATAAAATAAGCAAATATTCCGCGACTGCAATGCCCATTTCTCTCTTTTTTTTTATTCAGATGCTGATTTACAGGTACCGTTTACCTGAAATAAGAAAAGTTACAACTTATTACAGTTGTGGACTTTTTCATGCTCCCCTGAGATCTTGAAATGACTTTTTGGATATCAGATGCATTCTCGCTGAACAAGTCACCAACCCATGCATCCTCGATAAAAGAGGCGGATAAAATACACATCCGGGCATTTTAGGCGTTCTTGGTAACTTGCATTCGTTGGATTAGGACCGTACTTGGGCCATGAAAGATGATGTCAAAAGAGTTCACAAGAACACAAGTATGGACAAAAACGCGTATTGATAAACGGCCAATATGGACTCCATACAGTTTCACAGCAACTGTATCATTTTGAATATTGACTCCAACATATACAAATATCCAAAATGTATTCAATATATTAAGTGTAATTGGTTTATTTAACCATTTTGAATTATTAAAGCATATTAGTGTTTAGATATTCACTGTAAACTATAATCTCATTTTTGGGCGCATTTGGTTGTTGGTCTGGGAATTAGATTATTTAAGCCCTAACACCCGTTTATATTTGCCTCGGCAGGTTTAGTTCTAAACAGCGCTAAGGTGAGATAATTCGTTTGAAATGGATACTGCTGTCTCGATAGAGACGCGTTGCGCAGTATTTGCGTTCAAAGACTATGCCACATTTGTTCATTCATGGTATTTCGCCAAAAGTTGTAATGTTAGTGTAAGCAGAACGTAAATATGTGGATAAAATGGGATAGTTTAGGCTATGCAGCGTCACTCACCTCAGAAAACTGGAGAAGGCAGCAATGGTTGCGTTCGCAGATATTCCCATATCAGCCAATGCCAAACTAAATACAAGAAAATTGCTGGGCGTTCGAAGTTCTCTTATTTTGAGGAAAGCAGCGACTGTCACAGCATTCAGAAAAAATCCCAGCAGACCTGTGTGGTGACATAGCACATAATACGCTAAGCAGTGGCTGTGCGCATAGCCCCAGAACATAATAGCAGACACGTTTTAATGCCACGAATAATAATAATGTTAGTTCCGTACTACTAATTTGAAATTCTGGCATTTATCAGACTGTTTTCATTCATATTGCATATTACCTAATGCTGAAACCGCTTCTCGCCATTAGAGCGTTAACACACCACCACCCCATGACCACGGAACATCAAGTCTAAGTGCTATAGCCTACGGTTGGAAAGTATTTCTCCATGAATTCCATCATATAACACATCTCACCCTCCACGAGCAGGCAAGATCCCAAAGAGAACACATCGAAGTCCGAGAAGCCATCCGGTAAAGGGTAGGAAGTCACCATATTTAATGTGATTCTCTTTACACAAATTAGAGGAGCAATTACAGACCTACCCAACCAGTGTCCGCTCGCTATATGATATGACTCAAACCAAACAAAACCAGATTTTAAAGGGGAATTTCATCTGAAATAGAATGCATATAATTATGTAAAGCTCCCCCTCTTTTGCCCCAATCCGCACAAGAATGTCTTAATGAACATACCCCCGGCTCACCCACGTATTTACAAACTAGCCTTTGTGTCTCTACCCGAAGTGTTATTATAGGACACTTTCGGTGTTGTGCTCTGTTTTGCTGGTGCAAGTCCACAGGTGTCCCTGAAAGGATGTTGACCACCACTCATAAAAAGTACATGTTTTAGTTGGTTTTTCATTTTGTCCCAGCATAGGGAACACTTTATAGGCTGTAGAACTAATCTCTTTGAATAACCATTTGAACCACCGCTTAGTGTGCGAGGCGTCTTTATTATTTGCTTTGTCTCTGAAAGTGTTAAAGTATCAGTTATCAGCTTTTATTTTGGTTCATAGATAAGTTTATGTTTTAATATAGAGTTGTATCTATGTAGCTTTCCTGAACAAGTCACATACAATTATTGGATATTACAATGAAAGTGCTATTTGATTGATTAATTGATTGATGGAGCTAGTATGGAATTATTTTTGGTGGAGTGGGAAAATGAATGTTGTGCATCCAGAGAGGAGCGCTCAGTAATGAGTAGAAAAACAGATGGTTTAACTTTGCTTACATATTCTGGCTTGTGCTTTGGGCAGACAGAGAAGCTAACCAGCTCAGAAGGATGTGACAGCTGCAACACCCACAGGGCACATCAACCAAGCTATGGTACACATGCAAAAATATAACCACAACTTACAGTCATGGGCATGAATAATGTGACAGCTAGAGTGACCATGTACAACCCACTAAGGCTACACACATTTTATAAAATAGATCTACCCAGCCAAAAAGACTAAACAAACAGATAAATAATAAAAGCATTCCATCTGAATCACGGAAAGTAAATCCCAATCGTTACAATACAAAAGAAATTTCCAAATAAAAATGAACAAGTTCTGACATGATTTTTCTTAGTCTTATTGTTTTACATCACAAGAACCTGGAATTTTAACAGGGGTGTGTAGACTTTTTATATCCACTGTACACTTGTCAGAATTATATAAATGATGATATATAATAAAACAATAGGCCTAATTCATTTGATCAAGTTATTTTAAAAGAAAAGACAAACTCACAATCTTTCCATAGACCATATGTTGCTATTTCACTACCGAGCAAAGTGTGGATAGAGAAGGAACCTTGCATTGTACAAGTGAAGAGGAAACATGAACAGATGAGCAAAGACATAAATCATTTATAATGATAACCCTGTTTTATCAATAATTTATAAATGCATTAACTTACAGTGTGTACTGTAATTTGTTCATGTTAACACAGAACATAAAATCATGTTGTTTTTGTAGGAAAACACATATTTTACTGCCATTTGTTGATGTTGATACAGTACATGCATTCATGTAGCTAGTTTTCATGAACAATAAGCTCTGTAATATAAACTATTCATAAGATAATTTAATTTGTTAATATGATTACACTGGGTTAACCATTATTAATAAGGTAGGCTATATAATGATACTTTCAAATCATTTATTTATATTAACTAATGGTGCGAAACCATTTATAAATATTTTATTGCCACCCTGTGGGTCATTAGTTAGTCATTGTTATTGTGGGATAATTCACCACTTAGGGGTACACAAAATAATTAACTAATGGTGAAGTATCAGTTATAAATAGTTTATAGCTACAAATGGGTTATTAGTTAGTCCTTGGTACTTTAAAAAGGCCCCATCAAAACTGAGATCCCTGTGGATGACTAAGGAAACATAAATTAAAGAGAAATTGTAGAAAGGCAGGTCCATTATGATATTTTGAGCAACTGAATATATAGTACCAGTCCAAAGTTTGGACATACCTACACGTATTCAGCATGTGGGAACCCCTTCAAGACTGTTGGAAGAGCATTCCAGGTGATTAGCTTATGAAGTTGGTTGAGAGAATGTCGACAGTGTTCAAAGCTTTCAACAAGGGAAAGGGTGGTTACTTTGAAGAATCTACTTTGTTTAACCCTTTATAATTGTTCCTCGCATCTAAGTTTGATGAGATGCAGCTTATTTCAGGGACAATATAACAAACTTTAGGTTAGGTTTTAGTCAATCATATCCTATTGAGAGTCCTGATATTATGCACCCCTAGCCTACTATGCAAAGCCACTTTGGACTATTTTCCCTGGTTGACAGACTTGCTCAGGTAGTATCTCAACTTAAGTCTTATAGCTGTCTTCTTGAGTTTATTCCCAATACATTCTTCAATAAAGTTTTTAACTGCATATCTAATGAAGTGCATTAAAATGTTATTCACACCCTGTTCACTGGCACTTTCCCTAAAGCCCTTATACTGACATGGTGCAGCCCTTCCTGAAAAAAAAAAATTCTAATCTATAACCTTTTTTAGCAAAATTCTTTATTAACCAGTTAAACTACTTTTTGAATGCTAGTTGTATGTTTTCAATTTTTTATTTTATATCGTTTTCCCCTCCTGAGGTGGCGGATGGTTTTCCAGAAACACCTTGGTGCCGACCAAAAGTCCTTCTCCATGGCTTCCCCAAACATCCTCCCATACCCGATGTTTTGCCTCTCACAGCAGAGGTCGCAGCCCTTCGGGTCTGTCGGTACACTGCAATCGTCACCGGAGTCCTCCGGGATAACATATCCCGGAAGGCCTCCTTCTTCACTCGGACGGCTTCCCTGACCACTGGTGTCCACCAGGGTATTAGAGGTTTACCGCCCCTTGATGCACCTAAGACCTTTAGACCACAGCTCCCCGCCGCAGCTTCGGCAATGAAGGCTTTGAACATTGACCACTCAGGTTTAATGCCCCCAACCTCCACAGGGATGCAAGAAAAGCTCTGCCGGAGGTGTGAGTTGAATATCTTTCGGACGGGGGCCTCCTCCAGACATTCCCAGTTCACCCGCACTACCCGTTTGAGTTTTCCCGGTCTGTCCAGAGTCTTCCCCCATCCCCTGACCCAACAACCAGATGGTGATCGGTTGACAGCTCCGCCCCTCTCTTTACCCGAGTGTCCAAAACATGCAGTCTCAGGTCCGATGACACGACACAAAATCAATTATCGACCTTCGGCCTAGGGTGCTCTGGTACCACGTACACTTATGAGCATCCTTATGTTCGAACATGGTGTTCGTTATAGATAATCCATGAATAGCACAGAACTCTATCAAGCACTGTTCAGCACTAATTGAAGTTTATTTATTGATTTATCAGGGTAACTATAAAGAAGAGCATTGCAGTAATCTATTCTAGAAGTAACAAAAGCATAGATTTTTGCAATGTTCAGAGGATGAAAATAAGCACTCTTGAGATATATTTTATATGCTTCATCAAAATATAAAACTGTGTCATCAGCATAACAGTGAAAATGTACATTGTGATTCCGGAAGACATCAGCCAGAGGCAGCATATATAGTGAGAACAATATCGGGCCCAAAACTGAGCCTTGAGGGAACACCAAAACATACCTTTGATTTGTCAGAGGATATGCCATCCACACATTCAAACTGAAAAATAAGATGTAAACCAGGCTAGAACATGTCCACATAGCCCAATATGGGTTTCCAGCCTCTCCAAGAAAAGGGAGTGATCAATAGTGTCAAAGGCAGCACTAAGATCAAGAAGCAACAGGACGGATGCAGAACCTTTGTCTGAGGCCATTAGAAGGTCATTTGTTACCTTCATGTGTGCAGTCTCAGTGCTATGATAGGGTCTGAAACCGGACTGGAGCATTTCATAGATTGTTTTCAGGAAGGTTTTCAATTGGTGGGAAACACATTTTTCAGAGGAAATGGTGTTTCGATATTGGCCTATAATAGGTCCAGATTAGATTTTTTCAGAAGAGTCTTAATTTCTGCTATTTTTTGTGAGTTTGGTACACACCCGGAAGATAGGGAGCAATTTATTATGTTCAACATTGGCTGATCTAGCATTGAAAATAGCTCCTTAAGTAGTTTTGTTGGAATCGGGTCTAGTTGGCAGTCCTGCAGCATATGAGAAGGAAATTTCATTGCAAATGCGGAGAGGGCCAAAAAGAAAAAGCTGGCTTGTATGAAACGACGGATTACTTTTACAAACAAAGGGCAACCATGACAGAGACAATGGAAGCCAACAGACCAAACGTTAACGACAATGGACGTCGTATGTAATCAGAGGATTATTCCATTTGCCACAAAACATTCCTACATGTATACAAGTAAGTCTAATGTTTGCTAACTTGCTACATAATTCCTTTTCAGACGTCCTTTGCATTTCTAGTTATCTAGCTATAGCTATTAATGTTACTGTTAACGTTAGCTGGCTAGGTAATGACGTTAACTTCCCAGCTAGCTAACATTTCCTGGTGTCTAGCTTTTCTGTTGGGTAGCTAGCTTTGCCTGATGATTAGCTATACCTTAGTAAATAATACTGTAACATTTCTTGTATGTGGGTTTTCTAACTGAACCATCAATGCAGATAGGTAGGTGTGTTTCAGGGGAGGGGTGATTATGCAGAGTTATTGCTATGTTTCCATTGTCTTTACAAAAGTGTGCAAGTCACTTATTTTGGTAGTTAACTACCTGGTTGACCTGTCATTCATTCAGGTGTGTGTGTGACTATGACCAGCTATTATGTGCACACAAAATAAGTCCATCAGTACAGTGAGACTGCTAAACGGCTCAGTGGCTGTTCACCTGCACTCAAACTATCTGCACTTACATTGCTGTTATTATTATGAATCCTGTTATACCTGATGTATCAAGTCAAATTATATATATTTTTTGATATAGTATGTATTTATTTTATTTGGTTTGATACATAGTATGTGTTTATTACAGACTAACCAGACCAGTTTAGCAGGTCAGAGTGCCCTCATTTGAATACTTCAATTGCTGGGTGGGGTTAAGCCCTAAGAGGGTGTGAACTAGGCTGAATAGGTGTAAACATAGAACAACTGTCTGGCAAGTGTGAATCTTTCAAGGCTTTTTTCTCAGAACTGAATAGAGCAGATTATCAACTTTTAAAGCAGCATATCTTTCCTATAACTTTATCAAATTGTACTGTATAATGTACCATTACAAAACTCTGAGTCTGGACCTTTATAAAATGCAATAAAAAGCCAAACTCAAATTTCTAGATTCAGTAACATTTTAATTGTTACTGTCTTCTCCTCTGTGTTTGTGGTTTTCTTTGCAGATTGGGGACAGGTGGAGCTGAGTGGATCTTTACGGTGACAAGTTGCTACTGGGTTTGAAGCTAACTAGGGGTTAAAAGTTCCTGGTGCATAATCTCTCGCTTTCTCTCCACAAGCACCATTTTGTTTTGTGATCTGGTTGATCATGCTTTTTGGATTAGGTGCACATTTTAACACATTTTACATTCATTCATGCATCTCCATTTCCACCTTTACACTTCACAGGTATGTTAATATTTGTAATCTTATACTTAGTTCATTATTTAAAAAAAAAAATTGTTACTCCTTAAACACTAATGTGTGGACTCCCTTGCATGTTACCATCTAAGAACTGGGTTGTGACAATGCTATTAACATACGCCATAAAAAACGTATTTCACTGCTCTGTTTGTCTTTGCCGTAAATAAGGTTTCTTACATAAGCACATTTATAAACCTCAGTAATGCTGCGCAGGAAAACATAACGCATTCTTTCAGACTATTGCCCTAAGCCACAGATCAAGTCACAGAAAGAGACATGCGTTTTGTGAGACTCTTGATGTAGGCAAATGGTGCTCACACTCTCCTTCCTTCAATGACCTATTGTTGAAAGTTTGTTGAAAATGTGCCAATAATCACTGCATGTAGTATTTGGCCCTTGCATAACAATTGCTTTCTACTGTATATCCCATGTTATTTTCAAAAGGCTGTGGGATTATGTCCAAAAAGGTTTGTGCAAGATATGGCCAAAACACTCTCTTATTACAATACAAAATGCTGTAATGGTAATTGCATTAAAATACAATACCAAATACTTTTCCACATACTGTATTTCATCAAAACTATTGAGTTAATCTTGAATTATAATGTATATGAATTACTTTGCAAGTAAATGCCTTCACTACAACAACATTCACATACTAACTATGACTTTTACTTGCAAATGTATTAAATGTGTGTTTAACCTACCTTGGAGGAAGGCTCTCACTGTTAGTCACTATGGATAAGTGTCTGCAAAGTTAGAAAAATGTAATGTTTACATAAAAATAAAGCAAAGCATGTTAAGTTATAGGCCTTGTTTTCGGAATAATTTGATTCCTTGCAGTTGTTTTATAGGAGGTAAAGGAACACTTTTTAACATCCACCCTATCAACCCCATATGGTGTAAATAAATGTTGCACCAGCACCAGCAACACCACATGCCATGGGATTTAACATGCCTATTGTATCCTGTATCATTCAAAACTACTATATTAAAATGTATATAGTAGTCTACTATAGTAGTCTACTGTTTAGTAATCTTCTAAATCTACTATATTTAAAATGTATTTTGTTATATACATAAAAGGTACACTAGATACAAATTACAGGTTTCAAAAGTATCTTCTAAAAAGCATGAATTACAACCAAATACAATTGGTTGTAATTCATGCCTGCAAAGTACAAATTACAACATTCTCAAAATTAATTGAAATAAGTATTTCAAATACATAAAAAGTGACTGCTCTTCTAGTAAGGTTTATGCAGGCCCAAACAACTCATTATTAAATAATTAAAGGTGTTGTCCTGTCACATCAATTGCAAATACCAATCTCCTTCAATCACACACTGTTCTAAAAGGTGATCTCACCTTGTCTAAAAGGGACTTCACCTTTTAGATCTCAGACAGATCACCACCAATCAAAATTCCAGTCAAAATTAGGTGTGCATCCAATTATGGGGATGCAGTTCTCTGTTTTAATAGGCTAGTAGTTGTCACTCTTATTTTGTCTTCTAAAGCAGTGATTGGTTTGCGAGGTGGTACTGTTTAGCTAAAAAACTATAACAGATGTATGATCATGTGACAGGAGTACTCCTTTAAATAAATGATATGTAAAAGCAGCATTTGATTTAGAAAAGGTTCATGAATAGAAACACTCAGTCATTACACCGTATTTTATTTATTGATGATTTCATGATAATAAATCGTGTTTCTGATTTTCATAAAAACAACATGAATGTCATAATAGTAGGATGTAATATACTATTAATAACATTTAAGGATGTATGTCCACGCCTTTTTCACAGACTTTCCACCTAGGTATGTATCAAGATACCTATCATGTGTTAAATATGCCCATGTCAAAAGCAGGGTAATGAGTAAACACTGAATTTAAACCTGAAGGTTCTGTCTCTGTTATATAACTGTATTGCTTCTAGTTCTCCGTGTGTGTGTGTGTGCGTGTGTGTGTGTTTATTCTTTTGTCTGCTTTGGTTTTAGTACCTATAAAGATTATAGACAAATCTCCTTGTAGACAAACAAATACTCAAAGTATTTTCTGATTCTCTTCCATTATTTTCTTGCAGTTGTACTTTAACTCACTTATAAACATTGCATGTTTTTGAGCTTTTAATCTGTTGTGGTTACTTAAATACTGGCTCTAAAATACTGCCTGGGTAATTGAGTAGGAGTAAACATACCAACGGACATTTCCTGAATGCACATAATTAAAACATTTATGGATTGAATCTATGATGCATACAGATGACAACAGCAATCCATTAGGATCCAACATCTGAAAGTGCTGAATAGGGGCCCCCTTGTGGTAAAACTAATGTAGCCCACTAAGAGATTACCAGTCACGCCAGGGCTCAAATGAATAACCTGATTTTGTGGGGGAGAAAGAAAAGCCAAACAACATCATAGTGGATTATGACCATTTCGGAAGTATTTTCTCTGATAATAAATGGTGACATCTCTGTGCAGCCTATCAGAGTCCAGGATGCAATACGCATCCAGATGAAAAGAACGACAGTCCTTTTGCTAATCCTTGTCTATCCTTTTTATCTCAGGACTCATAGCAGTCAGATCACTATGGGACAGCGAAGCAGAGGGACAAAGCCATGCAGATTTTATTCCGGTAAATTAGAAACGCAGGGCTGTTTGGTTTCAGTGGGTGCTGACTGGGTGCATGCAGACTAGCTGTGCAGTGAGCGCATAAAGTGGGCCAACATGTTTGTAGTGTTCATCCTGGGATTCTACCTGGTATCAGGTGCGCTTCCCTCCCAAGTGAGCGCGTGCCCGTCGCAGTGCAGCTGTTTTTTTCACAACCTGAGTGATGGATCAAAGGCTAGGTAAGTAAAAGACATGATAAACCAACCAATTTGTGGCTATATGTACTTTCCTATTTGTGAGCTCATGCAGATGTATTCCTTTTGATTGAAGATCAGTTTCTCATATGAATACAGATGTTGGCTGCGTATTGCAAAATCACCATGAGGAGAAAGTAATTTAGGGTAGTGCATCATCAATTTTATTTAATGCAGGATTATCTCACAAAGGCACATTGGCCAACTCTTAATCTCTGACAATCTGAGTTTTTAGTGACAGTTTTTAGTGACAGGCCTACATGAATTGAGATTTTGTATTTTTTTTAATAAATTAGGTTTTTAGAATTATAACCTATATTGAGAAATCATATGACAGACAAATTTGGCATAATTTACAAAAATGTCACACATTTTACATAAAGACTGCACAAATAACACAAGTTTTATTACATATTACGTTCTGTAATATTTTCACAGGAGCGTCATTTGCAACGACCCCGAGATCTCCCTTGTGCCTGCCAGTTTTCCTGTAGATACGTCCAAGCTGCGTATTGAGAAAACGGCTATCCAGCGAATCCCAAGCGAAGCCTTTAATTACCTCCCTAATCTGGAGTTCCTCTGGATGTCCTTCAACATGTTGTCTGTTATCAACCCAGACAGTTTCCTTGGGCTGCTAAATCTAGAGGAGCTACGACTGGATGGGAATGCACTCACAGCATTCCCCTGGGACTCTCTTAAGGATATGTCCAACCTTAGGCTGCTCGACTTGCACAATAACCAGTTGACCTCAGTTCCTGCAGACACCACAATTTATATAAAAAACCTAACATATCTAGATCTGTCCAGCAACAACATTCTGACTATACCAGCTGAGGTGCTTACTACTTGGCTAACAGTTAAACCTGTGCAGGGCCCAGATAGCTCCAAAACGATACTTGGTAAGGGAGATAAATTTTGTACCTTAATGTTTTCCTCTATTGAACTAACCAAATGAATCCATTCATCCCATGTACCATTGTGATACAATCTAATTTACAAGGGAATTGAAGGCAGAAACCAATTAAGGATGTGTGTGATAACACTGAGTTCTAATATACATGCAACCACAAAAACTTTCTGCATAATTATTAGCTAGTTTTCCACCATATTAAACCATACAATAAAAAATGAAAAAGTATCCTATTCTAAGGTTTCTTGGTCTGAAAATTCCCTCTAATTTCTTTAAAAAAAAGAAATTAAAAATACGTTATTATTGGGCCATTGTCATCATCACCACTGTCATTGTAGTTAAGTGTAGCGTGCAAGTAATCCTTACACAGAAATTAACAGCAATACACTGTGGGCATACAGTGAAGCTGTGCAACTAGACAAACACTCTCATTCCTGTCATCAACATTGTGTTAATAAAGTGATCCTGATCATACGTGACATGACCAGGAAAATTCTGTGCCATCCCTATAACAAGTTCCCTACTTCATACTGTAATTTATCCCCTCTACTCTGAACCAACCAACCCTTATCTGTATTATATTTTACACAGAATTCACAGTTAAATTATATTGTCATGTGAAATGAGTTGACCTTGAACCATCCAGGTCTCCATGACAACCCCTGGGTGTGTGACTGCCGCCTGTATGACCTGGTCCAGTTCCAGAAGTCACCAACCCTCTCTCTAGCCTTCATCGACACACGGCTCCGCTGCTCTTCCCCTGAAAGTCTGTCAGGCGTTCTGTTCAGTGATGCCGAGCTGCGCCGGTGCCAGGCACCACGTGTTCACACAGCGGTGGCCCGTGTCCGTAGTGCTGTGGGAAACAATGTGCTGCTGCGTTGTGGGACCATTGGCGTTCCCAGCCCAGATTTGGCCTGGAGAAGGGTGGATGGGAAAACCCTAAATGGAACAGGTTTGTCAGCGATGTATGTGGGCGTGTGTTTGTGTTTTTTGTGTGTTTCTCTTAATCTGTTTCTCTCTATCTGTGCATGTATTTGTGAGTGTGTGTGTGTGCGCATCAAGGATGGTTAGATAAGAGGCTTTTGGTCCGCCATCAAGCAATAATACGTTGGCAATTAAATAGATAAAATAAATTAAATTAAATCTATTAAAATAGATGATATACAGTGGGGAGAACAAGTATTTGATACACTGCCGATTTTGCAGGTTTTCCTACTTACAAAGCATGTAGAGGTCTGTAATTTTATCATAGGTAAACTTCAACTGTGAGAGACGGAATCTAAAACAAAAATCCAGAAAATCTCATTGTATGATTTTTAAATAATTAATTTGCATTTTATTGCATGACATAAGTATTTGATCACCTACTAACCAGTAAGAATTCCGGCTCTCACAGACATTTTTCTTTAAGAAGCCCTCCTGTTCTCCACTCATTACCTGTATTAACTGCACCTGTTTGAACTCGTTACCTGTATAAAAGACACCTGTACACACACAATTAAACAGACTCCAACAATGGCCAAGACCAGAGAGCTGTGTAAGGACATCAGGGATAAAATTGTAGACCTGCACAAGGCTGGGATGGGCTACAGGACAATTGGCAAGCAGCTTGGTGAGAAGACAACAACTGTTGGCACAATTATTAGAAAATGGAAGAAGTTCAAGATGACGGTCAATCTCCCTCGGTCTGGGGCTCCATGCAAGATCTCACCTGGAGGGGCATCAATGATCATGAGGAAGGTGAGGGATCAGCCCAGAACTACAAGGCAGGACCTGGTCAATGACCTGAAGAGAGCTGGGACCACAGTCTCAAAGAAAACCATTAGTAACACACTACGCCGTCATGGATTAAAATCCTGCAGCGCATGCAAGGTCCCCCTGCTCAAGCCAGCGCATATCCAGGCCCGTCTGAAGTTTGCCATTGACCATCTGGGTGATCCAGAGGAGGAATGGGAGAAGGTCATGTGGTCTGATGAGACAAAAATTTAGCTTTTTGGTCTAAACTCCACCCGCCGTGTTTGGAGGAAGAAGAAGGATGAGTACAACCCCAAGAACACCATCCCAAACGTGAAGCATGGAGGTGGAAGCATCATTCTTTGGGGATGCTTTTCTGCAAAGGGGACAAGATGACTGCACCGTATTGAGGGGAGGATGGATGGGGCCATGTATCGTGAGATCTTGGCCAACAACCTCCTTCCCTCAGTAAGAGCATTGAAGATGGGTCGTGGCTGGGTCTTCCAGCATGACAATGACCCGAAACACACAGCCAGGGCAACTAAGGAGTGGCTCCGTAAGAAGCATCTCAAGGTTCTGGAGTGGCCTAGCCAGTCTCCCAAGCTGAACCCAATAGAAAATCTGGAGGGAGCTGAAAGTCCGTATTGCCCAGCGACAGCCCCGAAACCTGAAGGATCTGGAGAAGGTCTATATGGAGGAGTGGGCCCAAATCCCTGCTGCAGTGTGTGCAAACCTGATCAAGAACTACAGGAAACGTATGATCTCTGTAATTGCAAAAAAAGATTTCTGTACCAAATATTAAGTTCTGCTTTTCTGATGTATCAAATACTTATGTCATACAATATAATGCAAATGAATTACTTAAAAATCATACAGTGTGATTTTCGGGATTTTTGTTTTAGATTCCGTCACTCACAGTTGAAGAGTACCTCTGATAAAAATGACAGACTTCTACGTGCTTTGTAAGTAGGAAAACCTGCAAAATCAGCAGTGTATCAAGTACTTGTTCTCCCCACTGTAGATCTTTGGGGAGCAAAGACAGTGAAAGCAAAACATGTAATTTCTCCATTCAGTACTAGATACTTTTTCTTTATATTAAAGGATGGAATGCAGTCTTGAAAAAGTCAAGCAAATTAGTCTTAGTATTACTGAATTATTGTTTTTTTCCCCAAATAAAAATTGTTTACTCTGACTTAAGGGGTGTATGTCTCTTTCTCTCCACAGTCCAGCAAGAGAACTCAAAGGAAGGCATCACATGGTCAATACTCAGCGTCCCAGCTGTGTCTTACCGTGACACAGGAAAGTATGTTTGCAAAGCCACTAACTATGCCGGCCACGCAGAGGCAGTCATCTCCCTTGTCATCTCTGACATTGCCCCAAAACCCGACAACA
Organism: Esox lucius; assembly: GCF_011004845.1. Classification (NCBI taxonomy): domain Eukaryota; kingdom Metazoa; phylum Chordata; class Actinopteri; order Esociformes; family Esocidae; genus Esox; species Esox lucius. The sequence continues at coordinate 31,175,102 of NC_047574.1, read as the reverse complement.
ACAATCAAACTAGCATAGTTGCTGCTGCTACTTCCGTAAAAAAAAACAAGGTTAAGAAACCCAACGAGATGGGCAAGGCAGCCTACCAAGAGAAACTGATGGCTAAGTTAATGGTTCCAACAGCTACCCCAATTCCCCCACTTGTTTTGGTAGATTACAGCCCAAATCCTGACAGTACAGGATTAGGGAGTGAGATGGATAGGGCATCTCTTGCACCAGCAATGTTGGAGCTTGAGAAGACCAACCTAAGCAACCTTGCCCAGGCCCAGTATGATCCGGACCGGATAGTTCGCTCAGTCAAGGTCTTGGGTGATACAGAGAACACCATAACCCTGAACTGGCGGGCACCCAAGGCCAAGAACACCACAGCCTTCAGTGTGCTCTACGCTGTCTTTGGTGAGAGGGATATGCGCAAGATTAACGTGGCGGCTGGACAAAATCGTGTCTTTATTGAGGGCCTGGTGCCCAAGACTAAGTATATTGCCTGCGTGTGTGTCAGGGGCCTAATCCCCAAGAAGGAGCAGTGTGTCATTTTCTCGACCGATGAGGCGGCTAGTGCTGCAGGCACCCAGAAGCTCATCAATGTCATTGTCATCACTGTGGCATGTGTCATTGCTGTGCCGCTCACTGTCATCGTATGCTGTGGGGCACTCAAGAGACGCATCCAAAAGATGTGGGGCAAGAAGTCCAAAGACATCCAAGACTCATACGTTACTTTCGAGACATTATCCCCTGGGACCAAGGCTAAAGGTTTGGAGGGTGAGTACCTGACTAGACTCAACCCTGAGGAGTCGAACCGGTTGTTGTCTGCCCGTTCCAGTCTGGATTCAGAGGCCACAGCTAAGATAGAGGGACAGCCGAATGAATACTTCTGCTGACGTCATGCTCCAGCTCCAGCTACATCCCCACACTATCTTCCCCGCTCGCACCCTCTGAATCAACAGAGCCCCATACACACACCTCATTTACAGCATAGTCCCCCACACACACATTCCTACCACCATAGCCCCACACATATAGCTCACCAACAGCACGGCCCCGTACACACACAACATCCCCACCATAGCCCAACACACACACCTCATCTACATCATAGCCCCACTCACATGTCTCATCCTCACACACCTCACCTCTACCACAGTTCCACACACACACCTCATCCCCAACATTACCAAAGCCCCATACGCAAACCTCGGCCTCACACACCTAGTTCTTTTTCTCACCAACACCAAAGTTCTACAGAAACAACTTATATACTTGCTCACTCTCAGCACAGTCCCACACACACATCTAATCGTCACCATAGCCCTTCACACACATCACAATCGCACCCTTACCGCAGTCCCATACACAAGCCTCCACCTCTCCCTGAGTTTCACCACAGCCCCACACACATACCTCGTCGAAATGCACACGCTCACTACAGTCCTACACACACACCCCGCTGCCTCCCTTTCCCATATGAAAGCCCTACACACATGCCTGGTTGTCTCTTTTTCTCCCACCATAGTCCCCCACACACATACTCACACAGGGCACAAGACTCTCCCCCACCTCTTCCCCCACGTTGGGCGCCACCACACCGCGGTTTTTATCAAAGGACTCTTGGACGATGCACCATCATGGAAATATCTGTTTAAAATTATTTTTGTTTTACAGCTGAATCGAATACTATTTCTACTGAGATATTTTGAATTATATAACTCACTGTTTTTGTTGTTTTTATATATATAGATATATATATATATTTTTTTTTTACATATTAGAGGTTCTAAATGAGACTTTAAATGAGCCCTCCATATAACATTTTTGTCAAATACTTTTATCATAGTTAAGTTATATAAAATTTAAGGCTGAAAGGAAACCTGGGCACAAATGTCCTTGCTCCAGTCTATTTCTACTGATATTCTTAAGTTATATATTGAGTTGGCACATATATCTATGCTCAAGACTTTCTATTATTATTCATTGAAATAACTTATCAGCTAGGAAAAGCAGGATGCTAATAATATACAGAACTTGATGGAAATACTTTGCTACAAATATTATTTGCAATATCTACTCCAACTTCAACCCCTTCAGAGAAGTCTCTCACAACTCACTTAAAAGGGAACATAATGACAAACAGTAATAGCAGTTTTTGGTGTTTACATGATAGGTATGTGTATGATTTGTAAATACTTTTCTGTACAATTTACACTTACATGTATAAACCTATGCCTCTGTATATATCAATTATATGTTTTTGAAGATATACACAAAGGCATGGTTCATCCCATTGAGAAAGAAATAATGCTGGCTGGAGCTGGAATGAAGTACATAGACTGAGCTATGCCCCCTGTAAATAATGTGAAAATGATGTATGATTAGCGTTATTAAACTTCCAAGGTCTAGGAAAAACATATCAACACATAACTATCAACACTGTGTTTTCTATCTTTAACCATTTACCTGTTTTGTGTCCCCTACATTTCAATGCGTCATTAACTATTGTATAACTTCTGAATAACATTTTGATTTATGGAAATATATTTAAATAAACTTTTATATGTAGTTATTCAGCATCTGTTGTTTTTATACCACACATTTTTTATTTTCAGGCAAAAAAGGTGAATATAATAAATAAAATACAAATAAAAAACATGATTAAGAAACATTAATGACCTGTACATGAATCAAAACCATAATTCAGAAATGCAAAAGTTCAATAAATGATAAACTATATAATATATACAGTACAATAGTCCCCCAACAAATAAAATTAAATAAATAACAATAACAACACAATCAACAAAACAATCCCATGCACATACATTTTTCTTGCAGTGAAAACTCTAGTAATGCTTTACATTCATTTATGGCCACAAGGCAGTCAAGTTCATTCCATTTAAATTGAATGGATAGTAAAGTTCAGAAGCTACCTTTAGTATATCCAGCATAAACCACATCATTATTCTTGTGTTATAATTAATTGTTTTGACTTTAATAAGTGATATGTTACACGTTTCTGCAAAAGCACCTTGTAAATATTAAGAGAGTGCTTGTCTTGTCTTACATTGAGAGGCCCATCGCAACTTTTCATACAATATACTATGAAAAAAGTTCTAACGCTATTGAGATGGTAATTCTATCAATCAGAACTTTTGAAGGAATAAGTACAGAGACAAGATTCTCTTGGTAGAATTAACAGTTTATTTGCAAATAGAGAGACGCTTCAAAATCTTACAAATAATCCTCTGAAGAATCTCTAAATTAATACAGGACAATCATCAGTACTTATAGGGGGAAATGGGGTGTGGTAATACGCTGCACATCTGTTTTATGTCACATAGGTTTTACCCAAAGGGTGGGCTGACCCCCACCTTATCCTTCCTGCCCTATGTGTTTACTGTTGTGTTTACCTAAAGAGGCCAATTGCCACTACTTTCCCCCAAGGGCCACATTCCTAAGGACCAAAGATGGATACCCTTATTGGATTAAGCAGACAAATAGATGGTCAGAGTTCCTAATAATCCTCTGATATTATACAGCCGTGTGTCACAATCAAAGACCAGAGTTACATACCAGGTAATAGAAAAGCAGACATTTCTCATATGTACCTTAGTTCAAGAATTTCCATAACACTATCCACAGAAATACAACCCTGTTTTCAAAAAGTTGGGATGCAGAATATCAATAAAAAAATATAATTCCAGAAAGGATGGTACTGTCAGTGAGAATGGGGAGGGGTTCATCACTCTGTGAAAGACTGTGTGGGCAAATAGTGCAACTATTTAAGAATAACATTTCCCTATATAAAGTTGCAAAGAGTTTAGGAATCTCTTCATCTACGGTACAGTACATAATATCATTAGAAGAGTCAGAGGCCAACGATTCTGTGGTGAAAATCACTACATGGACTCAGGAACACTTTCTAAAAAGTAGGTATGGCAGGAAGTTTCTTTGAGATTGAGTGAGATGAGATTGAGTTTGTAGGACTGAGTAACAAGTCTGTAACCTAATGAACAATAGACTATCAAATGCTGCAATACATAATTCAATTTCTCTCTCCCTTGTCGACCGGGTATGCGATTATTATTTCAACCTCAATATGAAATGGCTGATTTCCGGTTTGGTCGGTGGGACTTCCTGTGTGATGTATGCAGGGGTGGGACTTCCGGTGTGACAAAATAATAAATAATAATAATACATGGGATTTTTAGCACCTCTCAGGAAACCCAAGGACACTACATCAACAAAAATCAAAAACAAAGTAGTAAGAACAAGGCTTAGGGTGAGCTACACAGAAGGAAAAGCCAGCATGAACAAGTCCGTTTGCAGTCTATTTTTAAAGATGATGATCTTTAAATCAAAGGTATGTTTTGGTGTTCCTCGAGGCTCGGTATTTGGCCCATTATTGTTCTCACTATATATGCTGCCTCTGGGTGATGTAATCCGGAATCACAATGTCAATTTTCACTGTTATGCTGATGACATACAGTTATATATTTCAATGAAGCATGGAGAAGCCCCAAAATGAGCTACTTTGGAATCTGTGATGGCAATTCCATCGATCAACACTCTTAAAGGAGTAAGAAACAGAGACAAAATTCTCTAGGCACAAGTTAATAGTTTATTAGTTATTTGCAAATAAGAGGGACGCGTCAACCGCTCCAAGGAGTTTCTGACTTAACACATGAACAATCCGTATTTATTACAATTAAAAGGGGTGTGGTAAGTTGTTGCCCATCTGTCTTGACAATAAAACACATTCCCTTTGTTCTATCACATGTCCTAGGTGTCAAACAAGTCACATGTTGTCCTCCCCTATCTGGTTAACCTTCTCAACCCTTGAGGGGGACTTAAAGCTTCTGGACAACATACAGATAGGCAGATTTACGATTAACCCTATAATCTACTGTTACCAATCAAGAATGCCCCCTAGGAAAAATACCAGATCTCTCTCTAACACATTCATCTTCACATCCAAACAATGGGACTCAGTCCTTTAAACAGTAAGAATGCATCAGGTTTCAGAACTTCCACAACAAAGCATGCATTTCAGATAATAGGAAGTGGATGACAGAGAACCTCTTCCTTTTAAACTCAAGAAATACAGAAACAAAGAGCTTTGTTCACAGATCTCACTGTGAACCTTGACAGCTGCATGGACGTATCCCAAAAAACTGTAAGAAACCTCGGCGTTACCCTGAAACCTGACCTCTCCTTTGATTAACTTATCAAATATATCTCAAGAGTTGCTTATTTACATCTTTGAAATATTGCAAATTTAGAAACATTCCATCAAAAACAGATGCAGAAAAACGAATCCATGCTTTTGTTACTTCTAGATTAGATTACTGCAATGCTCTTCCTTCCGGTTACCCTGATAAATTAATAAATTAATTAGTGCTGCACGCAGCTGCTAGAATCTTAACTAGGACAAAAAAATGTGAACACAAATTACTCCAGTACTTGCCTCTTTACACTGGCTGCCTGTTAGGGTTGGGGCTGATTTAAAGGTTTTATTGTTAACTATAAATCAATACATGGACTTGGTCCTACTTACCTCGCTGAGCCATACATACCTACACGTAATCTTAGATTGCAAGATGCAGGCCTTTTAATTGTACCAAGAATTTCTAAACAAACAGCTGGAGGCAGGGCCTTCTCTCATAGAGCTCCACTACTGGGGGATGATTTGCCAATTAAGGTTAGAAATGCAGTCTCAATGCAAACTTACAAGTGTCTACAAAAGAGTCATCTCTTTAGCATGGTCTATGATTAAGTGTAGTCTGGCCCAGGGGTGTGAAGGTGACCAGAAAGGCTTGATACTCTCCACCCTTGCTGTCTTGCCAGGTTGGCTCTCATCGCCACTGGGATGCCTTCCCTCCAATGCCATTCAGGGGTCTCCTTTGATGAACATATCAAATATACAGGTGCTGGTCATATAATTAGAATATCATCAAAAAGTTGATTTATTTCCGTAATTCCATTCAAAACGTGAAACTTGTATATTATATTCATTCATTACACACAGACTGATATATTTCAAAATTTCTTTTAATTGTGATGATTATAACTGACAACTTATGAAAATCCCAAAATCATTATCTCTTCGAAAATTCGCATATTACTTAAGACCAATACAAAAAATTTTTTTTTTGAAATGTTGGCCAACTGAAAAGTATGAACATGAAAAGTATGAGCATGTACAGCACTCAATACTTAGTTGGGGTTCCTTTTGCCTGAATTACTTCAGGAATGCGGCGTGGCATGTAGTCGATCAGTCTGTGGCACTGCTCAGGTGTTTTGAGAGCCCAGGTTGCTCTGATAGTGGCCTTCAGCTCTTCTGCATTGTTGGGTCTGGTGTATCGCATCTTCCTCTTCACAATACCCCATAGATTTTCTATAGGGTTAAGGTCAGGCGAGTTTACTGGCCAATTAAGAACAGGGATACCATTGTCCTTAAACCTGGTACTGGTAGCTTTGGCACTGTGTGGAGGTGGCAAGTCCTGTTGGAAAATGATATCTGCATCTCCATAAAGTTGGTCAGCAGCAGGAAGCATGAAGTGCTCTAAAACTTCCTGGTAGACGGCTGCGTTGACCTTGGACCTCAGAAAACACAGTGGACCAACACCAGCAGATGACATGTCACCCCAAACCATCACTGACTGTGGAAACTTTACACTGGACTTCAAGCAACATGGATTCTGTGCCTCTCCTCTCTTCCTCCAGACTCTGGGACCTTGATTTCCAAAGGAAATGCTAAATGTACTTTCATCAGAGAACATAACTTTGGACCACTCAGCAGCAGTCCAGTCCTTTTTGTCTTTAGCCCAGGCGAGACGCTTCTGACGCTGTGTCTTGTTCAAGAGAGGCTTGACACAAAGAATGCGACAGCTGAAACCCATGTCTTGCATACGTCTGTGCGTAGTGGTTCTTGAAGCACTGACTCCAGCTGCAGTCCACTCTTTGTGAATCTACCCCACATTTTTGAATGGGTTTTGTTTCACAATCCTCTCCAAGGTGCGGTTATCCCTTTTGCTTGTACACTTTTTTCTACCACATCTTTTCCTTCCCTTCGCCTCTCTATTAATGTGCTTGGACACAGAGCTCTGTGAACAGCCAGCCTCTTTAGCAATGACCTTTTGTGTCTTGCCCTCCTTGTGCAAGATGTCAATGGTCGTCTTTTGTCAAGTCAGCAGTCTTCCCCAGATAGGGCCAGAGTGTCACTGGACCCCCGTGTCTCAGCCCCAAGGTCTTACACTGGTATATTATTGTGCTGAGGGAGTAGGGTCAGTTCAATCAAATTCAATCAATCAAATGTATTTATGAAGCCCTTTTTACAACAGCAGTTGTCACAAAGTGCTTTACAGAGACACCCGGCCTTAAACCCCAAGGAGCAAACAACAGTAGTGTTGAATTTCAGTGGCTAGGAAAAACTCCCTAAGGTCGAATTTTAGGAAGAAACCTAGAGAGGACCCAGGCTCAGAGGGGTGACCAGTCCTCTTCTGGCTGTGCCGGGTGAGATATTAAGAGTCCAATTGGAATAATAAATACATTTCTCTGGGCTAAATCCAGAGTCTATTTGAATTTAGACTAGGTCAGAAGTATGACCAGGTGGACAAGGACAGGGACAGCAACGGGCCCCCCAAACCAGGTAATCCACAGGTGTGGACCAGGACCTCATCTCCTTCTAAAATTTAAAACTGGAGGAAACTGAGAAAAGTTAGTAGTACATCCCTCATATCCCCCAGCACAATAATAACAGTTCTCCTTCTCCACTATAAATCCTGGTAAGTCTAAGGAATGCATTTTCTACATTTTCCCTGTCTCCTGCCCTGTTTTAAACTTAGGAGTACATGAAGGCCCCCATCTCCGGAGTACCAGGCTTGAAAGATTTGTTGCTGGTTGTGTTGCAGATGAAGACGATACCTGACGATTTCAACTGCCACTCTGCTGACCCCCCCCCCCCCCCGCGTGTTGTCCCTGTCCTTGTCCATCGGGTTATGCGTCCGACCAGGACTAGGTTTATTTAGACTCTGGACTCAGCCCACATGCATTTAATAATTATTTAAATTTTCCTTGGGGTTTAAGGCTGGGTGTTTTGTAAAAGCGCTTCATGATAACTGCTGGTGTAAAAAGGGCTTTATAAATACATTTGATTGAGGGGAGAGAGTTTCAAAGTTTAGGGGCTGCAACCCTGAATGCCCGGTCCCCCGTGATACAGAGTCTAGTTTTTGGAATGGTAAGAAGTCCAGTGTCAGAGGAACGGGGCCTAAGAGAAGGATTGTGTATGTGGAGGAGGTTGGACAGGTACGAGGGGTAAGGCCTTGTAGGTGAGGAGCAAGATTTTGTAACTGATGTGCAACTTGACAGGAAGCCAGCAAAGATTGTACAGTGTTGGGGTGATGTGCTCCCAGGTTTTGGTCCGTGTGAGAATTCTGGCAGCTGAGTTTTGAACATACTGGAGCCTGTCCAGGGCTTTGCCTGTTACCCTGTACAAGACTCCATTACAGTATTCCAGACGTGATGTTATGAAGGCATGTATGAGGGTCTCTGCTACTGGGTCAGTGAGTGATGACTGGAGCTGAGAGATGTTACGGAGGTGGAAGAAAGCTGATTTGCTGACAGACTTCATGTGGAGGTCAAAAGAGAGAGTAGAGTCAAAGATGACACCCAGGTTTTTGACCTTGGAGGATGGGCAAATGGTGCAGCCGTCAATCGACATAAGTCAATTATGTTGAGTAGAGCAATCGACACAAGGGCACCAATTATGTTGAGTAGAGCCTTTGGAGCCACCAACATGAGCTCAGTTTTACTGCTGTTGAGTTTAAGTGATGTCATCCATTTATTTTATGTCTTTAAGACAGCTGATCAGGGATGGGGGATGAAGTTGAGAGTTGGGTTTGGTGTGGATGTAGATCTGCGTATCATCTGCGTATGAGTAGAATTGAAGACCATGCCGGTGAATGATCTGGCCCAAGGGTATCATGTAGATGATGAAAAACATGGGTCCAAGCACAGAACCTTGCGGCACACCTTGGATGACAGGAGCTTGGTGGGATTGTGAGCCACAAAGTGACACAGACTGCTTACGATCAGCCAGATATGAGCAAAACCAATCTAGGGCTGTTCCAGTTATCCCCAGAACTGTTTCCATGCGATTAAGAAGAATGGTGTGGCAGACAGTATGAAAGGCAGCAGAAAGATCTAAAAAGATGAGAATTTTGAAGTGGCGCGCGTCTGCAGTAATGAGGAGATTGTTGATGACAAGAGCAGTCTCAGTGCTGTGCTTAGCTTGGAATGAGAGGAGTGTGTCATAATGAGACACCAATGCCTCAACAGAGGAAGGTTGAGGAGCTGGGTTATTATTAGTTTGCAGTCTGTGTTCTAGAATAAATGTGTCAACAGACTTAATGTTTCGATACGTAATGTGACGTATGTTCCGGGGTGGTACTTCCGGTGTGAAGTATGTTCTGGGGTGGTACTTCCTGTGTGACGTACGCATGTCCAGGGAGATGAAATAATGTATTGGGGTGTGTGGTATGTAATTTCTGGGGGTTTTGATTAACAATTGGACTCCAGGGTTCTGGGGATGTTAAATTCACCAGACATTCTGTGTTACGATAAGTCAGATTTTTAACAATAGGGGGCCAGTGTTTGCGAATGTTAAATTCCCAAGGGAAAAGATGTTACAATAAGTAGTTTGCTGTTTAACAATAGGGCGCCAGGGTTCGGGAGTGTTTAATCCCACTGGCAATTGATGTTACAACAAGTACTACACTGTAAAAAAACAAAAATAACAATCTGTTAAAAAACTGCAAAAAGTCTGGCAGAAAACTTTCCAGACAGATACCGTTAAATAACAGTAAATAACCGTAGCACAAAATTACTTTTAATAAACTGTAAAAATACAGAGCAGGATTTAGAGTAAGAATTAATAAAATTACTGTATATTATTGTTTTTAAACGTTCATTAAACCATGGCAATACAGAAATACTATGTCAAAGTACATTAAAAACAACAACCTTTCAGATTAATCTTTGTAAATTCAGGGTATTTATTGGTAACTGTACAGTAAAAGTTAATTAAATTACAGTATATTATTGTTTTTAAATGTTAATTAAACTTTAGGAAAACAGAAATACTATGTCAAAATACATTAAAAACAATGTCCTTTCAGGTTAATCTCTGTAAATGTAGGGTATTTATTGGTTACTTTACACTAAAATTTGTTTTACAAACTTAAAATTTAGCAGGCAATCCAGGTTCATGTAGTCCATGTAAAACAATCCAGGTTACAGCCATTTGCCTACTTGTGTCATTGGCCATTTTCCTTGATGACAGATTAACCAGTCATGCTCAAAGCAACATGATGAGACAGCCAATAGAAATTGTTTCAGCGTCATAACATGCCAACTCTAGGAAAAGATGACTTGTTTTAAAAGAAAGAAAATGTGTGTATTTAGTTTCATTTGTAGGCTGTCATAATTAATGAATTGGTCAAATGGTGTTTCATTGCAGTGTAAAATAAAAAATGGAGTAATGTATAGTAACGTTGTATTAATACCTATAGGCTAATACACACACGGTGTGTGCCCTAAGCTTATTGGGCATGGAGTTCACCAGAGCTTCACAGGTTGCCACTGGAGTCCTCTTCCACTCCTCCATGAAGACATCACAGAGCTGGTGGATGTTAAAGACATTGCGCTCCTCCACCTTCAGATGCTCAACAGGGTTTAGGTCTGGAGACATGCTTGGCCAGTCCATCACCTTTACCCTCAGCTTCTTTAGCAAGGCAGTGGTCATCTTGGAGGTATGTTTGGGGTCGTTATCATGTTGGAATACTGCCCTGCCGCCCAGTCTCCGAAGGGAGGGGATCATGCTCTGCTTCAGTATGTCACAGTACATTTTGGCATTCATGGTTCCCTCAATGAACTGTAGCTCCCCAGTGCTGGCAGCACTCATGCAGCCATAGACCATGACACTCCCACCACCATGCTTGACTGTAGGCAAGACACACTTGTCTTTGTACTCCTTACCTGGTTGCTACCACACACGCTTGACACCATCTGAACCAAATATGTTTATCTTGGTCTCATCAGACCACAGGACATGGTTCCAGTAATCCATGTCCTTAGTCTGCTTGTCTTCAGCAAACCGTTTGCCGGCTTTCTTGTGCATCTTCTTTAGAAGAGGCTTCCTTCTGGGATGACAGCCAGGCAGACCAATTTGATGCAGTGTGCGGCGTATGGTCTGAGCACTGACAGGCTGACCCCCCACCCCTTCAACCTCTGCAGCAATGCTGGCAGCACTCATACGTCTATTTCCCAAAGACAACCTCTGGATATGATGCTGAGCACGTGAACTCAACTTCTTTGGTCGACCATGGCAAAGCCTGTTCTGAGTGGAAACTGTCCTGTTAAACCACTGTATGGTCTTGGCCACCGTGCTGCAGCTCAGTTTCAGGGTCTTGGCAATCTTCTTATAGCCTAGGCCATCTTTATTTTGAGCAACAATTATTTTTTCAGATCCTGAGAGAGTTCTTTGCCACGAGGTGCCATGTTGAACCTCCAGTGACCAGTATGAGTGTGAGAGAGATAAAACCAAATTTAACACACCTGCTCCCCATGCACACCTGAGATATTGTAACACTAACGAGTCACATGACACCAGGGAGGGAAAATGGCTAATTGGGCCCAATGTGGACATTTTCACTTAGGGATGTACTTACTTTTGTTGCCAACGGTTTAGACATTAATGGCTGTGTGTTGTGTTATTTTGAGGGGACAGCAAATTGACGCTGCTATACAAGCTGTGCACTCATTACTTTACATTGTAGCAAAGTGTAATTTCTTCAGTGTTACATGAAAAGATATAATCAAATATTTGCAAAAATGTGAGGGTGGTACTCACTTTTGTGAGATACTGTATACAGTATCCAGCTAATCGCTGGATTGACATCATGGTGACATTATAGAAACATTCATGTAGCCCATAGAATGACACTCGTGCATTTTAACACTTTAACACTTGACCTTTCCTTTAGAACCACTCTTGGGCAAAAGGCCAACTCTACACACAACAATAAAATGTTCCCCTTTATTGTGTTGCAGTGTTAGTTTAGGTTTAAGCCTCTGCCCACAGCAACAGTTATTTTCCAACATTGCCAGAATTCTATAAAAGTTACAACATTTGTCTTGAGACTTTCATTATACTGCATGGAGTGAGTCAGTCCATTGCAAAGCCATTTCCCCCTCTTCTTGTCTTTATTTTTCTGCGTAGCTCTGGGCCAGCCAGGTACAAGTTGTGGACTACAGTGGTTTAGGCCATTAACCACAACTGATATGGGATAATGTAAATTGAAATGTGTAACATCTCAAAGTAGACAGTGACGGTCTTTAATGTATTTTAGTTATTGATGTAAGAAAAGCCAATGTTTGTATGGATTGGCCCTAAGCCAGAGCTCCAGAGTTCCGCCATGAACCCTGGCCTTGCTGTCATGGGCCACATAGGTATTTCTTTCATGCAAGGGCATGGTAAAACAAAACAAAAAATGTTGTTTGTAATGACAACAAATAATAATAATAATGACAATGTAGATTAGAGCAAGCCGCCCATTCAAATAAACGTACTTGAATCTGTCTCTTTTTGGAAAAAGCTTCCCCAATATGTATTTGTTGCTCTAGCCTGAAACATGGGGGGCATCTTTTTTTATTGGTTAATCCCAACACCCCTCTGTGTCAACATATATGACATTGATAACAAACTTGATCATCATATGTACTGAAAGTCAGCTTGGAAAAATTGGTTTATTAACGAGACTATGCTAACAGTGCTAGCAGGCCTGCTAACAAGACTGCGGCTTAAACTATCTGGAGTAAGTTACGATGGACTTTGTTAATGGTTCCGCTGTTGGTATTTCTTCTAGAGAGGCGTATATGTGAGCAGATTCTCTCTGTTAGCACTAGATGTCTCGGGAATTCCAGATAGTTTTAGCCATAGGCTTGTTAGCAGGCCTGCTAGCACTAGCGTAGTGGTGGCAAAGACAACAGCTCCCATGATCTCACATTAACTCACAGAACAAAATCTGTAAAATAATATTTTTTTATTGACTTTCAAGTCATTTGCAGTAAACAACTTTTTGTGTCTTTACAAATACTATGAATTTTCCTTAAAACATAAAATCACTTTAATGACCTACAATTTTAAGGAAAACACTTTGATTTTTGATGCATTTCTTCATAATAATTTAAAATGATTACCTCACATTTTACTTAAAATGACATTTGAAAATTTTCTGTGATTTGTAAGGGTGTAAATTTTAATTACTGCAAATATCTGTAAATCCACAGGCATGTTATTGTTTTATGGAAAAACAGGAAAAAAAAATTCCAAAAAAAATACTTTTTACAGCGTATGTACAACAGATGATCTATAACCAGTGGGTGGTACCTTTCATGTTTTTACAACGCCATAGGTGGCTGGCGTGGTCGATGTATTAAACCAGACAGACCCCCAGGTGTTGGTCATTCAGACTAGCCTGAGGAAACCTACGTGTATGTTACAAAACATGGCAGAATCTACAGCAATCAACATTGGATTTGAAACACTGATGCAGCAAGCAAGCAAGTTTATTTATATAGCACAATTCATACATTGAAGCAATTCAATGTGCTTTACAAAGAAAAATATATGAAAGTACAATAACATAAAAACAAATACTCAAATGAAAACATTAAAACAAATGAATACATTACAAAATACAATAAGAAAACGTATAAAGATTAAAAATGGGATAAAAACATAGGAAGCTATAAGGCTAAACAGTGTGGGTAAGTTTAAGTGCTCAATCATAGGCATGTGAGAAGAGAAGTTTTTTTTAACCTGGATTTAAAATTGTATACGTTTCAGGCTTGTTTAAGATCTTCTGGTAGTTTATTCCAAGTGCTAAGCGCAGCTTCTCCATGTTTAGTTTGGACTCTGGGCTCTACTAGCTGACCTGTGTTCATGGATCTAAGAGCCCTGCTCGGTTTATATTCTTCAAACATATCAGAAATGTATTCGGGTCCTAAACCATTCAGAGATTTATAAAAGCACCACTTTGAAATCTATTCTGTAATTGACAGGAAGCAAATAAAAAGATTTAAGAACCGAAGTGTTATGCTCTGTTCTCTTGGTCCTGGTTAATATTCTAGCAGCAGCATTCTCAATGAGCAGCAGTTGTTTTACAGTCTTTTTTGGGAGTCCAATAAAGAGGCCATTACAGTAGTCAACTCTACTAGAGATAAAAGCATGGATGAGCTTCTTTTGGTCTTTTTGGGACACACTTTGATTCTGGCTATATTTTTTAGATGATAGAATGCTGTTTTAATGACCGCTTTGATAGATGTGAGGTCTGAGTCTATCAGAACACCAAGATTACGCACTTGATCCCTTGTTTTAAGGGCCAGAGAATCCAGCTCTTTACTAATACTTGTTCTTTTATTTTTGTTGCCAAACACAATAATCTCAATTTTATCTTGGTTAAACCATTAAAACTATTAAATAGTCGACAATTTTGATTCATCCAGGTATATATGTGCTCTATACAGTGGCACAGATATTCTATTGAGCTGTTGTCATATGGTTCAAGAGCCATATATATTTGAGTATCATCAGCATAGCTGTGGTAGTTAATGTTGTTGTTTTGTAGAATTTGTCCCAGAGATAGCATATAGAGATTGAACAGGAGCGGTCTGAGAACTGATCCCTGTGGAACTCACAGTCCCTGTGGAATTCAATCAGATTCATGATTACCCATGGTGAAAAAGTAACTCTTGCCATCCTTGTTAGACTGTGTAGTTCTGATGTTCCGTCTAATACTTGTAATTTTTTCACTAAAGAGACATGCAAATTCATTATATTTCACTGTGGACATGAGTTCTGATGCTATCTGCTTCATTGGATTTGTAAGCTTCTCGACCCTGACAAATAGAGTGCAGGTATTGTTGTTGATCATCCCTGATAAATGTTGCTGTCTGGCCCTGCGTAACTCATTGTTGAATTTACCAAGGCTTTGTTTATAGATGTGATAATGCATTTAAAGTTTAGGTTTCCTCCACTTACGTTCCGCTTTCCTAGATTGTCTTTTCAGGGCGCTTACCATCATGGTGGTTCTCCATGGTGATATCTGTTTGTTCATAGTTTTCTTTTCCTTTACCGGTGCAACACGATCAATGACATTCAATATTTTGGCATAAATTATTATCCAGGAGTACTTACTCAGCACTTATTGTTGGACAGATATGATATGGCTTCAATAAACTGAGCATTGGTACTCTCATTAATGTACCTTTTCTTAACAGAAACAGAGTTTACTGGAACATTTGGGGTGATAAGTGAATCAAAAATGTCACAGAAATGATCAGACAGGGCCAAGTCTTTAACCAAGGCAGAGGAAATATCGAGACCTTTAAAGATAACCAGATCTAGAATATGGCTTTGAGTGTGTGTACGCTCTTTCACATGTTGAGTGAGATCAAAAGTGTCAAGTAGTGCAAAACGTTCTTTGGCATTATTGTCTGTATTATTATCTATGTGGTTGTTAAAATCCCCTGTAATAATGAACAAGTCAACTGATAGACTGTAGTTCAGCAAAATCATCAGTAACATTTGCTGAATATCGTGGAGGTCTGTAAATGGTTACAAAAGAAAATTGGGGGTACCCTTCAATGTAAAACAGAGATATTCAAAAGAAATAAAATTACCTTTGAACTGGAATGTATCTTTGAATAGGGCAGCTTCTCCTCCTTTCCTACCATTTCTTAACGAGACAGGGGGCTGTCTCGTTAAGAATTGCAGCACTACAATCTTCTGTTAGCTACGTTTCAGTGAGAAACATAAAATCAAGTTTGTAGGATATTATAATGACATTTATCAAGAATGATTTGTTGGCGAGAGATCTGATATTAAGTAAAGCCAGCTTAATAGATATAATAGGGGTTCCTGGACTAGTAGGTTGACATGTTAAGGTTAACATATTAGACAAGTTTACTCCTATGGGTTGCATGCTCACGGTTCCTTCTATTTCTAATCAACACAGGAATAGAGATACTTGGTCCTAGCTTGTACTCAAAACAGTTGGTATTGCTATTTTTACAATAGCAGGGACCCAAAGCACATCACAGCGTATATTCTGTGCTCTGTGGAAATAAAGGACAAGGTTGTTGACGATGTTGCAGTTGTCTAAGCAATCGTTTTGAAGGTTAACAGCATAACAGCTTCACAGTAAGTTGGCAAGAGAATTTATGAAACATGTCTCAACAATACAACCAACCAGAGTTTGAAGAACCCAAGGCTGAGGACTGCTTGGGTGACACCTTTCATGACACGGCTAAATCCAGCTATGCTGTCCTGGACCCTGACTCCTCGATTCAACCGTCTTATCCACCAAAAAACTACCATTGGGTTGACCGGCTTGGCGTTCAGCTAGGACCTCTAAATCTATCATACCTTTCAAATGCTGACAAGAGTTATCACAAAATGGTCCTTGAAAACGTTGTTGCAGCTATTCTCCACAAATCATGCATCGGATGCGAAGTGGACCACCAGAGCCAGAGAAGACATTCTTGTCTCAACCCGCCTGATAATTTTTTTGAGACCCATTATGATGACATTGTGGAGACAGACAATCATAGCTACCATCGGTTTATTAAGATAAACCCTGTTGACGTTTGTGAAGAAAATGTTTGATTAGTTCTTAAGAACATGTATGGTACAAAAATGATGAGAAATGGAAATCAAAGTTACAAGATCTGAGTTGAAGATACTGTGAGACTCTCAAAGTTGAGAGGGGCGTTTACCAAGGGTTATGAAAAAGGGTACACAGATTAATATTTTACAATAACAGAATGCATTCCTAGGGTGTGTCATGGCAATTCCATTCATAAGAACTCTTAATGGAAGTAAGTACAGAGACAAAATTCTCTTGGCACAATTAGCAGTTTATTATATAATATTTGCAAATAAAGAGATGCGTCAAAAGCCTACCGAATAGACCTGTGAGAATCTCTGAGGAAACACAGAACAGTCAGCATACTTATTACAGTTAAAAAAACTAGTGTGGTAAGGCTTCTCATTCTTTAAAGACAACATTTGTTCTTTATCCTTCCTTCAATAAATGTTTACCCAAGTAGGAGCAAGGGGAACATCGTAAAAGACAGTCAACCACATTCCTGAAGAACAAAGGACAGATTCCCTTATTGTGTGCCACAACAATTAAACAGCCAAACAGCTCTCTTCACACCTGGCACTCCCCATCCTGTCTAAACACTGACTCTGTACTCTACAACCAGCTCACTATTAAAACAGTAATTCTTTAGAGTTCACTAATACATCAGTTCAACACATTTCTATAACAGGTGCTGCCTGTATATAGAATAAAAGATTACAATGGTGATGTTATCGTTGGGACCTTTCATTAACATGAATTAATGAAAATATTATATTGTCCCTACAGGGACCAGTATATCAGTATCAGTAGATCAATTAAAAAAATTGTGATGTCTTAGACTAATGCATGTCTTTCAGCTCTATGCCAAATTGATTATTATTGTAACAAAATACATTCAGGGTCACTCGACAATTGGCACGTAGGAGGAGTACTAACAGGCATATGGCAACTATGGCTATAATAACTATACCAATCCATTCAAAGACTACCTAGCAATACTGACCCCTCAATTTGGCCATCCAGGAAAGTTTTTGATGATATTACTGTGGGCTGTGACGGTAATTTTATCGATCAGAACTCTTTTAGAAGGAAGTACAGAGTCGAAATACTCTTGGCACAAATTAACAGTTCATTTATTAAATCAGTTGCAAATGAGAGACGCGTCAACCGCTTACACACACATAATAGTCTGAGGAGTCTCTAACTCAAAACATGTCCTTCAACAGTATTTATTACATAGAAAAAGGGGTGTGGTAAGATGTCCTGTGTCACATAGGTTTTACCCAAAGGGTGGGCTGTCCCCCCACCTTATCCTTCCAGCCCCCTGTTGTGTATCTTCTCCTATCCTGTCCTAAAACCCATTGATCTGCATCTACCCCCATTCTGCTGGAGCTTCATGTTTACCTCAACACCTCATACTTCCTTTCCCACAGCACAACCAACATTGCTTTTCTCATCTAAACAGTTGCTCAGTCATTTAATCAGTTAGAATACATTATTAAAGAAATTTCCACAACAATCCATCCTCTTGATACCATGTCAAACCTTGGTATCAAACCTTAAACAATTCACTCATTAGGATGTAGACTGCAAAAAAACAGTACTCTTTAACAACATGACCCAGTCAATATCATTACCCTTAATGATTAGAGAACGGAACAAATCTGAAATGTCTGGATCCTCATATACATTCTTCTAGATCATTACCTTTGTATAAACTCCATGATCACACATTGTCATCATACAGAATCATAACATAGTACAGCAAAACATTATGTTAAAATCATCATGAACACCTATCACTGAATGCATCCTTCATTTTATCACTGTCCTCTCATGCCAATTACTTGATTCACTGAAGAGTCCTCTCCATGGTTCCATTTAGATGTACTTCCAAAGTCATCACAAATGTTCTGCTCCTCCAAACGTCAGACAGTTAGTTATGAACCATTTCTTTGGCAGGCCGATGTAACAGAATGTGAAAGTCAGATGTATATTCCAAGGTGTTGTCCATAATTCTAACTGCTTTATCAGCCAGGCCAGGAGAATCTGTGTGTTCTCCCTTGTGAACTCCAAGATGACCAGTTTTAGCTAAAGGTTCTAGAGCTAAAGGCCAGGTAGAAAGTGACTGGTTACTAGCAACAGAAAATTCACTTTCCCTCAGTGACTTCAATTCACTGTGCCTAACCTTTAAGCACTGAAATCCTCTCGTAGCGTGTGTCGTCGACCTGCAGGTTCCTCTCTCAGCTACCTGGACAGCAGATGAGATGTACCTGGTATGGACCCAATCAGCGTAGCATGATGTTGTGCAATAGATCTTTCCGCCCCAGTAAACGTTGTCCAGCACCTTCCTTTGCCTCCATCCCTTCGGTTGGAAGGGATCCGATTCTCCATCACATTGCAGAATCGTCAGGACTCAAATCAGTCCAGGTCACAGGGACCCAGCATCCTGTAGACGTGCAGCACCTAGACGTGCAGCGCCCCAGAGTAGTAGGACAGTCTGTCTGTGTCTCTGTGAGATCCATCTCATCTCAGCCACCTCACAGTTGTCCTTTTAAGCCAAGCTCAGTCTCTCTCTGGGCTCCAACAAGTCCTCTCTTGTTGAATCGTTTTCAAGTGCCTTGTATCTGAAGTGTGAATTATCCTTGAGAAGATTAGTTCCAACTGCACAGTACATCATTAGCTTGTTGCATCTCGCTGATAAATTAGAACCACACGCTATGAAATACTCAAACCCTATATTTCCAATATCTCACAGTTGTAATCAGTAACAGTATTATTAAAACATTTCTGGTGCTTCTGTTCTGCTAGTATAGCAAAATAACAATTCCACTCTTTTCTATAGTTGGTTTAACAACCAACACAAAGAATAGAAGAACACCATTTCACATTTCTCATTACTGTTCCAAAAACTCATCAGTTAAGATAGTTTGCTTACAATGAAGTACCACTCTCTAATAGTAGTTCATGGACAATTCTCAGTTCACCTATATAATTTACATCTGATTGTGTTGTATCGGAACTACAATCAAATTCACCATTGTTTCACATAAAGGATCAAATACCTTATTTCAAATCAAAACATTTCACACCATCTTGAAGGTCAGCTAACATAACTGTTATTTAGCCTAATTTCTTTACAAGATGAACTCAGTGTGAATGTCTCCAAGTCTCTTCTTACGATCCTAGCACATCAAAGACACTCTTTAATCCTGTCATAAATCATGACCCCCCCTTTTTACTCCCTGTCCCCCAGGGCTCACACTGGAGTGGGGGGTGGTCTACTAACCTAAGGATAACAGACCCTGGTCTTGAAGAATGGTCACCTTATCAATAAGGGACACTGTTGTTATCTTGAAAAACAACCCAGGCCAGACAATAGTGAAACAAACTTTTTTTTTCTCATCATTCACCTTAAAGAAACCTCGGTTAACCATTAACTTTACAATGATTGCCTACTAGGACAGAAATTAAATTAGAATACCCAATTTTGATAATGTCTGTTTCTCTTCTAAAGAGTCCAAACAAGTTAAAATCCATCTCAAACTGTTTTTTGTGTCAGTGAGTGGAGTGCTCCAGGGGGTCTGTACCTCAGAATTACTTTCTCAATATCAATTAAAACATGGCAACATTTTGTAAACATGTAAGAAATAACAAAATGTGCTCCCTGCATGTTTTTACCCACTTATTCCATAATGCATGAGATTAAAATGATTACTTCTAATCAAATATCAAACAAACTGAACAGTAACACTCCCATAAAATTAGTTATTTCTTATCCAAACCATTTCAAAATGGTAAGATGTATTCCATTCGACCATAACCATGTTAGATTTCGCATAAAACATACTTTTCAAAAACCCAATTAGACAAACTAGATTATTCACGTAACTTCTTTAAGTACCTATTTCATTTGCTTTGAACTCTAAGTTCAACTATTTTTAATTTGAACTCTAAGTTTAACTCTTTTCCACTATAGATAATCATTTCATACAATCCCCCCCTGCTTTCACGACAGAGTCAACGGAAAATGACTCCAAGCTTGAAAGCAGAACCATTACAGGACCAAAATGAAAAAGAAAATTCTAACATTCATTCAATAAAAAGTCGCAAACTGAAAATCTAAGAAAAACAAACGAAAATCAAAAACTATTACACCACACGTTTGCTCGTGTGAAGGAAGCATATCGAAACAACTCCCAAATCAGCATATAAAAATTTGCATTCCCACAGGCAACGGCCAAACTAAGTTGAGACCAACAAACATCATGACTCAATTTACCTCCTAACGTCTAGGGAATTTTCTCAATTTTAGATGTCTATGTCATTCCAAATAGTGGCAGTCAGCCAAAATCGCTACTTTCATGCATATCTCATGCAAAGACATCGAATTTGTTCTAGCAATTAACAATGTTGGATAACTTAAGGTCTCCACCCTTACTACAATTTGATTCAAAATCATAAATGTAAACATTAAAGCCAGTGAGAGGAAAACTTATTTAGCTTTCACTTAATGTCTGATTAACCCAAAACTGAATATGCTTGTGTTGGTAAAGTTACCACGGGTGAGAACAGTCTGAACACTCGAATTTAACCCTTAGTAATAGGCTACTCTGATGTAATGGGAAAGGTTGCTACTCTGAGCTCCACCCATTTATGGTAGGCCATTAAAAAGGCCAAATGTTCGTTTATGGTCCTCAGACTATCCTATCAATTTAGCCGACATCCGTTGTTAACCGGAGATTTTAGATTTAGTGTCCAACACATCTAATATTTTCGCAGTTTGTAAAAATGTGCTTATCATTATCTATACAACAACTCAACATTAGGGTGGAAATTAAGAAACTCTTAAGAATGGCAATCCATACAGAAAACAGATGTATGACGTCACTATAATTAAGGTACAATAAGCAATCCAAAGGAAAACTCAATGTAGGCCTTAAACACCGTTATATCAAAACCCTATTTGTTCACTAATGTACCATTCCAGAATTTAAATTCAATGAACGAGTATCAGGCATTGGTTCTAAAAACACTTATCGTTGGTATATACATATAAGATAAACTATATTATTTAACCAAACTCAATTGAGCATTTAAAATAGGACATCTAAATTTACGTATTTTTTTTATTTGGGGAATAAACAGGCTTTGGCTATTTGGGGAATAAACAGGCCGTAATCATTTTACCCTCTTTTGCAGGCTATGACTATATTGGCTGAATCCAGTCTTCATTGGAAACAGCATGTCAGGACACGGAACAAAAATGACATGTTTCTAACTACAGCCGCCCTGACTGTAATACTCCAAAAAAACTTCTAGTCACCATACTTTCTTAAATCCATCTATCAACTTCCACAAAACCATCAAATCTGACTTACAAAAACCAACCACATTGTTTACTAAAGCATATGAAAACTGTATTAAGGAACAATCTCCTGTCTGACCGTCCGCACCCCTCCCTCAGGCGGTTCAGCGTTCCAGCGTGTTCCCATTGAATCACTCGCGGCAAGGCCAAAGAGAAGCCGAAACTGTCTCTATTCTTGCGGGAACAATACGTCTGTACAGCCGTTGTCTTGATTCGCACAGGCATCTTCCCAAATCCAATGTCCAGTCGAATGTCTAGTGGTAGCTTCATAACTTTAAACTAAGCGGTTAGCACAGTCTCTTCCTCAACCCCGGGTCTGTAGTCTTCTTTGGTCTCAGCCGCAAACACTGGAGATTACAGATGTGTACACCTGGCGTGTACAACTCCCCACTTTTGGAACTTTTCTTGACTCGAACAACGAAAAGGCCCATAGAGCTTGGCTACGTCGACTGTATGACTCCAACGAAGCAGTCGCCGGGCAGGATTGGACCATGTATCGGTCCGGCTGAACTCCACGGGGTGGGGTGGCGGGCGATCAGAGGGAAACAAGCCATCTAAAAGGACTACAACACAGAGATCAATACACTCCACACAAACTTTCCCAAAGCTTCCATCACTCCACACTGTCTACACACCATAGCCTACGCCTTCCAAACAACTTCACATCATGCCTCCTGCAACTTCATACGTTACCACGTCCATCTACCTCCAATCAGCCCGGCAGGCAGCGCATCCATCACCGAATGAAAACGCCAGTTGCCGGAAAACCTTATAACACTCAAAGAAACATTGTTCACATGTCCAAACACCATAAACGTCAGAGATAATTTTTGCCGGTCCAGCGTAAACACGAGAGACCGACAAAGATTTACTGTTGCATCTACCCATAATTAAACCCAGCAAACCCCAAGCGTGGCGAAAACGTCGGATCCAGAGCGACCAACAAAACCTCCACCAGTCACCCTGGTACCTCGATCAACGTGCCTAGCATGCATTGATAAGCTCGCCAGCCTTTGAGATATACTTTACACTAGTGTAATACTTTACACAGTGGTCCAACCACCGTACTGTTAACAGTTTTTCCTTAAGCTGACTGTAATGTGCACGTACTTCCTGAAGACGAGTATACCTGTACTGATCAGGCACGAGTCACAGCTCCAGTCTATTTGGAGATGCATTAATTAACTGTGAGTTTACACTATGTTTTAATGTATTAGTTAATGTTTCTTGATATGTGTTCCAAGAGTTAACTAATAATTAGTTAATATGTTAATTAACACATGCACACATAATCAAGGCTTTATAAATGCATTAATAAGTCATCTATCCATGTCAATTAATGCATTTAATAATGATTATTACTGTATCCTTATTGTAAAGTGTTACCAAAATGTTTAAGTCACACCAACTTAAAAACAACTATGAATTATGATTTGAAATAAGAATATGGAAAAAATTTAAAGTGTAGTGAATTTGGTGGTTTGTCTAATTAAGTTGTTTAAATCTGTTTTAAAGATATTGTTCACTGGCCAGTACGTTCTAAATAGAAAGGTAAAGGTAAAGACTGTTCTTTTGGTGATATAGGGGTAGAGCTTTACAAAGCGCTATTTTCACAGACATCTCAAATTAGCTGAAATAAAACAAGTGTCCCTCTTCCTATGAGTCAGTCCAGATGGTTACCTCTCCTTCATAGAGCTCAGCTCCTCTTGCCTGTAATGGTCCAGCCTTGGACTGTCTATTGTACATGACAGTCTGTCACCCACCTCTCCTTAGTTTTGGTGAAGCTGGTAATGCTAAATGATTAAATGATTAATGTTAGCTTACTCCTTGACCTGCTTTATACTTCTCCTAATATCAACAACCAATAAGGATGGGTCACCCAAATAGATTCCTCACAAATGCTTAATTTGATCATAGATCTGTAGATCTGTATCATAGTGCTGTAACTCTGCACCCTACTCCACATTTCAGCTAACAAAGTCCTTCTCCCCCTTTTCTTACCCTATTCAACTTATGTCCTTGGAGACAACTCTCTCAACACTGAGGGGAGACAGAAATTGTTACTATTACACAAAGGTCCCATCTGGGGATCTAACTATGTTTACCATAAAAAAAAACTGTAGATCTAAGCCAACAGCATTTGTGAGGATGTTGAATTGAACTAATGTAACATTAGGGTTATGGGAAGGTAATCACCACATACTTACAATGTATACATCAACGTCTGTCCTTGCTTTTGGAGTTTAACCCATGGATCGATTATGGCAACACCAATACAGTTAAATAGGCACCTTCATCTGAGTAGTGCCTCTAAGGCTGAATTGATAAGGACCTCACCACAGAGATAACCACATACTGCTTCTTAAGGAAACCAGATATCCCCTATCCCATTCTTATAACTAAACCGGCGTGAGCAGTAAATGTAGGGTATAATGAGTCAGAATGGTGATTTATGGCCATGGAGGGCGGGACTTCCAGACTGATGTGACAGGTGGGCGGGATATCCAGTTTGTAGGGTGGGACTTCCTGTATGACATGTGTTCGGGCAGGACTTCTGGTGTGACGTATGCATGTCCGGTGACTTTGTAATTTATGATTACATTGATGTGTCCGTGTTTGATGTTTTACAGCGCCTGATGAGCAAACCAGAATAGTGTTATAACAGGTGGGTTATGTTTGATGATGAACAAATGGGCCTAAGGGTTCCGGAATGTTAAATTCCCAGGCAATAAATAAGTGTGTCAGCGGTAAGATGTTTGGTGTTCAACAAAAGGGTGCCAGGGGTCCACTGCCAAGTGATAAAACAGATGTAAACTTCCATGTTTTACAATGTGCGTGTAGCATGGGGTTTAACCACAAGCTCAGAATTGTGGGGGACATGCTTTTTGTGAGATATAAAGAAGGGGTGGGGACTTACGATTTGGAGATTTTCAGGCCATTTTTTCATTTTAACAAGAGATGGGTCATAAGATCAGATCTGCCCTGTAGTAATGGTGCCTTAATAACCACTATTACAAACTGTAGTATATGCAGGTTGAAAATTATCCCATGTTTCACAGATTGTAGGTCAACACAGCACAGTAAACTGATTTTGAAGGAACAGTCATGGCCTGGGCCAACACACAGTATGCATAAGTGGATTGTGTCGCGGTTTTGGTTTAAAACTATTGTTAAAAATAAAAACAAGGATTTTGGTACATGTGTATGTATGAGCAATGTTGAGTTTTGTACTAAAAATGGTTGTTTTAAATCAGCATTACATTTTAAGTTGCATTATATATTTACAAAGTTACCCGGAAGGTAGCATATAAATTTGCATGAACAACAGTGAATCGTTGACAGGTCAGTATATGTTATTTCAGGTGATTAAAACAGTCGTAAAGGCGTCTTTTGAAATTTTACAATGGTGATCAACGCGAGATTGTTTTCCACACAGTGGTAGAAATGTTTAATAATACGAAACGTTGGTTAAAAAAAAACTGTTGTATATGCAATTACCGGTTTGTGTTAGTATGGGCGTTTGCTGTCATTCCCGGGTAAGAGGTGCTGCATTCTTGTAATGACCAACCAATATATTTGGTTGTCAAACCAATCCTTTATAATAATTTTGGTCATCACAAATGACAAACTGGGATTATAATTCGACACTGGCCTGGGAACGCCTCGGGATCCCCCAGTCGGAGCTGGCAAATGTGGCTCGGGAAAGGGAAGTTTGGGGTTCCTTGCTGGAGCTGCTGCTCCATCTACACCCGATACGGATAAGCGGATGTAGATGAGATGAGAGATGAATAATGCAATCATATATATAACACTGTACATAGCAGCAGTGTGTGTAAAAAAGAAAAACAAAACAGTACTGCAGCTTAGCAGCAATATTGGTTGTGCTGGAGATGTCATTCATATTCACAGCAGGTCCCTTGTACCGCTGCGACATCTCCCACCTGCACGGTCAGCTGCCCCTTTCTGGTACCTGGGGACCTGGTTCTGGACAGCCTCATCAGTGGCATCCCGGTTGGAAAGATTCTTCCTTATGGTTCCTGTAGTACAGTAATCAGTTATTGTACTTAAATGGTCTGACATGATTTTGAGAATGGCATGATTTTCAAGACAAATGAAATGTTTCATGAAGACAACATGCTAGCGCAACTATAGTCTTGTTTTTACCTGATTGTAGAGCCAGCTGTGCCAACGGCTTGACATTCTTTTCAGTCAGACGTTTTAAAGAAGCTAAAAAACACAATGAAATGTCAATAGCTTAATAATGAAATAAACAAAACGGCCACATACATGTAATTTCAAAAAGGCTGTACAGTATTGCATTTCAGTAAAGGGCACACATTCAGACAAATGCAGTTTCATTAAGACAAGATGCTAGCATAACTATAGTTTTGTTTTAACCTCATTGTAGAGCCAGCTGTGCCCTCAGCTTGACCTTCTCTTCAGTCAGCCACTTGATATTCTCCAAATGTTCTGAAAGTAAAGACAGACAGTTAATTATTCAGTCCTGAATATCTAGTTATTTTACAATCAGAACTCAAATCGCAGTGTCCACCAAAATGTTAATTCTTACCTTCATGTTGTGGATACACTGAATGTATAAGCTGTCAAACTGTGAGCATTGAAGCAAAATGTTGAATGTCTGTAGCATAAGCTGAAACTGAAAGTTGCAAGTAGAAAACAGGAAATCTTATTTAGGCTGTTGCTGGGGTGGAAGAGTTGACTAAGCTTGTGTGTCAGACTAACAGGAAATAGAGGGGGACAGATTAACAACACACACACATAGCCTGGGCAGGGGTATGACAAGACAGAAACCACAAAGGGCAAGATGATGGTTGGGCTGCACGTACACATATAAGGTAAAGAACATAAACTGGACCAATGGCACACATACTTGGCTACCTCAACCCCCCCACTTTTTAGGCATATTGGTCCTCATTTATCATTCTTGCGTAGAAACGGGCGTATATGTTGGCGTAAGATTTTGCTTACACTCCTCTCATCGCCTGATTTATGAAACTGTGCGTACCTTTAAAATCCAGGTGTACGCAATACCTTCCCTTGATAAATGCCGCGGCTGAAAACGATCGTCATTAGAATAACATGCCCCTATATATTCAAGTCTCCGCTTCCCCCACGCCCTCATTTTACGCCATGGACACACGGAAGACGGCAAAAAAGAGAAACTTCTCTGACGTGGAGATTGAGACGATCACCAGGGAGGTAGAAAGAATTGTTTCATTTGGCAGTTTAAAAAGCGGAATAAAAGATGATGATGTGATGTGGAGTACCATTCATTCACATTAATAACTGCATGACAATTTGTAATATTCGTCTTATTATTTCATGATATTTATCAATGACGTTTATTGTTATTTAGAAGAAGAATGTCGTTATTATTATTATTTCTATTATTGTCTAAAAGAAGAAGAATGTCATTTTTATTATTTTGTCAGTCTGAATTATATTTTGGTAATTCAAAGCCTTTTATTACTGAACCCAGTCCATGCGCAACTGCCGGGCCTAACCCTGAAACGTCATGTAAAGCGCACAGGCTCACATCTGAAGGAATACATATAAGTCAAATGCTTTGGTAAAGTCACACAAATGAAATCTTGAAGTCCATGTTGCACAAAAATAAACACTGAAGTTTGTAATTATGTTTTTTTTTTTTACAGTAGGTCATAATATATCACATCTTTTAGTTTGTCAGTGCGTTAGGATTTTCTTTTCTGCGCTGTTAAGGTTTCATTTCTCTCCGCCATGTCCATGTGCAATATGTTGTTGTCATCCATCCACCAAAGATCACTCCAAATATAACTATTAATACTGTTTTATTTTCAGTTTACATCTCAATGCACTGGCATAACATCTGTGCACGAGGGAACAGCAGCAGGGGCTGAATATACGGCGACCAATTTTTTGCTTGAGACAGGTCAAAATAAAAGTCCCGTCTCTTCACACATGCGCACAATTAACTCTTGCACAATTTTGGGTATACAACAGTCAGTATCATAATTAAACAACATAATATAAATGATGAGAACATATAACTCAACATGCGCATTTCCGCACTAACTCAAAACGTGCGTACACCACCTCCTGAGCTGGCATAGGATTTGAGAGTGCCATACGCCAACGTCCATATTGATAAATCTCAAAGTCACCGTGGTTTTGGGTGTACGCCAGGTGTACGCTGGAAATTTGGTGTACGCACTTTTGATAAATGAGGGCCATTGGGAGTATAAATAATACTTGTGTGACTGCTGATCTTCAGACATTGTGGGGCGGCATTCTGTCTCCAGAAGCTTCTGTAATAAACAGAATATACGGTATTGGAATTGACTTGACTCCTGGTGTGTTATTCTCCTTTCCAACAAACCAACTCAGGGAAGTGTTAGACTTCAACAATTTTGGTGGCTCGTCAATTTAGGGTTAGGAGATAGGGACACCTCAAATATAAGGAGTGAGTTAGAATCTCACATGACAGATAAATACTATTAAGGAGTTTGGGACTCACCGAATTCTGTATAAGAGTACTGGGTTCGAGCCCTGGGGAATTGAGGATACCCCAAATTCTAAAGGAAACTCGAGTCCCAAAAGTGTTGGGTCAGGGACCCATAGATAAAGTGTTGGATCAGGGACCCGTTAATCACTCGTTAATCATTCAGAGTCTGGGACTCATAGCAAAATAAGTCAGGGAGAGATGGAAGGAGAGTTTGAGAGAGAATTGGACGATGATGGGTGGGGTCCAGGTACCGGGGGATGGAAGAAATTGGAAATACAGGTGGCAAATGTACTGACAGTTGTATACAGGATGGACCCAACTCAGAAAGAAAAGGGACAGATAGAGGAAAAATTGCGACAGGTGGTAAGAGAGGCAGGTTTAAGGATGGATGAAAGGAGACCATTGCATGTAATTTTGTTGAATAAAGAAAAGGAGTGTACCAAGAATCGAGACAGGGTAAGGGAGAAGAAGGAAACAGCAAGTTTGGTCAAGAAAGGGAAATATAGAGATGAGGAGAAGGTATGGGAAAAGGACAGAAAGGAGTGGTGTGAATTGGCGGTGTGGTGTCAGGGAGTAGGTCATCTGAATAAAGAGAAAAAGGAGGGGAAGCTTAGAACACAGGATGTGGAGGATAGGAAGAAAAGAGAGACAGAACCCCCAACATATGAGAACGACTTGGTGTCACCTAGTGCACCGCCAGCACCACTATATCCAGTGCTGCGCTTAGAAGAGGTAACATTGTGTTTAGACCCAGAGGAGAAGAGCGAGCCGGTAGCTAAGTTAAATAGAACCACAAAGTCATAGAGCGAGCCAGACACGGAGGAGGAAGTGAAACCGTTTAAGGCAAGCGCAGAGAGAGAGTACGGGAGGTATGAGGAGAGGAGTAAGAAAATGAAGAAAGTAGGAGAGAAAAAACAGAATAAAGTGAAGGGAGCCAGGCAGTGGCAAAGGCTGGTTACGCGAGGACACGGGGTCGGGGTATGATGGGAGTTACACAGAGAGAAATACCAAAAACAAGAAAGAAAAGGGAAATTCACACAATGGACGGGTGGTACTCATGGGGAAAGCAGTAGGGAGATGGACTGACTCAGACGAAGACACCGACTCAGACAGTAGTAGAGAATGAGGGATGCTTTTTTCTGTCTCCCATTAGCAGATGAACTTTCGCCTTCAGAACTGCCTTAATTCTACGTGGCATTGATTCAACAAGGTGCTGAAAGCATTCTTTAGAAATGTTGGCCCATATTGATAGGATAGCATCTTGCAGTTGATGGAGATTAGTGGGATGCACATCCAGGGCATGAAGCTCCTGTTCCACCACATCCCAAAGATGCTCTATTGGGTTGAGATCTGGTGAATGTGGGGGCCATTTCAGTACAGTGAACTCATTGTCATGTTCAAGAAACCAATTTGAAATGATTCGAGCTTTGTGACATGGTGCATTATCCTGCTGGAAGTAGCCATCAGAGGATGGGTACATGGTGGTCATAAAGGGATGGACATGGTCAGAAACAATGCTCTGGTAGGCCGTGGCATTTAAACGATGCCCAATTGGCACTAAGGGGCCTAAAGTGTGCCAAGAAAACATCCTCCACACCATTACACCACCACCACCAGCCTGCAAAGTGGTAACAAGGCATGATGGATCCATGTTCTCATTCTGTTTATGCCAAATTCTGACTCTACCATCTGAATGTCTCAACAGAAATTGAGACTCATCAGACCAGGCAACATTCTTCCAGTCTTCAACTGTCCAATTTTGGTGAGCTTGTGCAAATTGTAGCCTCTTTTTCCCATTTGTAGTGGAGATGAGTGGTACCCGGTGGGGTCTTCTGCTGTTGTAGCCCATCTGCCTCAAGGTTGTGCGTGTTGTGGCTTAACAAATGCTTTGCTGCATACCTCGGTTGTAACGAGTGGTTATTTCAGTCAAAGTTGCTCTTCTATCAGCTTGAATCAGTCGGCCCATTCTCCTCTGACCTCTAGCATCAACAAAGCATTTTCGCCCACAGGACTGCCGCATACTGCAAGTTTTTCCCTTTTCACACCATTCTTTGTAAACCCTAGAAATGGTTGTGCGTGAAAATCCAGTAACTGAGCAGATTGTGAAATACTCAGACCGGCCCGTCTGGCACCAACAACCATGCCACGCTCAAAATTGCTTAAATCACCTTTCTTACCCATTCTGACATTCAGTTTGGAGTTCAGGAGATTGTCTTGACCAGGACCACACCCCTAAATGCATTGAAGCAACTGCCATGTGATTGGTTGATGAGATAATTGCATTAATGAGAAATTAAACAGGTGTTCCTAATAATCCTTTAGGTGAGTGTACATGTTCAATACATATGGGAGTGTGAGTGCAATCAGCTTAAAAACACATCTGCAGATGTCAAAGCTTTCTTGAAGACCTCTGATGCTCCAGAGCGCCTTGATCCTCGGGATGCTCTTTTTGGCGATCGTACCAATGCAATTCATTTGAAGTTTACGGCTCGAGAAGGGGAGACTATTCAGTATAACAATGTCTGTAGTCTTTAACCATTCTGCAACAAGACAAAAACTTATCTGATTGGGCATCCAGAAATAATCTTTACAGATTTCAAACCACTAGATACCTACTTTGGTATTGTTAAGGCTATGGTGTGTCTACCGAAAGGCCTTTATCATCCTGTTTCACCGAACAGGGTCTGTTCTTTCCCTTGTGTAGATTATGTGCAGAGTCTGAAAACCAGGTAACTGATTATTCTCACAATGATTCAGAAAGAACCTGGGTTTCTTTTGAGCTGGCATAGGCTGTTGAGAAAGGTTATCGCATTGTGAAAATATTTGAAGTCTGGGATTTCACATTCCCATTGAAAAACCGAGTATTGTCTAAGCGTTTCAGAGTTGTGTACAACAAGCCTTACGGGTACTGTGATGGCAATTTTATCGAACTCTTAAAGGAGGAAGTATAGAGACAAAATTCTCTTGGCACAATTTAACAGTTTTATTAATTATTTGCAAATAAGAAAGACACGTCAAACGCTTACAAACATAATCGTCTGAGGAGTCTCTGACTTAATACATGAACAGTCCGTATTTATTACAGTTAAAAGGGGTGTGGTAAGTTGTTGCCCATCTCTCCTATGTCAATATCACATGTCATGGGCTTCAAACAAAGGGACAGGCTGTTACTCACATGGGTAACCTTCTCAACTCCTGAGGAGTCACAATGTCTGGACAAACAACAGATAGACTTACAGATTTACTGATTTACGAGTAACCCTCTAATCCGCTGGTGCCGGTCAAGGATGCCCCCTAGGCAAACACCAGATCCCTCTCTAACTACATTCCCTCTCTCATCCAAACATGGGGGCTCGGCATCTTTAACTAGTAACCCATTTATACATTTAGGACCAAGGATACATCAGTTCAAGAATTTTCACAACAGTACTAAACCACATTCTAGGATGGATAGCGGTTTTGACCCATGACATCCTTTCAGCTGTGTCATTAGTGGCCCCATTAATTCGGGTAAAACATATTTTGTGAAGATGGTTGGATAATGCTGATGTTGTTTTCTCCAAAAAAAAATCTAATATCGTCAGGGTTTATCCATGTTGGCAAGAGCTGTATGACGAAATGTTGAAGGTGAGGGAGATACTTTTATAGAAGGTCTACCAACATCGCTGTGTGATACCAATCTGCTACCGATTCAGAAAAACAACCTTTTAATTATTGACGATTTAATGAAAAGTGCATCAGAGAGTTTGGAGATGGAGAGAGTTTTCACACAATATTCACAACACCATAACCTGAGTGCAATTTACCTTGTCCAAAACATGTTTGTTAAAGGCTAATCTAGTAGAACTATTAACTTGAACACAAACTACCTCATTTTGTTTAAAAACCCCCATGACAATCAGCAGATTAGTATTTTAGGCAGACCGGATGTAGCTTTAAAGTCAATAAGTAAATAACCAAAAGGCGGATGTGTTGCAACTCTCCATGTTTTGCAACACATCCGCCTTTTGGTTATTTACTTATTGACTTTAAAGCTACAACACCAGAAGACTACTGCCTGAGAACTGGGTTATTTTCAGGGGATTGGTCTGTCGTGTACATTCCTAAGAAAATGTTATCATGTCTAAATGCATTCGTAGAAATTTACCACTTTTGAAGATGATATTTAAGTAATTTTAAGTTATATGGTGTTAAACCCTGCCAGAATATCTGTGGGGAATGTTCCGTACCATGGGGCGTACCACTGCTCGCCTGGTTTTAAGCCCAATATCTGTTCCATTTTTGTACAAAATGTTTAACTAAAATGGGGCTCACCTTTTAGAAACATTTTATTTTTAAATTCATCATACCCCGCCCATACACCATGTGGTTTAATATAACTTTTGAGCTCTGCCACTAGTTTTACTATGCCATTGTAATAACAGGTGTTGAGTTCATATTTCCAAGATTTGTCGTTATTCGAGTCATGTAGTTCAAATGCGTTTTCACGCCATGTAAATGTCTTCCATGTATGCGGGTATTGGAATTTTATCAAAGATACTTCCCAATCACCTTTAAAATCTATACCTTTGGCAAAGTTTGTGGTATAGCTCGAACTCGTATTGTTTGGACAGACATGTCTCGATGAGTTACTGGGCAGTGTAACTCATCGAGAGTCATTTCACAAGACTCTCTTTCTTCCCTTTCTGTACTCTCATTCAAAACTGCTTCCATAATATAAATATTTCATCAAAAAGAATTGCTAAATGAGCCTCTGTCTAAGCTAACGTTAGATCACCTGGTGACATGAACATTATAACCAATGCTTTAGCTATTCGTAATTTGCCTTTTGTAGAGAGGGTGTTATGTGTTCAAGCCTCAGTAGGTATTCCATTCTCAGTAGTTAAGTTAATTGTCTGTTTTCATTTGTTTCTACAGTTCCACTTCTAACTGAGAGAGGGCTAAACCTATCAATTGCACCTTTAAATTGTAGTCATGGCAGTTAAATTAAAACAAAATATTTATCTGATGCAGAAAATTGTATGTCCTGAAAACTATTGCAATGTAACATGCAAGTAAATTTGGTTTGGCCAAACAGTGGTGGCATAATAGCCATAACACAATATCTGTTGATCTTTGTCACTCATTGAGATTACATTTGGTACACATGGTCTGGGTTGTAATTTTACTTTATATATGAATGATGTGTCAGGTTGGCCACATGGGGGCGCTATAGGAAAGGAAAAACGATAGATTTCATATGGATATAAGGTGAAAATAATTTGCAATCTGGCTACTAGTAGCTTTAATGCTGAAACCCGCTAAATGCTGCTTACAGCTTTCATTTATACTTGTTATTCTTTATTGTTTAAAATGTTTAATGCTTGTTGCACATATTTCTTAATTTTAAAAATGTATTTTGTTTTAAATGAATGAAATAAATATGGTAACACTTTATATTAAGACTACATACATTAGATGTAATAACATTTCAATTAACGCATTTATAACATAGTAGATACTATTAAATACTATGTAAATAGCATTTCATTATTATGTAATAAGGGTTTATCGGTATCAGTTATTACACAATTGGAACAAAGAGATTTAATTACAAACATGATTGTGCCACACGTGTAATTACTAATGATTTATGTATCTGTAATTATAAGGTGTGTAGTTATGTGTAACTAACATGGGCTGTAATTACACTTTTGTAATTTCAATGTGACATTGTTAACAATGCATTTTGAAGTTTAACCTTGTTACATGTAACTACATAAGTTCTTATCACCAATGTTAGTCTAGGACACAACAAGGCAAACCCTATCATTATCTTCAACTATCTTATTTGATTGTTGAGCAGTGTCTTTCCAGTTGATATTAATGTAACTATAATGTACCTACACAAAGTGTGAAATGAAAGACATTTAATTATCCCTTTCATCATAGCCAAATTGGAACAAAGAGATGTAATTACAAACATGATTGTGCCACACGTGTAATTACTAATGATTTCCCCGCCCCTAATCCAAGATGGCAGAAACTATGTTTGTCCTGTATTGTTTGTTTCTTTTTTGGAAATGGTATCTCTTTTAATGATTATTTTCAACCCTAAAAAATACAACATATGGACTTTTGAAGCATATTGAGTGGATTACTGTGTTCCACTGTGGAGTTTATTCACTTGATTCCTGGTACTTTTGATTCCTGGTACTTTTGGGCCTTTGGATTCACAGTCTGCATTATTCTTTGGAACAGCAAGAGGAACCAGTTCATCACAAATCGAACTTGGATTTAACTGAGGTGAAACTTACTCCCTTGCCATTTTGGATGACACGGACCATCCTGTCAGTGTGGAACCTGGATCCTGTTCAACGGAGACAAATCCCTGACATGCCGTTTGAGTCTTACGAGTCTAAACTTCTCACAAGAAAGGAAAGTGCATTTTTTAATTTTTTTTTGCCTTTGTGACTTGTGCTTGAAACTGCATTTTTATGGTTTTAAATCTCTGCTGGTCCTGATGTATAATCACTTTATTCACAGCATTGCTTTATTGGGTTGATTTCCTGTTTACATGTGACGTGTTGTAACGTCATCTGTCTCAGGAGGTCGAAAAAGCCTTCACAGGACCAACTACTCCCGTGCAGGTCTCTCAAATACACTCACAATACGCTGGGGGACGTGTATCTTATTGCTGATGTCGAAAATGCTTGGAATTTTTTCTATAATGGTTTTAAAGAAATTGTTGACAAGCACATTCCCCTCAGAAAGTATAGAGTAAAAGGCCGAAACAATGCATGGTTCACTGTAGATCTAGCCAGCTCTCTTCACGAGCGTAATAAGGCCTGGGCAAAAGCCAGGAAAACAAGCCTGGATTCTGATTGGCTGCTCTTTAGGCGACTACGCAATATGTGCACAGTGGCTATTAGAAAGGCTAAAGCAGACCACTTTTTAACGGAAACTTCAAACAATTTAAATAATCCTTTAAAATTTTGGAAGATGATCAAATCCTTGGCTGGAAATAAAACTGGCATCCAGCTGCCACCATGTATTCTTAAGGACTCCCGTGATTTATCTGATAAGGCTGAAATGCTTGGTTGTTTTAATGAGCATTTTATTTCCTCTGGTTCCTTATTCGATTCCCTCAACATCTCGCAACAGAATCATCCTAAAGGCCATACTCAGGGTCATACTAGAGTCAGTAATTCTTTTAGTTTTAATCAATTTTTAGTCTCAGAAGTGCATAAAGCCCTTACTCTTTTAGACACTAGAAAAGTCGGCATGTTGATGTTATATGTTTTTATGTCTGCAACCTTGTTAATTTTGCTGCTGTCTGTCTTGGCCAGGACGCTCTTGGAAAAGAGATTTTTAATCTCAATGAGTTATCTTTCTGGTTAAATAAAGGTTATAATAATAATAATAATAAAAAATTATTCCAAAAATATTTGGTGTTCATGTGAAAGGGAACAACACTAGGTTAATTTGTTTTTATTAGGATCCCTTTGAAAGTACAGTACAATATAGAATAATAATATAATTTGAAATAACAATGCAATGTCACAGGCAAACACCAAATGTAGTATATTTCATTCTGAAAGTGTTAATATTTTTCTCCATGTCAGAGTAAGAAATACTAAGTGTACTACAAAATCATTTCTATGTTGTTACACAATGCAAAACTTAATCAAATGTCAATTAATATGCAATTGCATTGTAATTACAATTGTATTACAAAGGAACAAGTAAATTAATGTAAAGTGAAACAAGACCGATTTAAACATCAAGTACTATGTTACTATGTTACTATGTTACAGCAACCACAGGGAATACGTTGTGATCTGGGAATGAAAAATGGGTTCGCTTAAGTAAGTGTCATTAAAAAGTAATATCAATGCAGTTACACATTACAACACTCAATCCTAGGTCAATTACTATGTACCTTCCATCCATCCATCCATCTTCTCCCGCTTTATCCGGGGCCGGGTCGCGGGGGCAGCAGTCTAAGCAGGGATGCCCAGACTTCCCTCTCCCCAGACACTTCCTCTAGCTCTTCCGGGGGGACACCGAGGCGTTCCCAGGCCAGCCGGGAGACATAGTCCCTCCAGCGTGTCCTAGGTCTTCCCCGGGGTCTCTTCCCGGTGGGACGGGACCGGAACACCTTCCCAGGAAGGCGTTCCGGAGGCATCCGAAAAAGATGCCCAAGCCACCTCAGCTGACCCCTCTCGATGTGGAGGAGCAGCGGCTCTACTCTGAGCTCCTCCCGGGTGACCGAGCTTCTCACCCTATCTCTAAGGGATCGCCCGGCCACCCTGCGGAGAAAGCTCATTTCGGCCGCCTGTATCCGGGATCTTGTCCTTTCGGTCATGACCCAAAGCTCATGACCATAGGTGAGAGTAGGAACGTAGATTGACTGGTAAATCGAGAGCTTCACCTTGCGGCTCAGCTCTTTCTTCACCACGACAGACCGATACATCGACTGCATTACTGCAGAAGCTGCACCGATCCGTCTGTCAATCTCCCGTTCCATCCTTCCCTCACTCGTGAACAAGACCCCTAGATACTTAAACTCCTCCACTTGAGGCAGGCACTCTCCACCAACCTGAAGTGGGCAAGCCACCCTTTTCCGACTGAGGACCATGGCCTCAGATTTGGAGGTACTGATTTTCATCCCCACCGCTTCACACTCGGCTGCAAACCGTCCCAGTGCATGCTGAAGGTCCTGGTTAGAAGGGGCCAACACGACAACATCATCTGCAAAGAGCAGAGACGAAATTGTGTGGTCCCCAAACCTGACACCCTCCGGCCCCTGGCTGCGCCTAGAAATTCTGTCCATAAAAATTACGAACAAAACCGGTGACAAAGGGCAGCCCTGCCGGAGTCCAACATGCACTGGGAACAAGTCTGACTTACTGCCGGCAATGCGGACCAAGCTCCTGCTTCGGTTGTACAGGGACCTGACAGCCCTTAGCAAAGGACCCAGGACCCCATATTCCCCAAGCACCCTCCACAAGATGCCGCGAGGGACACAGTCGAATGCTTTCTCCAAATCCACAAAACACATGTGGATTGGTTGGGCAAACTCCCATGAACCCTCCAACACCCCGTAGAGGGTATAGAGCTGGTCCAGTGTTCCACGGCCCGGACGAAAACCACACTGTTCCTCCTGAATCCGA
Source organism: Esox lucius (assembly GCF_011004845.1). NCBI lineage: Eukaryota > Metazoa > Chordata > Actinopteri > Esociformes > Esocidae > Esox > Esox lucius. The sequence continues at coordinate 31,137,374 of NC_047574.1, read as the reverse complement.
GGTTCTACTATCGGCCGTATTCTCCTCTCCAGAACCCTGGCATAGACTTTCCCGGGGAGGCTGAGAAGTGTGATCCCCCTATAGTTGGAACACACCCTCCGGTCCCCCTTCTTAAAAAGAGGGACCACCACCCCGGTCTGCCATCCCAGAGGCACTGTCCCCGACCGCCACGCGATGTTGCACAGGCGTGTCAACCAAGACAGCCCCACAACATCCAGAGACTTGAGGTACTCAGGGCGGATCTCATCCACCCCCGGTGCCTTGCCACCGAGGAGTTTCTTGACCACCTCAGTGACTTCAGCCCGGGTGATGGACGAGTCCACCTCTGAGCCCTCATCCTCTGCTTCCTCAATGGAAGACGTGTCAGCGGGATTGAGGAGATCCTCGAAGTACTCCTTCCACCGCCCGACGACATCCTCAGTTGAGGTCAACAGCTGCCCACCTCTACTGTAAACAGCGTTGGTAGGGCACTGTTTCCCTCTCCTGAGGCGCCGGATGGTTTGCCAGAATCTCTTCGAGGCCAGCCGATAGTCCTTCTCCATGGCCTCACCGAACTCCTCCCAGGCCCGAGTTTTTGCCTCCACAACCACCCGGGCTGCAGCCCGCTTGGCCTGTCGGTACCCGTCAGCTGCCTCAGGAGTCCCACAAGCCAAACAGGCCTGATAGGACTCCTTCTTCAGCTTGACGGCATCCCTTACTTCCGGTGTCCACCACCGGGTTCGGGGATTGCCGCCTCGACAGGCACCGGAGACCTTACGGCCACAGCTCCGAGCGGCCGCTTCGACAATGGCGGTGGAGAACATGGTCCACTCGGACTCAATATCTCCAACCTCCCTCGGGATCCAGTCGAAACTCTGCCGGAGGTGGGAGTTAAAGATCTCTCTGACAGGAGACTCGGCCAGACGTTCCCAGCAGACCCTTACAGTACGCTTGGGCCTGCCGAGTCTGTCCAGCTTCCTCCCCCGCCATCGGATCCAACTCACCACCAGGTGGTGATCAGTTGACAGCTCCGCCCCTCTCTTCACCCGAGTGTCCAAGACATACGGCCGCAGGTCAGATGAGACGACAACAAAGTCGATCATCGACCTGCGGCCTAGGGTGTCCTGGTGCCACGTGCACTGATGGACACCCTTATGCTTGAACATGGTGTTCGTTATGGACAAACTGTGACTAGCACAGAAGTCCAATAATTGAACACCACTCGGGTTCAGATCCGGGGGGCCGTTCCTCCCAATTACGCCCCTCCAGGTGTCACTGTCGTTGCCCACGTGGGCGTTGAAGTCCCCCAGTAGAACAATAGAGTCCCCAGTCGGAGCACTTTCCAGCACCCCTCCCAGAGACTCCAAGAAGGTCGGGTACTCTGCACTGCCGTTCGGCCCGTAGGCACAAACAACAGTGAGAGACCTATCCCCGACCCGTAGGCGCAGGGAAACGACCCTCTCGTTCACCGGGGTAAACTCCAACACATGGCGGCAGAGCTGGGGAGCTATGAGCAAACCCACACCAGCCCGCCGCCTCTCACCATGGGCAACTCCAGAGTGGTGAAGAGTCCATCCTCTCTCAAGGAGTGTGGTTCCAGAGCCCAAGCCGTGTGTAGAGGTGATCCCGATTACCTCTAATCGGAACCTCTCAACCTCACGCACCAACTCAGGCTCCTTCCCCGCCAGCGAGGTGACATTCCACGTCCCTAGAGCCAGTTTCCGTGTCCAGAGATCGGGTTGTCTAGGCCCCTGCCTTCGACTGCCGCCCGATCCTCTTCGCACCGGCCCCTTATGGTCCCTCCTGTGGGTGGTGAGCCCACGGGAGGGCGGCCCCACGTCGCCCGTTCGGGCTGAGCCCGGCCGGGCCCCATGGGGGAAGGCCCGGCCACCAGGCGCTCGCATACGAGCCCCAACCCCGGGCCTGGCTCCAGGGTGGGGCCCCGGCTGCGCCATACCGGGCGACGTCACGGTACTCAAAATGTTTTTCTTCATTAAGGGGGTTACAACACTCAATCCTAGGTCAATTACTATGTACCTACATTGAAATTACAATGTTATTATAAAGGAACGAGTGAATCAATGTAAAGTGAAACAAGAATTATTTACATATCAAGTACCATGTAGTTACTATGTTACAGCGACCATAGGGAATACGTTGTGATCTGCAAGGGAATAAAGGTTTATTATATGGTAAATGTAATTAAAATTAAATCAATGTTGCTTGACATTACAACGCTCAATAAAATGTAAATTAGTATGTAATTATATTGGATTTACAATGTAATTACAAAGGAATGAGTGAATAATGTAAAGTGAAACAAGAACGATTTACTCATCAAGTACTATGTAGTTACCATTTTACAGCAACCACAGTGAATACATTGTGATCTTGGAGTGAAAAATGGGTTAGCTTAAATACCATACCATACCATCTTCTTCCGCTTATCCGGGGCCGGGTCGCGGGGGCAGCAGTCTAAGCAGGGATGCCCAGACTTCCCTCTCCCCAGACACTTCCTCTAGCTCTTCCGGGGGGACACCGAGGCGTTCCCAGGCCAGCCGGGAGACATAGTCCCTCCAGCGTGTCCTAGGTCTTCCCCGGGGTCTCTTCCCGGTGGGACGGGACCGGAACACCTTCCCAGGAAGGCGTTCCGGAGGCATCCGAAAAAGATGCCCAAGCCACCTCAGCTGACCCCTCTCGATGTGGAGGAGCAGCGGCTCTACTCTGAGCTCCTCCCGGGTGACCGAGCTTCTCACCCTATCTCTAAGGGATCGCCCGGCCACCCTGCGGAGAAAGCTCATTTCGGCCGCCTGTATCCGGGATCTTGTCCTTTCGGTCATGACCCAAAGCTCATGACCATAGGTGAGAGTAGGAACGTAGATTGACTGGTAAATCGAGAGCTTCACCTTGCGGCTCAGCTCTTTCTTCACCACGACAGACCGATACATCGACTGCATTACTGCAGAAGCTGCACCGATCCGTCTGTCAATCTCCCGTTCCATCCTTCCCTCACTCGTGAACAAGACCCCTAGATACTTAAACTCCTCCACTTGAGGCAGGCACTCTCCACCAACCTGAAGTGGGCAAGCCACCCTTTTCCGACTGAGGACCATGGCCTCAGATTTGGAGGTACTGATTTTCATCCCCACCGCTTCACACTCGGCTGCAAACCGTCCCAGTGCATGCTGAAGGTCCTGGTTAGAAGGGGCCAACACGACAACATCATCTGCAAAGAGCAGAGACGAAATTGTGTGGTCCCCAAACCTGACACCCTCCGGCCCCTGGCTGCGCCTAGAAATTCTGTCCATAAAAATTACGAACAAAACCGGTGACAAAGGGCAGCCCTGCCGGAGTCCAACATGCACTGGGAACAAGTCTGACTTACTGCCGGCAATGCGGACCAAGCTCCTGCTTCGGTTGTACAGGGACCTGACAGCCCTTAGCAAAGGACCCAGGACCCCATATTCCCCAAGCACCCTCCACAAGATGCCGCGAGGGACACAGTCGAATGCTTTCTCCAAATCCACAAAACACATGTGGATTGGTTGGGCAAACTCCCATGAACCCTCCAACACCCCGTAGAGGGTATAGAGCTGGTCCAGTGTTCCACGGCCCGGACGAAAACCACACTGTTCCTCCTGAATCCGAGGTTCTACTATCGGCCGTATTCTCCTCTCCAGAACCCTGGCATAGACTTTCCCGGGGAGGCTGAGAAGTGTGATCCCCCTATAGTTGGAACACACCCTCCGGTCCCCCTTCTTAAAAAGAGGGACCACCACCCCGGTCTGCCATCCCAGAGGCACTGTCCCCGACCGCCACGCGATGTTGCACAGGCGTGTCAACCAAGACAGCCCCACAACATCCAGAGACTTGAGGTACTCAGGGCGGATCTCATCCACCCCCGGTGCCTTGCCACCGAGGAGTTTCTTGACCACCTCAGTGACTTCAGCCCGGGTGATGGACGAGTCCACCTCTGAGCCCTCATCCTCTGCTTCCTCAATGGAAGACGTGTCAGCGGGATTGAGGAGATCCTCGAAGTACTCCTTCCACCGCCCGACGACATCCTCAGTTGAGGTCAACAGCTGCCCACCTCTACTGTAAACAGCGTTGGTAGGGCACTGTTTCCCTCTCCTGAGGCGCCGGATGGTTTGCCAGAATCTCTTCGAGGCCAGCCGATAGTCCTTCTCCATGGCCTCACCGAACTCCTCCCAGGCCCGAGTTTTTGCCTCCACAACCACCCGGGCTGCAGCCCGCTTGGCCTGTCGGTACCCGTCAGCTGCCTCAGGAGTCCCACAAGCCAAACAGGCCTGATAGGACTCCTTCTTCAGCTTGACGGCATCCCTTACTTCCGGTGTCCACCACCGGGTTCGGGGATTGCCGCCTCGACAGGCACCGGAGACCTTACGGCCACAGCTCCGAGCGGCCGCTTCGACAATGGCGGTGGAGAACATGGTCCACTCGGACTCAATATCTCCAACCTCCCTCGGGATCCAGTCGAAACTCTGCCGGAGGTGGGAGTTAAAGATCTCTCTGACAGGAGACTCGGCCAGACGTTCCCAGCAGACCCTTACAGTACGCTTGGGCCTGCCGAGTCTGTCCAGCTTCCTCCCCCGCCATCGGATCCAACTCACCACCAGGTGGTGATCAGTTGACAGCTCCGCCCCTCTCTTCACCCGAGTGTCCAAGACATACGGCCGCAGGTCAGATGAGACGACAACAAAGTCGATCATCGACCTGCGGCCTAGGGTGTCCTGGTGCCACGTGCACTGATGGACACCCTTATGCTTGAACATGGTGTTCGTTATGGACAAACTGTGACTAGCACAGAAGTCCAATAATTGAACACCACTCGGGTTCAGATCCGGGGGGCCGTTCCTCCCAATTACGCCCCTCCAGGTGTCACTGTCGTTGCCCACGTGGGCGTTGAAGTCCCCCAGTAGAACAATAGAGTCCCCAGTCGGAGCACTTTCCAGCACCCCTCCCAGAGACTCCAAGAAGGTCGGGTACTCTGCACTGCCGTTCGGCCCGTAGGCACAAACAACAGTGAGAGACCTATCCCCGACCCGTAGGCGCAGGGAAACGACCCTCTCGTTCACCGGGGTAAACTCCAACACATGGCGGCAGAGCTGGGGAGCTATGAGCAAACCCACACCAGCCCGCCGCCTCTCACCATGGGCAACTCCAGAGTGGTGAAGAGTCCATCCTCTCTCAAGGAGTGTGGTTCCAGAGCCCAAGCCGTGTGTAGAGGTGATCCCGATTACCTCTAATCGGAACCTCTCAACCTCACGCACCAACTCAGGCTCCTTCCCCGCCAGCGAGGTGACATTCCACGTCCCTAGAGCCAGTTTCCGTGTCCAGAGATCGGGTTGTCTAGGCCCCTGCCTTCGACTGCCGCCCGATCCTCTTCGCACCGGCCCCTTATGGTCCCTCCTGTGGGTGGTGAGCCCACGGGAGGGCGGCCCCACGTCGCCCGTTCGGGCTGAGCCCGGCCGGGCCCCATGGGGGAAGGCCCGGCCACCAGGCGCTCGCATACGAGCCCCAACCCCGGGCCTGGCTCCAGGGTGGGGCCCCGGCTGCGCCATACCGGGCGACGTCACGGTACTCAAAATGTTTTTCTTCATTAAGGGGGTTACAACACTCAATCCTAGGTCAATTACTATGTACCTACATTGAAATTACAATGTTATTATAAAGGAACGAGTGAATCAATGTAAAGTGAAACAAGAATTATTTACATATCAAGTACCATGTAGTTACTATGTTACAGCGACCATAGGGAATACGTTGTGATCTGCAAGGGAATAAAGGTTTATTATATGGTAAATGTAATTAAAATTAAATCAATGTTGCTTGACATTACAACGCTCAATAAAATGTAAATTAGTATGTAATTATATTGGATTTACAATGTAATTACAAAGGAATGAGTGAATAATGTAAAGTGAAACAAGAACGATTTACTCATCAAGTACTATGTAGTTACCATTTTACAGCAACCACAGTGAATACATTGTGATCTTGGAGTGAAAAATGGGTTAGCTTAAATACCATACCATACCATCTTCTTCCGCTTATCCGGGGCCGGGTCGCGGGGGCAGCAGTCTAAGCAGGGATGCCCAGACTTCCCTCTCCCCAGACACTTCCTCCAGCTCTTCCGGGGGGACACCGAGGCGTTCCCAGGCCAGCCGGGAGACATGGTCCAGCGTGTCCTAGGTCTTCCCCGGGGTCTCCTCCCGGTGGGACGGGACCGGAACACCTTCCCAGGAAGGCGTTCCGGAGGCATCCGAAACAGATGCCCAAGCCACCTCAGCTGACCCCTCTCGATGTGGAGGAGCAGCGGCTCTACTCTGAGCTCCTCCCGGGTGACCGAGCTTCTCACCCTATCTCTAAGGGATCGCCCGGCCACCCTGCGGAGAAAGCTCATTTTGGCCGCCTGTATCCGGGATCTTGTCCTTTCGGTCATGACCCAAAGCTCATGACCATAGGTGAGAGTAGGAAAGTAGATTGACTGGTAAATCGAGAGCTTCGCCTTGCGGCTCAGCTCTTTCTTCACCACGACAGACCGATACATCGACTGCATTACTGCAGAAGCTGCACCGATCCGTCTGTCAACCTCCCGTTCCATCCTTCCCTCACTCGTGAACAAGACCCCTAGATACTTAAACTCATCCACTTGAGGCAGGCACTCTCCACCAACCTGAAGTGGGCAAGCCACCCTTTTCCGACTGAGGACCATGGCCTCGGATTTGGAGGTACTGATTTTCATCCCCACCGCTTCACACTCGGCTGCAAACCGTCCCAGCGCATGCTGAAGGTCCTGGTTAGAAGGGGCCAACACGACAACATCATCTGCAAAAAGCAGAGACGAAATTGTGTGGTCCCCAAACCTGACACCCTCCGGCCCCTGGCTGCGCCTAGAAATTCTGTCCATAAAAATTACGAACAGAACCGGTGACAAAGGGCTTAAATAAGTGTATTTAAAAAGTAGTTTCAATGCAATTACCTTGCTGACTATGCCGGACAAATGCTAAAATCTTTTGTCAACCATTTTGGTGAGCTGTATGGGACAGACCAGATTGTGTACAATGTCCACTGTCTGGTCCACCTGGCAGACGAGGTGAAGAGGCATGGCTGTCTGGACTTTTCAGCGTTCCCATATGAGAACCACCTCGGGAAAATAAAAAAAAACTCATTAGAAAACCTCAGTTCCCACTAGCTCAGCTCATTCGGCGCCTTTCGGAGGTTACAGCTACCAAATTTGATGCTGATGCAGACATTACACTGAAAAAGGAGCATTTTGTGGGCCCAATTGTTGTTGGCATGGGAGTTCATGCGCAATATGGGGAAATGCGTTGTGAATGGTGGACTGTCAAATTAACAACAGGGGACAACATGTTTCTGGTGGGGGATAAAGTCTGCCTTATCAAAAACATTATCCAAAATGATAATGGTGTGTACGCCATTTACACTGAATTTTCCCGGAAGTCTCCATTCTATACCTACCCCTTCAACTCCAACAGAATAAAATTTTTTTTTGTAAATGACGCATCTGACGAGCTGAAGTTGGTTGAGGTGTCAGCGCTGCAACAGAAATGTGTAGCTTTGCCGTACAGGGATGGTTTCATGGCCATACCCCTCCTCCACTAAAAACAGTTTAAACAATTAGTTAAAGTTAAAAACTCTGATATAATAATATAGTTGACTACTGACCTTTGACTATGACTTCCATTACTCTGGATGAAAATTTGCTGTAAGTATTTCACAAAAGTTGGTATTTTTCCATGTATACACAACACCCATGAATTCATGTTTTCAAAATATGAGATGAAATATAGTCCCTCAAAATGCCATGGGGAAATTATATTTTATGCTGAATTTAACATGCATTGACATGTCACACCTTTCTCAATACCATTGACTCCACTATATTATTAGCATTATTCAATGATTTTTGTGAGATTATGAAACACCAACACATTCTGCCAAAAAAAAAATGCAATAGTACTCTACGGTTGAGATGACGTTCTACTTGACCATCATGACCTGTACTTTTACCTGTACTTTTTCCTTCCTTATACTTCCCACCTTGGGGCACCATTCAGGTTAACTTTCAGCCCATCTTACTTGCCTACACTGTTAAAAAAAAAAAAAACTGTCAAATTTACGGTAAAATGCCAGCAGCTGTGGTTGCCAGGAATATACCGTGAAACAAATTTGGAATCTGTAAAAGACAATACGGTATACTGGTTTTGTAACCCTAAATTTTACAGTAGACAATGTATTTTTTTTTACCAAAATCATGGTAGAAAAAAACATATTTGTCAACTATACAGTAATTTTATGTAAAAAAAATTCAACTTTCCATAGCTTTTTACGTATATTTTCGGTAAAGAAAAAGTTAATATAATAATATTTACAGTAATCTGTTGTTAATTTAACAGTAATAGGATAGACCCTATTATGGTAAATAACTGTAAAAATAACAGAAATATGTTAAACCTTATTAAAACCTTTGACAGTAAAAAACAGTGAAATTGTATAACAAATTACAGCATTTTATTTTGACCAGATACATTTTACGGTAAATTCCTGGCAACCACAGCTGCCGGTATTTTACCGCTAAAAATACAGTACAATATGAGGAACATAAATAGTTTACCGTACATTTTACATTTGCAACCACTAAATATAGAAAAATCTATAGATGCTCATATATAACCAAGTTAGTGAATATTGCTGATAAACAATGAGAAAATTTGACATACCATTTGAAAACCGACTAAACACATCATTTTGGTGTCGAAGATACAAGCTCTGCAGGAGTACTTCAATGTCCATTAGGAGTTCACTTTGGACTGGCAGGATCCCCTCTGCAGCAAAAAATGGACAAAGTTTCAAAAGTTTGATCAGTGCTTGAGCAAAATGCACAGAAATTAAAACGTGCTGTCAAAAACAGATCTAATGATAAATGATTTCTTAGGTGTAAAGTACGCAGTTCTTAAATTTACTTATGTAAGTGATACATTGACAACGCAGCCCTAATTACAATCATAATTTGTTGGAAAACATTGTTTTAAAGTTTCCTATTGATTTACCATAGAACTTGAAGTTAATGACTGAATGCATGGTGATGAGACCTATCATTCAATCTACATTTTATAGCATCAGTTTCCTTCATCGTATGAAACTGCTCACCTGGACATGAACCTGAGCTCGGCTGATTAAGATTAGTGCAGGGCTTGACATTAACTTTTTGAGGCACTTGTCCTTTGGACAAGTAAATTTATGTTTCACTTGTCCATGCACAAAAGTTACTTGTCCGGGTAAAGAAAAAAAGCTTGCATTGCTTACGACATTGGTTAACTCAAATTCAATAGGGTATCCTCAGTATATATAGCTAGACTTAGATCCTGTCCCATTTCTCCCCCCTTAAAACTTCCACTTGGTTTTGAGTGCCCTAGAAAGTAAAGTCCCCTCAACGAGGGAAGTGGGGATGAAGATCTTTCCCTATGAAATGGGACACCATATGCAAATTAGCGTAGCAAACGTGCTCATCTACATCAAGAAACTAAATATAAATATAAAACAAAACTAATATAAAACATCTGTTTGTAAATGCAGAAGTGTGGAGGCATTTTTTGTGTTTTATATGCATAAAATAAGATACAATAATGTGCTTATTGCATCTTATAATAATATATAATTATAATAATATAATTATAATAATTATATTATCTTACAATAAGATCTCTGATGCAGATGAAGGGCAGGGCAGGGCAGCCCCCCCCCAAAACAAAAAAACTCTGGTTCTACGCGATTCACATAAATGACCCAATTGACGATTGTTGCCGAAAAGCGACAAGTTTGCAGGTCTGGCGGATCATTGTACTTTAAATAGCTCTCCTCCCGCAATTTTGAAAGAGCAGACATTGCATTTAACAACAATCAATCATCGATTGTGCTCAGTGCTGATTCTGACATTAAGTTCAGGTAGAAATGTCAGCGCGCTGTGAAGGGAAAGATGATGCGCTTGACGAACGCGGCTAGTTATTAATAGTTCAATATTCGACGGATCGTGGGGACAAAATGTGTTCGTTTCAATTCGGTAAAATAGACGTAATGAGTGGCACAAAAGTACATGGCATTTTATTTTGTTTGAAATTTATTTAACATGTCCAGTTGGACAACTAATTTTCTCTTCCACTTGTCCTACAAAAAAATCCACTTGTCCCGGACAAGCGGACAAGCCTTAATGTCGAGCCCTGTAGTGTCTCCTGTCCATCTTTCTTTTGCAAAACTTGAATGATACCACTGCTTACCTCTTATTGAATCTTTGGGTGCAGACTTAATTGAAGAGCCTCGTATAAACAGGGTGTGATGTTTAGGGAAACCAAAGAATACAGGCGCCATCATTTCTGCCAGAAGACTCACAGGGGGGCAACAAAGCTTTCATTGTGGACTGGCTAGATCCCCTTCTGCATTCAGAAAGAAAACAAAAAGGGCATACACCATAAATAATAATAACTGACAAAAATAACGAGACAAGAAATTAAAGTAACAAGAAAATAAGTGCAAAACAAGTTTCCCTGTGTTGCAGTGTAGCTGAATGTTTTTCAACAATTTGATTTACAGTAAAACACATACCAAACCAGCCAAGGTTTGATTCAATCTTCAGCATGCTTTTCCTGCCATTGTCTTGAAACTGTTTCACCTGTCACTCTCATTTGATGCTGTTTACAAAAACAAAACAGCAATATTGTAAAGGGACAAAGGAAAATGAATTTGATAAAAAAAATATAAAAAAAACCTGACCTGAAATCACCATTTTCTGAGAGTCACAGGTCCTTTGAGTATCCTTATGGTTTCTGTTCAAATTCAGTGTCTGAAAAGGGCAGGAACAAAAACTTTTTTAATCATATTAGAGACAAAATAAGATTTAGAGACAGAAATGTGTGAAATATCTTCTAGAATCTGTTTACTTTACTAACCTTGAAAGAGACTCTCGGGTCTTAGTTGTGTCACCACCCTTAAACCTTAAACACGTGCATCAGAAAACCACTGCAACAAAACCTCAGATGTCTATCACTGACATTTTTATTGTCTTGAACATGTTTTGACCTCCACACACTTGCTGCTAATCAAATATATTGCTTTAATATAAAGCTTCTCCTGGCATTATGAAAAAAAGCCAAAACTGCTTAAACTCTGCACTTAGTCAACTAACAAATGTACAATAAACATTTTCAGGAAAACATTAATTAAATTAATTACCTGAACTCTTTTAGCAAAAACAGAAAAATGACTGCCTCAATGATTAAATGACAAGAAATGCAATAGCATCATTTTCAAAGTATGACTTTATATAAGTAATCAAGCACACATGCACATAAGCTTGTGACATAAATTTTGCAGAACCTTACAGCTACAAAATGCTATAATAACAGTTAAAGTCAAGTAATGTTTGTAACAGACAGTGCTGTTTAAATTTGAATGTTAACAGTTCAGTGCAACACTTAACTTGTTTGCTAATTAGGGCAATACAAAATTCAAATAGTTTGTATAGAATATAGAACATCTCAAACATCAAGAGTACAGCTCTCAATAACAATCCCTAGTTAGAGGGATTATTTAAAGATCTAAGATCAAAACCTCTGAAAAGCAAGCCTGTGATAACAAATCAGGTTAGAGTACTCAATATCAGCTGGGATAACTGAAAACATGAACACCACAATAGTTCCCAGTCAAGGTACAGTTAAGCTGACTGTAACGATCTGTTCAAAATGTCTTTAAACGGTCTCTCGCCACTCGTGATCAGAGAGATCGGCAATGAGGGTGAGTACTCTTGGGTTCACATGTAGTGTCTTGTTAGTTTTTTCAACTTTTGTTCCCTTCTCTGGGTTAATGTTGAAGAAACACCTTGATAAACACAATTATCCATAATTAAACACTATACAAAGGGGAAAAAAGGGAAAGGCGAGGGAAAAGTAAAAAAATTACTGAAGGAATTCAAGTGTCATTCACGACTTTGTGGTCAATGCTGAGCATGAACAGTCTCGATGCAAAGCAGGAGGATCGTTGGAATGAAATACAAGTGTAAAAGAATTAACTGTAAAACCCCCTTTACCATTCAAATGTGTCTTAAAATAGTGAAAGTGCAGACATTTAATATAGCGGAGCCTTGCATTAGCTTAGGTTCTGTGCAGTTGTACTGATTTTCAACTCACCACAAACAATGATACATGGTGTAACAGGCAGGCTTTCCACATGGACTTCTTTTGCCAGACATGTTTCATCAACATAGTGGAAGAGGGTCTCCTCTTTTTCATCGAAATAGGAGAGAAGGAGGAGCATCATATCTTTCACGTCTTCTGAGCAGCCCTTCAGCTGTCCCCTATGCATTCAAAGCTTTATGACAGCCTCCAAGACACGCTTGCTCTTGTCTGCAAAAGTGTTTTTCAGAAAGTCCAGAAGCCGTTTTCCCTTTTTTTCCACACTGGTGAGGAAAGTCTCTTTCAGCGGTACCCCAGTAAGTTCTTCAAAGTGGACTGTCATTCCAATCGCCTGAAACAAAAAAGGCCACTCTTCTCTGATGGTTTGCATGTCTGCTCCGTTGTTTATTGCTTTGCGCTGAGAGTAGTAAGTGCATTTCATTAGAATTTTTACTTCTTCATGACTGAAGCTTGTCTGTTCACTGAGAATCTTCATACGTTCCATCTTCTCCTGCTGGGTTTCCAGTGTCTCACTGACTGGCAAAAACTTCATGTCCCACTTTATGCACCCATATGTGTCTTGAACGGATGCTCGCTTTTCAGGTGTGACTTCATCTGTGTCATCTGATCCTCCCAGTTTGCGCTTCTGTAACACTGGTGAAGTAGACCTCTTCACATTTTCAATTCATGCCTGTTTTACCAAAGAGTGGTACCCCTGTCCTACCACATCCCCCTCTATGACATCCTGCAGTGACTTGGGATACATCGCAACCAGTTTTTTTGCAATTTCAGTCGAGGCTCTTCTGGTTGGAGAGGCACAGGCTTTCATCATCTCCTTCACAATGATGCGGATCATCTCCCTCCGCAATCAAGGCTTTGGTCTTTTCTCTCTCTGAAGACACTGGATCAAGTCTTCTGGAAAATCTTCACATGGAATTCTAAATTAATCTACCCAGTCTAGAGAACATATTGGACTGGGTGAGGGGGAGGCAGAAAATGAGGAGCAAGAAGATGGAGACGATATGATGGCCTGGCTTGAAATGTCCGTATTTGGTGCTGTAAAACAAAATCACAAACGATACGATTAATTGTACTTTTTGGACCTTGGCCAAACTATAATAGAAAAAACAGAAAGCCCTTCATGGCTATTGTGCAATGAAATCATAATACTTACTGGTTTGTTTCCAGGCAGCCAGCAGTTTTCTTGCCTGAACTGGTCCCAGGACAGAGTTCAGATCAGTCTCACTGATGAACTGCAAGTCCTCAGATGTCTCCACTCCTAATGATTGTAGTGCCTCCAATACAATTTCAAGGATTGAGGCAGACAGGTCCGGCAGCACCTTAGTAATGGAACTCCTTATGCTGTCCCCCATTTCCGAGATGTCTGATAAAAGAATGGTCAATTTACACCAAGTGGTACCTTTGGTCTTAAAATATGAAGCTGATCTTGCTTAATACTACACTTTTATACAGTGTTTTGTAAGTACCAAACTAACAGCCCCATTATTGTGACAGCACACAGTGTTTCAATGGAACCATTTGGTACCCATACTTCATGTAAGATGTTAATGGATAGAAATCAATTAAGTCAATGATGTTCACACACTGCATCTTTTCTTTTTCCTTTCTCACTGAGTGCAGATGATACTGAGAATGGTATTCTGTCACGTGCACCGACACCAGAAAATAAACACTGTCATTCTTAATCAAAATGAGAACAACTTCACCAAATTCAGAATTTTTTTTTTCTCTGCAATTTGAACTTAAAACGTCTGTACAAAGTTTACCAGCAGTTTAGCTGCCAATCAACAGCGATCACACAAACTCAAAATTAAGGCGGACCCACTTAAGGTGGTCTGATAATATGGCGTGAAACATAACAAAGTTGTTTTAAAATAATAATTTAAAAAGATTATTAAAATCAATTTTATTCACAACCATGAACTTTATTTTAACATCTTATTTTGCTGTTGATTTTTTTATCAGAAGATTAACAGTGATATACTGCAGGCCTAACTTTTAATCTGTATATCAGTATCTGAATTTTAAAATAAAAAATACTCAATTTTATTGTCTTTTACTGCTGATATTTGCTTTTTTAAATGGTATTTACTGGTTGTATTATTACGGTGGACCCTATTTTTTAACATCTTGCTTCTGTAAAAAAGATTTTTTGTTTGCTTAAAATCTACAGATTTATACTGTGAATTCCAATGTGCACAACCCCAAAAGATGTAGTTTTACTCAAATAATACCGTAAAATCTAAGGTTTTCAGACATTTTCAACATTACAATATTTAATTGTAAAATGTATGTATATTTATTTGTTTTCACAGTAAATATTTATAATTTAAATATTTTATTACAGCAAAAAACAGTTTTATCCAGTCTCACAATTAACGGTTATTCAATCTATTTAATACAGTAAAAGGACGTTTTTGGTTTTACACTCCATTACCGTTGGAATTTGACAGTGTTTTGCTCTATATTTTACTGACTTTTTTTTACAGTGTATTTGTATAGATTGTAGGCCTATACTTCTGCATGCTTTAGTCCATGTTATTCCTTTTTTGATGATGAATAAATACCCTTTTTCTTTCTTTCTTTTCCTATTTATAGGGAGAGTGGCAATCAGCCCCCCAGGTGTGTAGACTGGTGCAGGTGCTCAGGATCAGTGGTGATTACGGGTGCCTTCGTGGAGTGCCGGGAACAAGGAGACTGGTACTCGGGGAGATGTAATGACAGACAAACAGCTCAGGAGGGCTGAGTCCTGACACTATCTAGATTAACACAGCAATGGTCAGTTTGTTTCAAATCAACAGATTGCATCTGCATTACCATATCAGATTTTCTGCATACTCTAATTAAATTGTAACTTTCAAAAGATCAAAATCTCAGCCAAATATTTTGTCAGTTAAAAACATCTGCATTCATGCAATATTGCCTGAAAAGTCTCAGCATCCAGGATGCAATATTAAATTAATCATCATAAAATTGCATTGAAACACATTGTTTTTCAATGGCAATCCATTCATGGGGTTGAAATAGGTAGTTCATACCAAAATGTTGAAACATACAAATTCACGTTCCCCATGACCAGAGATTTTTTGTTTGCCATTGTTTGGCCCTGTAGCTCGCAGCATACCATACCAGATCACAACCATTTAATAGCAATTTCTCTCCCTTAGCACCTGACCATGGGGCCAGACTGCAACACCCTTCACCACCTCAACTCCCTGCACCTGCATTTAACATGAGGAGAGTTACTCAAGGTAGGGACTGATTTCTGAAATATTAGTGAATTGGAAGTGTATTATTAGTCATGGTTAACAGATGACTACCATTTAATAATAAAAAATTCCCACTCTCTCACACCGCCCAACTCACTATGGGCCAGGAACGGCAGTCCCTCCTCACCTCCCTCCACCCCCCGCACCAGCCCTCAACATGAGGCGAACAGAGGAGCCCTCTTCAAGCCTGGCCTACAGACCAACATGGCAAGGAGGAAGAACGACCGATACCATTCCCTGCTCTGGTGAGCATTAACTGACAAATCCTCAGTGTCATTCTGTGCCACAGATTTTGGAATAACATCCCACAACCATCCCATATTTTCTTTAAACTTTGTCAATAACTTTTGTCATTAACTATTGTCAATAACTAAGGTCAGTATTATGAGTAATGAGGATAAACACTGAAACGTGATATATTTTATACACTACATTTTAGCTATATTTCATGTGTCAACAGCGGCTGAGTTCCACATCCTTAGCCTGCTGGAGAACCTTAAACAGCAACAAGACCAGCTTGTGGTAAAGGTGAACTACCTCAGCAGCAGGCTGAACAGCACCCCGGGGCCAGATGTTGAGATGCCGGACAATATCCAGTTTCCCCTGGAACAATTCGAGGCAATGGAAGCATTTGAAGTGTTTTTAAAGGAACCGTCAAATGGCCCAGCTCGACAGAGAGTGGTGAGTTTTCTTACTTAATATGAATCTTGCCATTAGGTTTATTGATTGTCCATGATTATTGCAAATATTCTATTGAACAGCCCTGAACAGGCCTGTCCTTATCCGCCTTTTCCCAGTGGTAAGATTCTGTCAGTGAGTGACAATCTCCCTCGTTTGACATTGTGTGTAAAGGTGGCACAGGTTCATGAGGGTGTGAGCCAAGTGCATGTTGAGACAATAATCCAAGAGAACAGGATTTTTAGCAAATAGGTTTTCTATGTCTTTCTACATTTCTGGACGCTTTCAACTTAAACATTTTAAATGCACCTTTAAATGCAACTTAAGCTTATAAATGTTTACCTTGCTGTCTACTTAAAACAAGATGTCTTTGCCTTTTAGATTTCTGCTTTGGCCACAATTGGAGGTCAGGATGTGAAGAAGGTGACCTGGAACATCCTGGCCAGGCTCTTCACAGATGAGGTATCTCATCAGATAAACTGGAAGGGTGTTAATGACAAAAAGTCCTTCAGTAGGATGGCAACGAAGATCTTGCTTTTTAGTAAGTATATAATTCAAAGTCATATTAAATACGTTTGTAAATGTTGGGGCAGCCTTAAAAATCGTAACAACCATCTGTCAATATGACCATGTAGCCTTTGTTAGACTGGCTACTATACCATAGACTGTGGGTTTTTTTTTTACGTTTGATGTTTTTTTTTAACTTGAAATCACTCGCGAGCAGCTCATGGCTACTTTGCATACGCAAATTTTCAATCAGGAAGGCCTATGCCTGATTGACTGTTTAACACAATGCAATAGTTAGTGCATCTGTGAAAACCTGACACGGTCACTTATTTAGTAGGGGAAATAGGCTACTAAAAATATTCCTGTTAACTAAAAGGGCAGTGCAATAATGATAATAATAAAAAGCCTACCTTTCTGACATGTAGTAAATCTTTGAAATGGCTGTGGGATCCCCTCTGCTGTGAAACTCCCTCCTTTTGATTCCTTCAGTTTGTCGCTGGCACTGTAAACCGGGTTGACCATGGGTGTGCTTCTAGAAAGTGGAGATGCTAACTTCCGGCACAATCTTGGCCAAGACAGTGGCATACCTGTATTTGTGTATAAGAGCGCAACTACGGTCGAAGTTTGGGGGTTGGAATCACAGTGGATTGTCATGTCAAGAGAAACACACCCCAGGTGTGGGCAACAGGCCCATCATGTTATCGAAGTTTTCACATCATGTTAACGCAAATGTATTGGCTGCCTAGTGGTTGTGATAGCTTCGCTCGCGTACATTTGTCTTGGCTCTCCATAATAATAATAATAAACACTGATGGACTGCAGTTTTTGTGTGGGTTGTAAATTACCATGTGAGTTGTATTGTAATTTAGTGTTGCTTTTGGAATGGTTAATCTAACACTAAGGTCTCTGCTGCAACATATAGCTTGAATGTTAAGTTGCTTTGGATAAAAGCATCTGCTAACTGATGTAATGTAATGTTAACCAGGGCTGTAGTAGAGACTAAACGCAAGTAAATGGAGTTTACCCACCGCTCAAATGTCAGAAATAGAGTTTATCCATCTGTTAAGAGTTTACCTCCAAATAGAATCTATGTAGGACCCTACCAAACTTAAAATACTGATTTATCCACATACAATTGTGCTCTGATTAAATAACCATTTAATACCACTGATATTGTTTGAACATTTTGGATGTCTTTTTTAAACATCCGATAGCGAAAGGTGCGGCAAACCTTACCCTGTCTTGACCTTTTCTGTTAGGCCTATTGACAATATTGTTAGGTTAAAAATACAAGGCAATGCAGATTTAAGATTAGGCCTATATTGCTGGAGTAACCTAGACTAGGCCTAGTGATAGAAATCCTACGGTTTAGTTTATCCTATTTTATCCTACAGCAAGAACAGGTCTAGGAATTTTGAAAATGAGAAAAACAGGTCCAAAACCGACCCGGGCCAGATGAGCCAGGAATTTTATGAGGCCATTACGGGTCCGCGGCGGATGTATGTCTAAATTAGCGGGTCCCAAATGGACCCGCGGCGGAGGCAAGGTTTTAATCGCGGATGCGGAGCAGATGCAGCGGTAAACGTCCTAGCAGATGCAGCGGTAGGTCTCGGTAAACGTCCGAGGTAGTATCATACAAACAAGGGTGGCTAGACACTAGCAAAATGAGGCTCTCCTCCATCTTTGCGATACTGGTTATGAAGATGCGGAAGATTGATTGCGTTTTTTGCGTAGATTGATTGCGATGTTTGCGTTAAATTACCGTACGGTAATTTTATGCCGTGTCTGGTGTGAACGAATCTTAAGTGGACGCCGATACGGGTCCGCTTCGAGTGTCCGTTCCGGAAGCCGCAATACCTCCGCAGCGGTTCCACCGCGGAGTCCTTTTGCTGTGTGGGAGTTAGCTCGCTTTTCTTACTTGCTAGCTAGATAGCTAGCTTTGTAGAACAGCAGACCGTTACCATTTCCATCGCTAGTTAAATTTAAGTTAACTCAAAGGGAGATGTCGGGACAAAGTGAGGAAATCTATCTTTACTATGTAGCTACCTAGCTTGGCTACTTTAGCTAGCCAGTATGTTAGCTAGTAGCTAGCTAGCTAATTTCGACAGGTAGGGAGAGATAGAGGCGGTCCTAGACATTCACAAACAACGGTGCATTTGAAGAAAAACAAAATTACTGGATAAAAAATATTAAACAATGACAAGATTAAAATATTCATACTTATAATTATACTTACTTATAGCTATTTACCTGAATTCATTCACTGAAGAATACCTGCTGCTGACGTAGGTGTAGCAATTTACTTTGATTTCTTTACAACAGTTTTGACAATTTTCAACTTGTAACTGCAAGACACAGGATAAGATTTTAAACCTCCCGCTTAAATCCAAATGCCATTGAATTCGTCATGCCCCATGCACTGCTTCATGTATTGTCAGCAAAACACGCCAGAAGAAATTAAAAAAAGATTATAAAATACCTCCAGAAGAAAGGACTGCTGAAAAAGTCTATGCGATTTCCTATCTGTCACCATAAGCAGAAAATGATCAAGCAGAGATGGATATATATGGTAAGTTATTTTAATGTAGCTCATAAAAACAAAACGTAGTCAAGCCTCATGTTGCAATTTGCATTGATAAGCTTTGTGCAATTTGTGAACGAAAAATGATTATTTGAAATGTAGCTACATTTATTTAGGTGGCAGTTTTTGGTGCATGCACAATGCCCTAACATAGATCAAAAGGTTGTTTTTGTGGATAGCTAGCATTACAATAGCCTACTGTCATATTGGTCAATGTTGTGCAGTGTGCAGTTAACTCATTTCATGCCAACATTTTAAATACATCAGCCAACTATGTAGGAAAGATATTTGTCAGTGTTGGGGCAGTGTTCAAGAACCTTTGGTCTCACAGCGTGTAGGCATGCAAGACCTGTGTGCGCCAGACATCCAAGACTGGCCCTGGATAAATAAAATGTTTTATTATAGTTTGTATACTGTATACAACTCGCACACTGCTTACAATGAATTGATTTATATTTTATTACATTATTATTACTTACTTACTTACTTTTCTTTTATACAAACTAAATGTCATTCTTTCAACAAATATTTTTGGGTCAGTGGAGGGGCCCCAAAAGGGGCTATTTTTGGGACCTCAAAACTGGAGATGGTATTGCATGTGAACTTTGTATTGACTTAAGCCTATTGACTGTCCCAGTTGTATGTGGGAGATCATTTAGTGGGGTGCTTTTCAGCCCGGTAGTTTGGTGAACACTGAATTAGAATCAGATCTATTTAAAGTATTGTTTGGTTTTCCTTACAGGATTTGTCAAAGAAAGAGAAGGTCTTCCACCTTCTCCATCCGGAAGGACTCAATATTTAGCCATTCTCGGGTTACCCTTACAGATTGGTTAACATTCATTTATCGGTAGGTCAATAACTTAAATTAATTATTCAATAATAATCAACTGAGGCATAGACAAAGATAAATCACATTATAAAAACATGAGGTACGTTCCAATTAATATGAAATTTGCTAATTTTTTTATTAAAAAATTCTGATTTGCACAGGGCCTACAATTGAGGCAAGTTGACATGATTGAGGATGGTATCGCCAAGAGCTCAAGGATGCTAACCAGAATGACAAAAATCCTGAGGAAGGTGAGAAAAGCAATGTCACTGTCATAGTTCAAATTGCCTATTCACAAAACACAATTATGAATCACTAACCAAATGTATGCTTTTGTGGTAAACATTTCTGATAGGGGCACCTCCATTAACAATGATTCATTTGTTTGTTAAAACTGAAAAGTTTAGTAGCTAGTTAAAATAATTGTGATGCAGATAAATAGTGTTAACAGATTCAATAATTTTTAAATTGTGAACATAAATTTTTACTCATGTGAATATCTACATACGTATATATTGGTTAACTGGTAATAAGTTAATCTTGAATCAAGACACATACTAAATGTTTGTTCAATTCAGTAATACATTAACTAAGGTTCATGATTGTACCCATATTGTACATAACATGTTTATTTCCAAATGATTGAAGGAGCAGTGTCAGTTTAGGGGGTCGATTTAGAATAATGAATTAGATTTTATTTCTAGATTTTATTTTATTTCATGCTCTCCTGAATCGTATTCCAATATCAATAAAAAATGTCTTACCTCTTCTCAAGGTTTGCAACAAAGCCTTGAGGAAATTCAAAAGGAGAAAGGGTTTTAAAATTGGATCCAGATCTCTTTGGAGATTTGTTGTGATTGACAAATCCAAATTCAAAAAAGAGAAAGGTAAAGAATTATAACTTTGACATGGCAACCCAGTGTCTGGGCTTTTGAACTAATAGAAAGTGATAACATACCTGTAATTGAAATATGTCTATACGTATTCCTCAGTACTCGCCTGGACATACACTGTAATACTGGAGATTTACTGGAGAAGTCAACCAAATTAACTGTTAGCTTAAATGACAAACCACTGTCTGATTTTAAACATGTATCTTGATTGGATCTTTCATACATAAAAAATATTGCACATTGTGAGGCTCAAATAACATTGTCTTGCATGTCCTTTTATTTTAGTACAATCGTGGAAGGATTGGTCCAACGTGGAGAAGAGAGGGATGGGTGTTTGGGATGCTGGAGGTCAAACACAACAGACGACACACAATCCTTAAAATGGTGACGGACCGTTCTCAGGAAACCTTGATCCCTATCATCAGAAGACATGTGCAAAGAGGTTCCACCATTTTGAGTGACTGTTGGAGAGCATATGTCAGATCTCTGAATAGGCTGGGCTGCAATCACCAAACAGTAAATCACACCAACAACTTTGTGGATCCTCAAAGTGGATGCCACACACAACACATTGAAAGAGCATGGCAGACAATAAAGGGGCAGGTCTGGAGACTAAGGGGTAATCGGAGCAAAAAGTAAAAAAAAAAACATCTACATTTCATTGAGTGGATGTACTGGTTGGGTAAGAGAAAATAAGAATGGAATACTCTGTCAACTCCTAAAAGACATCCAATCAATGTATCCGCTCTGAGAAATCTGACAATCTCAATTATATGCATCTTTAAAACCCATCTGTGATTAAATAAGAAAATAGTTATTCTTTATATATTCATTGTTGAGTATGATTAAAAGTTGACTAGGGTTCGCATTGGTATTTTCCTTAGGAGCAAAAAAATGACATGTTTGGTCCATTTTGGAGGGGCCACATGTTTGGAGGGACCACTGCAAGTGCAAGTGAATGTCCTTATAGATAGATATATATATACTGGTCAATTAGGAGTGGAGCTAACATAAATTGTGCAATGCTGTTGTAAGTCTACTTTTGTTTTTAGTAGAGATTTTGATATATACAATTTTAAATTGAATAACACTTTATTGTTTAGTACACTTTTAAAACACTTAAAGATGCAATAAAAAAACGAATTTACATTTCCACTGATCTGAACTACAAGCACTGTTTGTCTTCTAAAGTTTTAATTACAATAACATAGACTAATTACAATTATATAAAATCAGATTGTAATTATTTAAGTTTGTGGTTTTGCAATATGAACAAAGAATAAAAAACGTATTTTCTGGATTATATTGATTTCCTTTTATTCACTTAAATCACTTGTAATTCCAATGTAAATACATACTAATTGACATTTTATTGAGCGTAATGTCTTACAAGATTGATTTCATTTTAATTACATTTAATGTGATCTAACCCTTTATTCCCTTGCAGATCACAACTTATTCCCTATGGTCGCTGTAACATAGTAACTAAATCGCACTTAATGTGTAAATGGATCTTGTTTCACTTTACATTAATTCACTCGTTCCTTTTTTATAACATTGTAATTACAATGTAGGTACATAGTAATTGACATAGGATTGAGTGTTGTAATGTGTAACTTCATTGAGACTACTTTGTAATTACATTTACATAAGCTAACCCATTTTTCACTCCCAGATCACAATGTATTCCCTGTGATCACTGTAACATAGTAACTACATGGTACTTGATATGGAAATTGTTCTTGTTTCACTTTACATTAATTCACTCGTTCCTTTTTTATAACATTGTAATTACAATGTAGGTATATAGTAATTGACATAGGATTGAGTGTTGTAATGTGTAACTGCATTGATACTACTTTGTAATTACAATTAGTTAATCTAACCCATTTTTCATTCCCAGATCACGACGTATTCCCTGTGGTTGCTGTAACATAGTAACTGCATAGTACTTGATGTTTAAATCGTCCTTGTTTCACTTTACATTAATTCACTTGTTCCTTTGTAATACTATTGTAATTACAATGCAATTGCATAGTAACTGACATTTGATTAAGTTTTGCATTGTGTAACAACATAGAAATTATTTTGTAGATACACTTAGTTTTTCTTACTCTGACATGGAGAAAAATATTAACACTTTGAGAATGAAATATACTACATTTGGTGTTTGCCTGTGACATTGCATTGTTATTTCTAATGATATTATTATTCTATATTGTACTGTACTTTCAAAGGGATCGTAATAAAAACAAATGAACCTAGTGTTGTTCCCTTTCACATGAACACCAAATATTTTTGAAACATTTGACATACAGTGCAGCTATGATGAAAGGGATAATTAAATGTCTTTCATTTCACACTTTGTGTAGGTACATTATAGTTACATTAATATGAACTGCAAAGACACTGCTCAACAATCATACAAGGTAGTTGAAGATAATGATAGGGTTTGCCTTGTTGTGTCCTAGATTAACATTGGTGATAAGAACTTATGTAGTTACATGTAACAAGGTTAATGTAGTTACATGTAACAAAGTTAAACTTCAAAATGCATTGTTAACAATGTCACATTGAAATTACAAAAGTGTAATTAATGCCCATGTTAGTTACACATGTAACTACACACCTTGTAATTACAGATAAATAAATCATTAGTAATTACACGTGTGGAACAATCATGTTTGTAATTACATCACTTTGTTCCAATTGTGTAATAAATGATACCGATAAACCCTTATTACATAGTAATTACATGTTATTTACATAGTATTTCATAGTATCTACTATGTTATAAATGCGTTAACTAAAATGTTATTACATCTAATGAATGTAGACTTAAAATAAAGTGTTACCATAAATATTAACACTAATTATTCAAAGGTGTTGGCCACATTATTTTATAGTCAAAATCAATTGGCAAGGGTAGTGGGATTTGTAGTGGAATTAACAGCAAAACCACAAATCTTTTTTAGTGGGAACACTCCAGACTTGGACATGCAAATGTAACATTTTGAGCAAATCACCTATTTAATGACAGGAGTTTGTTTCAGATGAATGATTTAAATTGAACGCACCAAATATGCTGCCAAATGAACGTGCTTACACGCAATTTGTATACAATTTGTGGTGATGACTTTCCAACTCGCCCTGAAGTGATTCACATCAATTTACAGCTTGTAGGTGTATCATGGCCATGTAACAACCTATTAACACCTTTGAAGAGCATAAAGGTTAGTGCATTTGTCATTAGATCCAAACGTGGCATGTTCCAAAATTCAGTCACGTTATAATATATTTTATGTTGTGTAGTTCATGTGCATGTGTATAAAAGCATCAAGTCATTCAATTATTCTGTTAACTATTTTGACAATGTCATGATTATGTGCGCCGATAACCAGTCATAGCTTTTACTCTCATGTTTTGCTGGAAGCTGTTCCATGTTGGACAACCAGTTCGATCCCAAATCAAAATTAACAATGAATGTGCATAGAGCAGTTGGACTTGTTTGGAATTTAGGAGAGTACACTTTATTTCCATTAATAAACATTCTGTTGCCCATATTGTATTTTGGCAAAAATCGAATGGCAAGGGTAAAAGCCGCTGTTACCGTCCAAGGGAGGCAGGACACAAGGAGCAGAGGTGTAGTAGGGAAACATCCTTTTAATGTTCTTCTTTATAAATAACTGAACAGAAAACAACAACAGGCAGCAGACCACGAACTGAGTGCAAACACTTAACACAAACAATGATCCAAAAACTCAAAGGGCAACTTAAAATAGGGTCCCCAATTTGAGGTAACGTTGAGCAGCTACCTCTAATTGGGGCAAACCAAAAAAGCAGCAGGGAGATGCCTAGAGGCACCCAGCCAAGACCTGACAGACGCGTTTGCACATTTATCTATTATCATTATCAATTCCACCCTCCAACTTAACAATTTTTGTCTCAAGCAGTCTCCATCAACTCATTTATACCTGTCGCCCAAATATGTCCACTCTGTCATACCTTGAATGTCCGAATTTAACTGCTTCCCAAACCTGAATCACGTAGCTCAGCTGCATTGGAAATGAATGGGAGTGGAGCGGCCATGCACAGTGTATCACACCCTTAACTGTTTGTTTATGTAGAAGGTGAAATGTAGACCCAGTTTGATGACCTGCCCCCTGGTTGCCTGAATTTTTGAATTTTACAGACTCCTTGCATCCCAATTTAACATGATTTACTTGTTCACGAGGCCTGAAAACTCATAGAATTTTTACAAATGCCCTACTCAACGTCAGTGCTGAATGTTTTTTTAAATTATGAAAACTTGAATATGCTCATGTATGTGTGTTCGCTAGTCATAGTATTAATGAAGGTGTGTATGATCATATTTTTATACAGTTTCATAGCATCAAATTGTAGTCTATACCACCTTAAAGGCTAAGTGCAGTCAAAAACATATTTTCTTATAATACTTAAAGTCAAATTAACATTTAAATGGTTAAAGTGATTTTAAAACACTTTTTGTCTGAGTGCTTTGACTATAAGACCAACCTGTATACTGAGAAATCTTAAAATGTGTCTCCTTTCAACAGCCAAAGGATAAGGGAAATACATTATCAAAACTAAACTAATGATTTCATTATCTTTTTTGTTTTAGATATATTGTTTCAAATTGTTTATTGGACAGGAAAGTTGTGAAACTAAGTAGAGAAACTAAAGTTTTACTATTGAAAGATGTTAGAGGCTTCAAAACTAGCTCAATATATAACTGGCAACACAAAGTGTCATGACTAAAAATTCTTAAGGTGATACAGCTTCCTTAAATGTATCTTTTCTTATGTGTTACCAATGTTTTGAAGTAAGAACCCTTGGAGAATTGGTAATATATGTACCGTTTGTAAAAAAAACAGAGTGAGCAGGCAAAACATGTATTTTATTTCTTATGGGATTTATATACAACTGTAGGTCATAACAGAATAGCACAATCATAAAACAAAACATGGCAACAAAGAAAAAAATTTACTGACTCCTGTTCAAAAGTCTGCATACCCTTAGTTCTTAATACTGTGTATTGCCCCCTTTAGCATCCATGACAGAGTGCAGTCTTTTGTAATAGTTGTCTATGAGGTCCTGAATTCTTACAGTTGGTATAGCTGCCCATTCATCTTGGCAAAATGCCTCCAGGTCATGCAAACTCTCTGGTTGTCTTGCATAAACTGCATGTTTGAGATCTCTCCAGAGTGGCCCGATGATATTAAGGTCAGAACACTGTGATGGCCACTCCAGAACCTTCAACCTTTCCTGCTGTAACCACTGGAGGGTCGACTTGGCCTTGTGCTTAGGGTCATTGTCATGCTGGAAAGTCCAGGAGTGTCCCATGCGCAGCCTTCGTGCAGAAGAATGCAAATTGTCTGCCATTATTTTCTGATAACATGCTACATTAATCTTGCCATACATTTCCACAAGATTGCCCGTGTCTTTAGAGCTCACACACCCCCAAAACATCAGTGAGCTACCACCATGCTTCACAGTGGGTATGGTATTTTGTTCACTATAGGCCTTGTTGACACCTCTCCAAACATACGCTTATGGTTGTGACCATAAAGCTCTATTTTGTTCTCGTCACTCCAAATTACAGTGTGCCAGAAGCTGTGAGGTGTCTCAAGGCATTTTCGGGCATATTGTAACCAGGAGTTTTTGTGGATTTTGACACAGTAAAGGCTTCTTTTTGGCAACTCGACCATGCAGCTAATTTTTGTTCAAGTATCGTCGTATTGTGCCCCTTGAAACAACCATACCGTCTTTTTCCAGAGCAGCCTATATGTCTCCTGAGGTTACCTGTGGGTATTTTCTTTGTATCCAGAACAAATCTTCTGGCTGTTTTGGCTGAAATCTTTCTTGGTCTACCTGGCCTAGGCTTGGTATCAAGAGATCCCTGAATTTTCCACTTCTTAATAAGTGATTGAACAGTACTGACTGGCATTTGCAAGGCTTTTGATATCCTTTCCCATCTTTATAATTTTCCATTACCTTGTTACACAGGTCTTTCAACAGTTATTTTCTGCTCCCCATTGTTCAGTATCTAGCCTGCTCAGTGCATCCACGTGAGAGCTAACAAACTCATTGAATATTTATACACAGATACTAATTGCAATTTAAAAAGCCACAGGTGTGGGAAATTAACCTTTACTTGCAATTTTCAACTGTGTGTGTCCCCTTGTGTGCCTGTAACAAGGCCAAACATTCCAGGGTATTTAAACTTTTGCTCAGGGCCATTTGGGTGATTTCTGCTATCATTATGGTTTAAAAAGGATCCTAACAACTATGTGATAATGAATGGCTTCATATGATCACTATCTTTAAATATAATATATTTTACATACATTTGCATTATCAGTCATATTTTCAAAATCAGTGCCATAATTTCACAATTTCTGCCAGGCTATGCAAACCTATGAGCACAACTGTACATCCAAAAGCCCATGCACGTCATCCTAGAGGCTAAAATGGATAGCGATTTTGAGTTAGTCAGACATTAATTCCCTAAATGGAGAGATTT
The DNA here is from genome assembly GCF_011004845.1 of Esox lucius. NCBI lineage: Eukaryota > Metazoa > Chordata > Actinopteri > Esociformes > Esocidae > Esox > Esox lucius. Next base: position 31,109,864 of record NC_047574.1, on the reverse strand, counting down.
TTGAGGGGGAGGTGGGGTGTAGGATAATATGTAAAGACATGTAGCTGAAAGCTAGGGGAGGTAAGCTGCCAGATGGCTATCACTTTCATTTTGTTGTATAACACCTAAGTCCCAGATTTGTTTCTCATGCTTAGTAGCACATGGTGATGCAGTCCATAATTATTTGCTTTTATGGTGGAGTGTGACTGCACAGAGTGGCCAGGGAGCTAGTCCTAGTGGGCCAGGATTTTACCTTGACTGACAGGTCTTTAAAATCTCCTATGTCAAGCAATATGGATACAGTAAGCAGCTCAGTGAGTTCTTGTTAGCAAGCAAGGAAGTTTATTTATATTGCACAATTCATACATAGGAGCAATTAAATGTGCTTTACAAAGAAAAAGAGAAATATAAAATACAACAGAATAAAAACTAATAATTAAAATAATAAAACATTATAATAATGAAACATATAATAAGAAAATAGAAATAGAATAAAAATAAAATAAAACCATAACTGGTAGATTCCATAGTCGATTCCATGAGGAAGTTATAAAAGCTCTAAGGCTAACAGTGTTGTTATGTTTGAGCGCTTAGTCATAGGCTCAAAAACGCTTGAGCGTTGGAAGTGTTTCTAACCTGGATTTAAAAACTGATACATTTGGGGCACATCTAAGATCTTCTGGTAATTTAAGATAGAGATAAGGGAAAGAAAGAGGACATTGAAGCCTTCATTTATTCAGCCTGCTCACACTAGCTAGAACTTACAGGTTATTTTAAACTGACACTAATGATGTCAACAGCAGCAATGCAGTGCTGCAATGTAATTTGAAACCTTAAGCAAATGATCATTGTTTTTCATTGTAAATGAAAAAAACTGCTTATTTGAAGATCATATACTACTTTAAATGAACTTGTTCACCCCTCCCACAAAAAAAGAAAATAAAGAACTGGATACCCCAGAATGTTTTTACAACACTCTTAAAAAAAACAGTATATAGATTAAAGATCCTCCTTTGGAGATTCTGACCTCTGTGATTCCAGGCAATTTTAATCAACTAATTGAGCAGCCATGCAGTGACCTTGGCCACAGGGGTACAGGCAGTCTACAGGGCAGACAATCCTGTCATAGGAGAGAAACAGATTAGCCCCACAGACTACTACTGTATTTTCCAATTAACCACTAAGAAACATTCTTCATGTGTGGTCAATTAATTAGGCATGGACACTGCTTGTCCATTTAGCATTCAGCATCATATTTTTATATATAATCATCAACAAGTGTTATTATTGTAAAAATGTTTATTTTGATCCTGGATGCTTCTTAAAGACTATCTTTGCAAGTAATTCGCTATTTGTAATCACAATAACAGTTACATCTGAGTATCACTGCTTCTTTATAATGTCATCATGTACCTGTCTGCATAATCTCTTGGATTTATTGCAACAGCAAACTATTGTGCATTCCTTACATCTTAGCATTTGGTTGGATACTGGGGGTTAATGTAAGCTTAGCTGTCTGGCTTTTAAAATGCTATTTCCCTTGCTGCCTACTATAAAGAGCAAATGGATGTCCAGACCAGAGTTGGCATACTGTTTCTTCTTTGGGAATAATAACATTTTATGAATTTACTTGTCAAAGTAACATTTTGATGAACATAATTTTGATGAAGCTCTTTATTATTTTAATATGGTAAAATTCTGTAAAGCAATCAAGTATTATGAATACAGTCACAGGTACATGTATTTGCTGAAAATCAACATTTACCTGGGGCTAGTGTTGAGATAGTGTTTCAACTGAGTCCTTTCAAAGACATTTTGTTATATGTGAAGAAATGTTGTCTAATCCAAATAATTTATTTTGTGTTCTTTTTTCATCTCTTTCTCTGTCATACACACACATACAAACACACATAAATATATGCAAAAGATCCAGATTCAGGTCTTTGGGGTGAAGTCAAGGACTCTATATACAGCTCAAGGGCTGACTTGTAAGTAGCATCACCCAATCATTCTCTGTCTCTCTCTTTGCATTTCTCTTATATTTCTCTCCCGCTCTTTCTTTGTCCACCCATCCCCTACCCTTCATCTCATTCTCTCAGTTCATCCATTGGTGTATGTAGAGTGATTATGTCAATAAAGAATCAGGGAGTCAGTAGAAAATACCAGCTGGTGACAATCCAGCTGACCAGAATAAACATAAATCCCAGCAACAAAAAACACATTTGATTATGTAACGTTATTAGTGGCCAATTCAGACTATTAATCAATAGGGACACATATGCCCGCCTCACCATGTTGAATGTCTCTTTTCTGGTATGGACTTAATCAAGAAAATTATGTGTAAATACATTTAAAAAATTGTAGTTTTACACTTTCTAAAAATATCCTAGAGGTATTGCTGAACAAATTGGATGTAACACCAAGTGTTTGTAGATGCATGAAAATGAACGGCAGGCCGTAGTTCGCCAGCTGCTCCTCACTTCTTAATGAAGTATGAAGCTTTTAAAGTTAGGTGATGCAGTGTCACGTTTTGGTATAACAAAACCACAAATTCAGATAGGCCTCTGATTTGGAGAGTATTGTTCAATTTCTCTTAGTACCCACTTTGTGCATAATTTCAGTTACATAACATTAACATAAAATGTCAATTACATTTTCAAATGTACACTTGCAACGATTTACTCTGACTGTGCCGTAAGGCAAAACGTGCAGGGCTTTGGCCAGACCACTAACCTATAAGGTGTGTAAACTCACTGACATTATTGCTTGAAAAGAAGATGGTCCATAATCTGTGAAAATGGCAATTTCCATAAATTACGCTTATAATTTTTTTAATCTCGGATGCATATCGGGCATCAAGTCTCTCAACCCCTCATGAATTTGAGCAAAAGAGAATGCAAAAATTAAAACGCACTAAATTATAATTTGGTTTCAAATATAAAAGTACCCATGGCAGAAACTACGATACTAACAACGATACGACGATACTTGGAAAAAAATTGCTGCATGATCGAGTTGCCAGAAAGAAGCCTTTACTGCACCAATGCCACAAAAACGCCCAGTTACAATATGCCTGACAACACCTTGACACGCCTCACAGCTTGTGGCACACTGTAATTTGGAGTGACAATTTGGAGTGGTCACAACCATAAAGCGCTATGTTTGGAGAGGGATCAACAAGGCTTATAGTGAACAGAATCCCATCCCCCCAGTGAAGCAAGGTCGTGGCTCACTTTTGTTTTGGAGGTGTGTGAGCTCTAAAGGCACGGGGGAATCTTGTGATGAATTTAGATGAATTTAGCATGTATAGAATATAAGAGGTTTGTCATAGGATGTTTCTGAACTCTCCCACTTTACAATATCAGTATAATCATCAATGTAATCATAAATGTATCAAGATATAATAATCAACAGAAACCAATATGATAACAGTATAATAATGTTAGGGTAATAAGCACAGTAATCAAACAACAATGAATATACGGGCCCTAATGGCTCTATTATTTTTATACACATTTCTGAAGTCTGCGCCACCAATATTTAACAAGGAACGGATCTTGGAAGGTTGCGAAACAATGGTGGTGGATGGGGAGAAACATCTGCCCAGGAATTAGCATAAGGGGATGGCCAGGAAGGTTAACTCAGGAAGGTTATTTCCTGAGTTGCCAAGACAGTTGTTCCTGCAGGTCAACTTGGCTTTTATTATTGCTCATTAAAGTCTCATTTGAATCCACAAACTGAGTTATTGCATCTTTTTGAGTTGTTGCATCCTTTTTTGGCAAGAAGATACATTTCTCCACTAAATATTCTAGGAGGCACAGGGATTGCAGGGCGCCGTGGATACCAACCCAGCATAGTTGAGAGATCTGCTGAGGGTTTGGATGCGATTTGGGAATGTTGGACAGTTCTGTATTAATGTCAGATACCTGCAAACCAGGGGAGTGACGACTACCTGCAGACCAAGAAGAGACTGGGTCAACAGACTGTAATACGAGTGTGTGAGAGCACGAAATAAGGGATTTAAAAGTTGGTGTGCTGATGAATGCAGAGTGAGTGTGGATAGTTGTTGTTGGAAAATTGCACAAGGTGGTGAGGAGTGTGTGAGTTGAGGGCTGCAAGTGCCCCGAAGTATATGATTAAGTGAATGTGTGAGGAATGAGGACAAGACATGATAAGAAAGATACATTGAGGATATATGGGCGTTTGACCCCAAGGAGATACACGATTCGTATTGGTAACATCACTATCATAATGTGTGACGTGACCATACCGAGGGAAACTGAAAACATAAAACAAAACATGAGTGACGGAAGAGAATTAGTAAGATATCCGACTGCGTGGACATTTACTCGAGAAGTAATTTGGATTGAGGTCGGACAGATAAGAGTTTGGTCAAGTCATCCAGAATTAAATGGGCATATGGGCAGACAGATAGAGCAGCCTGGTGAGATGTTCTGGTTTAATGACCCTTATGTAAAAAAGAGAAGAACGGAAGATATTTAGAATAAAGAGGAATAGAGTCACAGGAGTGTGAATAAGAAGTGTAAATGGGAAGAATTTCACAAACAAAACTCGTTGAGAAAAAGGATAGAATGCGATTATACAGGAATATAGTTTCCTAGGTGGCGTATTAGTTAGGTTGCAGTCTGAACATACAATAGACAAGCAGGTCACTTGAATGGAAGTAGCAGGCGGGAGAATTTGGTCTAATAATCCAGAACTAGATATACCCATAATTAGACAGAGGCCGTCAGAAGAAGTGTGGTTTTAATTGACTTTGGGAAAATACATGATCAACCAATCAATCAATCAAATGTATTTATAAAGCCCTTTTCACATCAGCAGATGTCACAAAGTGCTTTTAGAAAACATCTGGCCTTAAACCCCAAGGAGCAAACAACAGTAGTGTTGAATTTCAAGGCTAGGAAAAACTCCTTAAGAATAAAAAACAAACCTAGAGAGGACCCAGGCTCAGAAGGGTGACCAGTCCTCTTCTGGCTCTGCCTGGTGAACATATTAAGATTACAATTGTAATAATTAATAAATGCGTGTGGGCTGAGTCTAGAGTCTATTAAAACTTAGTCCAGGTCGGAAGCATGACCAGATGGACAAGGAAAGGGTCAACACAGTGGCAGCTGAAATCGTCAGGCATCATCTCAATCCATAACACAACACCACAACTCTGGACAGGGACAGCAACAGGTCCCCCAAGCCAGGTACTCTGCAGATGTGGGCCAGGACCTCATGCCCTCCTATGTTCAAAACAGGAGGAGACTGGGAAAATTCAGAAAATGCATTCCTCATATAACAAGGATTTATATTGGAGAAGGAGCCATGATACACATATAGAAAAGTGTTGGCAAGGAGAAGGCTCCAAAATAGATTTTGGTTTAAAGAACGTACCAGACCTAGAGAGAAGATGTTTTGATTACCCTGTTTATGACAAGGATATACAGTGAAGAATAAGTATTTGATACACAGCCGATTTTGCAGGTTTTTGCACTTACAAAGCATGTAGAAGTCAGATTTTTATCATAGGTACTCTTCAACTGTGAGTGACGGAATCTAAAACAAAAATCCAGAAAATCACATTGTATGATTTTTAAGTAATTAATTTGCATTTTATTGCATGACATAAGTATTTGATACATCAGAAAAGCAGAATTTAATATTTGGTACAGAAACCTTTGCAATTACAGAGATCATACGTTTCCTGTAGTTCTTAGACCAGGTTTGCACACACTGCAGCAGGGATTTTGGCCCACTCCTCCATACAGACATTCTCCAGATCCTTCAGGTTTCAGGGCTGTCGCTGGGCAATACAGACTTTCAGCTCCCTCCAAAGATTTTCTATAGGGTTCAGGTCTGGAGACTGGCGAGGCCAGTTTAGACCAAAAAGCTCTATTTTTGTCTCATCAGACCACATGACCTTCTCCCATTCCTCCTCTGGATCATCCAGATGGTCATTGGCAAAATTCAGACGGGCCTGGACATGAGCTGACTTGAGCAGAGCATAAAATGCTAATTAATTATTTAAAAATCAATGTGATTTTCTGGATTTGTTTTCACAGTTGAAGTGTACCTATGATAAAAATTACAGACCTCTACATGATTTGTAAGTAGGAAAACCTGCAAAATCGGCAGTGTATCAAATACTTGTTCTTCCCATTGTATAAGGAAGAGGTGTATGTACAACAGTATGAGGACACAGGTGAAGTAATAGCAAGGAGAATGGTCACGGATTTACAGGATCGAGAGGTGATTTGGTTGTCATGGCGGGGTAGGTGAGTGTGGTCTAGTCACCCAGACCTAGATGAACCCCTCATTAGGCAGATGCAAAAACCAAGAGAGTGTATATGGTTTTAAGGAGTGATGAAGAAAGTGTAATACTGAGTTTCTGGGACTAGGAAAAAGGACCACGAAAATGGCGACAAAGTGGCTGAAAGAAGGGACATTTGATGTGTCATTATGCGAAGAGATAGATATTATCATAAATAATTAGAAAAAGCGGATAAGGAAGAAAGGTAAGGAGAGTGAGGTGATTAAACTGTTCCTAGAAGAAAGAAAAGGTGGGTTGGCTAGTATAGCCAGGGCCAGGAGTCTGTTGAAGAGAGACGAGGAGAAGACGAGGAAAAGGTAAAATGGGCTGACAACCCCCCACCATACAGAGGGATACAGTGTCCCATGGCAACAGGGACGGTGAGAGTTGAAGGAGAAATTGACATAGATGAGGAAAAAAGACCTGCGAAGGCCTCTACCCAAGGCAAAAGCAGAGAAGAGAAAACCTACAACTGATGTAGACTGCTACAAGGGGTGTATTGAAGTGTTGTTGACTAAAGGGCAAGGAAAAAGAGAACAGAGGCCAGCAGGAAAGGAAGTGGTAGACGCAGATTGGTTTTGACAGAGCAAAGAACAGGAATTGAGGGGAAAAGTTGAAAAATTGCAGCAACAAAGCGATGAGGAGGGTTACCTTATGAAAAGGTAATCAGACAACTCAGTAATGACCTAAAAGAGATGCGGGAGCAGAGAGATGAAGAAAGACAAAAGACAACAAAATGGGCAAAGAGGCAACTGCTAAAGGCAGATGAAGAACTAGAGGCAGAAGAAGGGGCAAAAGGAGTAGATGTGGCCCCAAAAGGATATTCATTGCGAAGTCAAACACAGGCACAGGCTTTAGAGGATGAGGCAGCTGCACAGATGCACCCAATTCTGATAAAAGGGGGTAACCCCCAGTATCTGTCCTGGGCCACAAAGGACCTAGAGGGACTGATTGCTAAATTACCCAACCTTCATAATGGAGCTAGGAAATGGATAAGGCTGTTGGAAAAACAGACCATGGAAAATCTGCTGGCGGTGGGGGACCTGAAGGCCTTGTTGGCCAGAGTGGTGGGGATGACTAAAATGGTGGTGATGCTAAGAGATGGCGGTCTGGCAGAAATGAAAGGGACAGATGTGGGAGATGGACAGTCCTTCGACCCCTTCCGACAGCAGCTGATCTAGTATCCTTCAAGTTCAGGAAGGCGCTGGTGGATGCGCTGCCCACACCAGTAAAGACTAAATTAGAAGACGAAGTGGCGCTGATGAAATCTAAGCCACACAAAGAATTCAGAGACTTTTTTGTCCATGCTGTGGAATGATACAGAAAAAATGTCTGAGCAGGGGAAAGAGATCCAGAGAAAGCTAACCCTACTGCAACTGGATGAACTGAAAAAAACACAGAGGAAGGCACCATGTCCTCAAGAGAGGTCAACAACCACCACAGCAGCCACAGGCCCCACGGTCACCCACCACACCAGTAGTGAATGTGTTTACCCAGCCCCCAGTTTAAAGGACCAACGGGTGTAACCAGGCAGGGCACAACAGGGGAAGCTGTCCCACAAAGCCATGGCCTGATAGAACTGGGCCGAACCAAGGACCCAATAATTTGAGTAGAGCATGGCAGCAGCCACAGTCTCAGTCCCCTCAGGGTCCTCTGAACCCCTAGGCGGGGCCAAATCAGAGATATTGAGGGTGCCCAGAGTATCCTGAAGGTTAGGGTCAGTTTACAGCAATAACTGTACAAACTGACAAGGAACCAGTGCTGCAGGTTCAAGTAAATAATAGAGGCACACCAATGATGGTAGATACTGGAGCTACTTACACTTGTGTAAGTCCAAATTATGCCTCACACCTCCTTATGTCAGGAAAATATGCTAGGATAAACGCAGCTAATACCAATGACTGCTCCAGTACACCTAGCTACGAGCGGACGCTCAGCAAAACTTTTAGTTTCACCACATACCCCAATGAATTTATTGGGAAGAGATGAATTGAGTCAATTGGGATTACAGATTCAATGCTCACCTGATGGAATAATAATAGAGGAAACAGGGGTCAAGAGGCAGATGATGCAACAAGCATCCTTAGCAAATGTCTACTGGATAGGAGACTTAGAGGAGGGAGTCAGAAAGGTTACTTCCAAATGGGGGAAGTATATTGAGGCACAGGTACCGGAGCCTAGAAAGCCCTCAATGGATTACCATTGTACATTAAGATATGACCCATACCAGGATGTATATTTGGAACAGTTGTGGCTGATGCATGTAAATGGGAGACCAGCTCCTATCACATCACAATATTTTGTGATAGGTAAACAAGGGGCACCAGTGGAAGTGTGTGACTCGTGGGGATCAGATTTGATTTCCAGATGGTTTGATGTGCCTGGGTCAGACACACATCACTTTGTTGATAAATAAGGGTTTCAAAGCTAAAGATCTGGGTCCAAAGATGAACCAAGCAAAGCAGGAACAGTGCTTTGCTCTCCTGAAAAAGATTTAATCAAGACTGGTTGGAGAACCACAGGAAGTGGAAATCACTACCAGCCAGCAAATGCAAGTGGGGGAAACTATTGATAGAGCAAGGGAAGTTTGTTTTGACAAATTCAAGGTTGTTAGATTACCTGCCTCTGCTGACATATCCAGACATAATTATCAAACAATGTACAACAGTTAACCCAGCAGAAAGAGTTCCCCTTGACCATGATTGTGTAGCAGCGTCCTTGACGTTTACTAGGCTAAGGCCTGTCCTTGAGTTTGTGGGCTGAAGAAGAGTTGTTTGTAGATGGATCATGTTACAAGGACAATGAGGGAAATCATGCAGGATTCGTGATGGTCAGAAGAGACAGTAAGGGCCAATTTCAGACCCTAGTTAGTCAGGCATGTTCACAGGCGTGTTCTGCCCAATTAGCAGAACTAAAAGCTTTGGCAGCCGCCTGTAAGGAATGATGAGATAAGGTGGTGAACATCTACACTGATTCAGCTAGTCATTTATTTGGAGCTGTGTGGATACAAAGAGGTTTCAGAAAAACCAATGGAACACCCATCCTGCATCATGATCATATTCCGGACTTGATTAAATCTCTTCTGCTTCCTTTAAAAGTAGCCATCATTAAGTGTCAGGCACATGAGAAGGGAAATTACTATATTATTCAAGGGAATAATGCAGCAGTTGAGGCAGCAAAATTAGCATCAAAGTGTCATAGTGCGATCATGGCACCAGCCATATTGGTTGAGGCAGCCCCCGGAATGGATGATGTTATTAGGATGCAGGAGAGAGCCAGTGTCTATGAGCGCAACGTGTGGTTTAAGCGAGGAGCAACTAGAGATGATGCAGGCCTCTGGAGAGCCCATACAGGACACTTAGTGTCACCTGCTGCTCTATTACGAATCCAGATCAGGAATGCACATGGTTTTGACCATTGTGCACAAGGTGAGGTTATGAGGAAAATTAAGGAACAGGGTTTTTGGTCACCATACATGCAGGCGACGGTAGATGCAGCCCTGGCCGAGTGTGAACTATGTGCACAAACACAATGTTAGAAAAGGAATAACAACACCGTTGGGCCACATCCAAACTCCAGAAGGGCAGTTTAGGCATTTGGTGATAGACTATGTGGATATGCTAAGACCTGTTAATGGAAAGTGGTACATGCTTGTGGTAATCGATAGATTCAGCAAATGGGTGGAAGCTGTCCTCTCAAAAGACCAAGGAGCAGGAACAGTGATAACGTTTCTGACTAGGGAAGTAATGCCAAGATTTGGCATCCCGACAGAGTTAAGCTCGGACAGTGGGTCTGCTTTCATTGAGAGATTATTGAAACAGGTGGTACAGCAGCTCAGAACTAAGCAGAGGTTGGGATGTGTTTACCATCCTCAGTCCCAAGGAATGGTAGAAAGAGTAAATGGAACACTGAAAGCTAAGATCAACAAGATTTGTACCAGCGCTAGATTGAAGTGGGTTGATGCTTTACCATTGGCACTGATGAGCTACCGCATGCAGGCTAACAGAATAACACATCTAACACCGCATGAGATGCTTATGGATCGGCCCATGCCAGTGCTTTGGGGTCCTTATGAAGGGCCTCCGTTGGAACAGTTAGAACAGGAACTCAGAGAATATGTACGACAACTAACTGCTATACAGGAAGTTATCTATCGACAGGAAAGCACACAGGTATCAGAGCCAGAGGACATCTAACCTTGGGCAGTAGAACCAGTGGACCAAGTCTACATAAGGGTCTTCAGGAGGAGGTGGAACCAGCCGAGACAAGAAGGATCATACCGCGTAGTTCAAGCTACCCCAACCGCAATACCAGTTGAGGACAGTAACCCTTGGTACCACCTCAACCACTTTACCAAGGTTCCACAAGGAGCTGGTCAGAGACCACAGGGAGAAGAAGGAGAAGAAGAAAGTGATGATGCAGAAGACTCAAGTGGACCCGAACCAGCGGAAGCTGAAGGAGACCTGAGACATCCCGCTGGGACATCATCGCCTGCTGGATCGGAATCGCCGGGAGAGGGCATGTCAGGCATGGGCATGGGGCATGATGGTCTGCTGTTGCTCGGCTGCGCGCTATGGACCAATGCTATCAGCCCAAGGAAAGATGTGGCGGAAGGTGATGGGGAAGCTCCAGATGCCCTGGAACCCGTTAGCCCACGAGGCACCTGCAGAAAGTGCACAAGGAGAACCAGACGCCCCTATTCCTGAACGAGAGTTTGCTACCATCAACCTTGCAGACCTGGACTGGGAGTAATGTGACTGAACTCCTACCTGACGTTAATGACCCAGACATTGACTTGGACAGAAGGATTAAGGTATGCACAGCAGCACTATTAGCAGGAATCATGCCATATCGCTTGATCACTATAAGACTTAAGATAACTGTTTTCATTAGTACAGACAACCTTGGGGATCGAAACCAAACAATCAGGTTGGGAAATGTAAAAGGGGGAAGGTAGAAGCTCACAGTGAGATAGGCATATGCAGCCCACCTGGAAGAAGACAGGTACAAAATGGGGAATATAAGGTGCTGGGTAAACAGCTGAAGTGTAAAGTCAGGACAGGACCAAAAATAAACATAAAGCAGGCCAGATAACTTTCTGAGGAAACAGCTTTTTCAGCAACAGGGGTACAGTGGATATTAAATGCATAATCATCTGATACAACACAATTGCAAGGCTTTGAGAAAAACTTACATATGCTTACATTCATGTTTAATTGATTGATCAGCAGGGTTGGGAAGTATTTTACTTCCTCCAAGTTAAAAGGGAGGGAGAGGTTTTCTTCCTAGCCCTCTTTCATTCAGCTGTATTTTCTCAGTGGAACTTATTACATCCAAGTGAAAGATATAACACCAACATGTCAGAAAAAAAATTATAAATAAAAAAACATAATCAATGAGCAAGTTTTATGGACAGAATTTCTAGGCGCAGCCAGGGGCCAGAGGGTGTCAGGTTTGGGGACCACATGATTTTGTCTCTGCTCTTCGCGGATGATGTTGTTGTGTTGGCCCCTTCAAACCAGGACCTTCAGCATGCACTGGGACGGTTTGCAGCTGAGTGTGAAGCGGTTGGGATGAAAATCAGTACCTCCAAATCCGAGGCCATGGTCCTCAGTCGGAAAAGGGTGGCTTGCCCACTTCAGTTTGGTGGAGAGTTCCTGCCTCAAGTGGAGGTATTTAAGTATCTAGGGGTCTTGTTCATGAGTGGAGAAGGATGGAACGAGAGATTGACAGACGGATCGTGCAGCTTCTGCAGTAATGCGGTCGATGTATCTGTCTGTCGTGGTGAAGAAAGAGATTTACCGGTCAATCTATTTACCGGTCAATCTACGTCCCTAATCTCATCTATGGTCATGAGCTTCGGGTCATGACCGAAAGGACAAAATCCTGGATACAGGCGGCCGAAATTAGCTTTCTCCGCAGGGTGGCTGGGCGATCCCTTAGAGAAAGGGTGAGAAGCTCGGTCACCCGGGAGGAGCTAAGAGTAGAGCCGCTGCTCCTCCACATCGAGAGGGGTCAGCTGAGGTGGCTTGGGCATCTGTTCCGGATGCCGCCTGGACGCCTTCCCGGGAAGGTGTTCCGGGCCCGTCCCACCGGGAGGAGACCTCGGGGAAGACCTAGGACACGCTGGAGGGACTATGTCTCCCGGCTGGCCTGGGAACGCCTCGGTGTCCCCCCGGAAGAGCTGGAGGAAGTGTCTAGGGAGAGGGAAGTCTGGGGATCTCTGCTTAGACTGCTGCCCCCGCGACCCGGCCCCGGATAAGCGGAAGAAGATGGATGGATAATCACTGAGTTGGAAAAAGGATCACCCCCTTGTGTCAATATTTTGTTGAACCACCTTTTGCTTTAATTACAGCCTTTAGTCTGTTGGGATATGTCTCTACTAACTTTGCACATCTAGACATTGCAAAAACTGCTCAAGTTCAGTTAAATTTCATGGTGACCATTTGTGGATTGCTGTCTTCAAGTCATTCCACAGATTTTCAATGGGGTTTAAGTCCGGGCTCTGACTAGGCCATGCAAGGACATTCACCTTTTTCTCCTTTAACCACTGTGTGGTCAGTTTTGCTGTGTGCTTTGGGTCATTGTCATGTTGGAAGTTAAATCTTCTTCCCATTGACAACTTTCTGGCAGAGAACAGCAGATTTTCCTCAAGAATTTGACAGTATTTTCCCCATCCATTTTTCCTTCTATCCTGACAAGTGCTCCAGTCCCTGCTGCAGAGAAACAACCCCATAACATGATATTACCAACTCCATGCTTTACTGTAGGAATGGTGTTATTTGGATGGTGAGCTGTATTGGATTTTCGCCAGACATATCGTTTGGCGTTGAGGCCAAATAATTCAATTTTAGTCTCATCTGACCATAACTCCTTTTTCCACGTGGCCTTAGAATCTTCAAGGTGCGTTTTGGCAAAGCTCGGTCATGACTGCATGTGGGCTTTCTTGAGGAGTGGATTTTTTCTTGCAACCCTCCCGTACAAGCCACATTTGTAGAGAATTTGTGATATTGTTGTCACACGCACACAATGACCACTCTTTGTTATGAATTCCTGCAACTGCTTCAGAGTTGCTGTAGGCCTCTTGGTAGCCTCTCTGACCAGTTTCCTCCTGGCTCTTTCATCCAGTTTGGAGCGACGTCCTGACCCAGGGAGGTCTGTGTTGTACCAAATACCTTCCACTTCTCAATAATAGACTTCACTGTGCTTCTAGGCACTGATAAAGCCTTTGATTTTTTTTTTATCCATCTTGTGCCTGTCCACAACTTTATCCTGGAGATCTTTTGACAATGCCTTGCCACCCATAGTTGATTGTTTTCTTCAGTTGCACTACCAAGGACTAAAATGCTTCAGGAAAAGCTTGTTTCATGCTGAGCTAATCAGTCATTTTTAGGAGGGGGGTGATTTTTTTTTCAACTCAGTGATTCTGTTTTTTTTTTTTTTTTAAATTGACACGTTGGTATTATATCTTTCACTTGAAATTTATAATTCTAAATACAGCTGAATAAAACAAAAATGGTTTTTGTCCGTTTTTATTTCAGGCTGCAAAGCAACCAAATTTTATTATTTTAAAAGGGGGTGATTCTTTTCTATACCCACTGTATGTGCTGACTAATACTGAACAACAGACAATGGATAAGATGTGGTGGTCATTACTGATAGGCCCCACACACCCTGTCCACACCTCCTGCTAGGAACTGTCCATATATTGTCATATATTCTTTCGATTGACCCATGGACCATAGAGGAGGTTGGAACATACCATACCATGTAGGATAAACCTTTCTTATTGGAGGATAATAGACAGTGTTAAGGTTGGCTACAATCACTGACCGCCTACTATCTAATCTAACATAATTCATGTTTTCTTTACAAATGGTACATACACTCACCTAAAGGATTATTAGGAACACCATACTAATACTGTGTTTGACCCCCTTTCACCTTCAGAACTGCCTTAATTCTACGTGGCATTGATTCAACAAGGTGCTGAAAGCATTCTTTAGAAATGTTGGCCCATATTGATAGGATAGCATCTTGCAGTTGATGGAGATTTGTGGGATGCTCCCATTCCACCACATCCCAAAGATGCTCTATTGGGTTGAGATCTGGTGACTGTGGGGGCCATTTCAGTACAGTGAACTCATTGTCATGTTCAAGAAACCAATTTGAAATGATTCGAGCTTTGTGACATGATGCATTATCCTGCTGGAAGTAGCCTTCACAGGATGGGTACATGGTGGTCATAAAGGGATGGACATGGTCAGAAACAATGCTCATGTAGGCCGTGGCATTTAAATGATTCCCAATTGACACTAAGGGGCCTAAAGTGTGCCAAGAAAACATCCCCCACACCATTACACCACCACCACCAGCCTGCACAGTCATGCAAGGCATGATGGATCCATGTTCTCATTCTGTTTACGCCAAATTCTGACTCTACCATCTGAATGTCTCAACAGAAATCGAGACTCATCAGACCAGGCAACATTCTTCCAGTCTTCAACTGTCCAATTTTGGTGAGCTTGTGCAAATTGTAGCCTCTTTTTCCCATTTGTAGTGGAGATGAGTGGTACCCAGTGGTGTCTTCTGCTGTTGTAGCCCATCCGCCTCAAGGTTGTGCGTGTTGTGGCTTCACAAATGCTTTGCTGCATACCTCGGTTGTAACGAGTGGTTATTTCAGTCAAAGTTGCTCTTCTATCAGCTTGAATCAGTCGGCCCATTTTCCTCTGACCTCTAGCATCAACAAGGCATTTTCGCCCACAGGACTGCCGCATACTGGATGTTTTTCCCTTTTCACACCATTATTTGTAAACCCTAGAAATGGTTGTGCGTGAAAATCCCAGTAACTGAGCAGATTGTGAAATACTCAGACCGGCCCGTTTGGCACCAACAACCATGCCACGCTCAAAATTGCTTAAATCACCTTTCTTTCCCATTCTGACATTCAGTTTGGAGTTTAGGAGATTGTCTTGACCAGGAACACATCCCTAAATGCATTGAAGCAACTACCATGAAATTGGTTGATTAGATAATTGCATTAATGAGAAATTTAACAGGTGTTCCTAATAATTCTTTAGGTGAGTGTATATTACCAATTCTCCAAGGGTATGCAAACTTTTGAGCACAACTGTATACAGCTCTACCTTTTATTTTGTGCATTCCCTTTTGCTCAATTTCATCAAGAGTGCCAATACTTCTTGAACAGTAGGGTCAAATTTATTATGTAGGCTGGACATCAAGGTTAATAACACCTATACACTTACAATAAGTGTCATGGGACGTTTGTTGACCATGTAGGGTCAGGAGACACATATCCAAAAAGAACCCACCCTTTGCCTGGCAAATTCCCTTTCAATGGCCTGGAGCATCGGGATTTGATTTTAGATCAGAGGGAGGACAGCCACCTACTAACACTCACACACCATTTCCAGAAGCATCTGGTCTTCCATACAAGGACCAAACTTGCTTGGAGTCAGAGAAAGGCAGTGGGAGGCAGGATGCTATGCTACTGGCATGTTAAAACAATAAGGTGTTGGCAGTGATCCCAGCTAGTGAATGACCAGTAAACTGGGCTAAGGCAGATACTTTGTAAGCTGTAGAGAGTTGCTGTGGTATTATATTTCCATTATTTTCTTTTTATAGTTGTACTTTCATACTTTTTTTGCATTCACTTAAGCTTACTGGCCTTTTTGAGGATTTGTTTGTTTTTCCCTTCTGCTCTCTTTTATTAGATTTCTAACCAAGCATATGAATCAGTGGTGTAACTATTGGGTGTGCAGGAGGTGCAGCTGCACACATGCCCGCAGTGGGTGGGGGGCCTGTGCTTGGCCTCCCTCAAAAAATAATTTTGTAGTTTTATTTCACATTGCGTCTTACAATTCTGCTATTACAATCAGAAGCCAGTACATCTACGGCAGGATCAGCTTCACCTGTGTATAAATTGGTCCATAAGGTTTCTGCATGTTAACAGCCTGAAAATACAGTTTAGGGCCTAGTGATTTCCACTGATCTTCACGTTTTGGTCCAGTACTCAATCTTTTTCCTTAAAACTGTCCCATAATGTTGATATCATTGAAGGTCAATACCTGTGGTATTGGGTCTTCATACTGAAACTGTACCCTGTTCTCTTTTGAGAAGAAATTCCTAAAAAGTAAAATTAGATCAAATTAATTCTGAACCTTTTGTCAAACAGTGATGACAGCCCTAGCAGCTTAAACAAATGTGTTGAACAAATGCAAACACATTTAATGATAAACAAAAAATACAGGTTGTGATGTGAACCATATAAAACTTAAATGTAAAGGCCCAAATTAGTCTAACACAAAATGAGTCATGCCAAGGGAATTTCTGTTATTCTAGTGGTAAATACATATCCATGTCAAAGGCAAAATGATAAGTAGCCATGTAAATTCCTTGCTATTTAACAAGTAGACTCCAAAGACTTTGTTTGTGCGTATAGTCAGGTGGAAAAATCATCTAAATTTGTTATTCTATCAAAAATGTACGAGATGCCGACTGTGCTTAGCCATGTTTTTCTTCTTCGGAATCACTCCGAGTTGAAACCAGTTGAAACACTGCCGCTGCACGTTCCAGAATCTACTCAGGCTGAATCTTAAATCACATACTTGCATACAATATAGTATGCCAGATTAGTATGCAAGAAGATTAGTACGTCTCAACTCTCATACCATGGTATGCTGAAAATAGTATGCCTACTACTATTTAATATAGGATGGTCTACTATTTCTGGTGGATTTCGGAATTATTCATTCGTGCATGCTTTTTGGGGTAATATAGACCACAACCCTTTGCGCAAGAAAATAGGAGGGGTTTCAACGATTCTCTCGTCTTTTCACTTGACGAAAGAGTCAGTTACCGTCACCTATATTTAATTGTTGGATCAATGTCATTCATGTATGAAAGAAAAACGAACGTTGTTGTGCCATGAAATTAAATAGCTTTGACAGTGTAAAGTTCTTGTTCAGTCTTCCTAGTGTGGTAGAAATTCATCAATTAGGACAGAGATCAAAATGCTCTTTAACACAAAAAAATCTTAAATATTTATTGTATAATACTTTGAAATAGAGAGACACACACAGATACAAGGTCTGTGGGATCTCTGACTAGAGAATCATCAATACTTATACAACTACTGGGTGGGGGTAAGAATCTGCATATTCATCCTGTAAAGACAACATTATGTTCCTTATCCCTTATCACTGTGTTTACCCATCCTGTCCCCAGTGTGTACCAAAAGTGCAAATTGTCCCTACTTCCCCCAGGAACAAAGGGAAAATGTGCATATATTATAGTGGACAAACTATTTATAGATGGGCAATTATTCTGACATCAAGGCTATTCAAGAAATCACATTTGTACTTTTGTAATACAATTAGTATAACCAATACTGTTGTAATAAACGGACTCAAAAACAGGCTCAGACGACGGAAGTAAAAATAAAATAAGGATTTAATGATTGAGTCTTGACAAAAGGCAATCCCAGTTCTGGGAGGATGATTCATGAAGTATTGGTCTTCGGCTGTGGTGTGGCAGGCGGGTGAGAAGGCAGTGCAGAGTCCAAGGTATCCAACTGGAACATGAGAGGAATATCAAGGTAAGTAACAAACATGGATTATAGAATATAACAACCCAACACTGTCACACACAAGGTTACCACGAGAGGACGAAGAACAATCTGGCGCAGGCTGGCTGGATCAGGAAGTTCTTATACAAGTGGTTGATGAGCTGATCAGCAGCTTTGCCGAACGAGGGACCAACCCCTGCACAGCACACACAAGCACAGAAGAAAAAACAGCCAGACTCCAACCCAATATCATGTTTCCCCAAACACACAGGAACCTGACAAATACAATGACAATAAAAAAATAAATAATACAAACAACACCAAGCCTGCATAGTCATCATACCCCTAACCAGTCCTGTCTTTAACTAACATAATTATACAATCACATTATCTACACCTAGTTATTTTAATGGTTGGTGAGTTTAACATATCAATATACAAACCCGATTCCAAAAAAGTTGGGACACTACAAATTGTGAGTAAAAAAGGAATGGAATAATTTACAAATCTCATAAACTTATTTTTAATTTACAATAGAATATAGATAACATATTGAATGTTGAAAGTGAGACGTTTTGTAATGTCATGCCAAATATTTGCTCATTTTGGATTTCATGAGAGCTACACATTCCAACAAAGTTGGGACAGGTAGCAATAAGAGGCCGGAAAAGTTAAATGTACAGATAAGGACCAATTTGCAACTTATTATGTAAATTGGCAACATGATTGGGTATAAAAAGAGCCTCTCAGAGTGGCAGTGTCTCTCAGAAGTCAAGATAGGCAGAGGATCACCAATTCCCCCAATGCTGCAGCAAAAAATAGTGGAGCAATATCAGAAAGGAGTTTCTCAGAGAAAAATTGCAAAGAGTTTGAAGTTATCATCATCTACAGTGCATAATATCATCCAAAGATTCAGAAAATCTGGAGCAATCTCTATGCGTAAGGGTCACGGACGGAAAACCATACTCGGGCCCTCAGACGGCACTGCATCACATACAGGAATGATACTGTAATGGAAATCACAACATGGGCTCAGGAATACTTCCAGAAAACATTGTTTGTGAACACAATCAACCGTGCCATTCGCCGTTGCCGGTTGAAACTCTACAGGTCAAAAAAGAAGCCGTATCTAAACAGGATCCAGGAGCACAGGCGTTTTCTCTGGGCCAAGGATCATTTAAAATGGACTATGGCAAAGTGGAAAAGTGTTCTGTGGTCAGACGAAAAAAATTTGAAGTTCATTTTGGAAAACTGTGACGCCATGTCATCCGGACTAAAGAGGCCAAGGACAACCCAAGTTGTTATCAGCGCTCAGTTCAGAAGCCTGCATCTCTGATGGTAATCGAGACTCATCAGACCAGGCAACATTCTTCCAGTCTTCAACTGTCCAATTTTGGTGAGCTCGTGCAAATTGTAGCCTCTTTTTCCCATTTGTAGTGGAGATGAGTGGTACCCGGTGGGGTGTTCTGCTGTTGTAGCCCATCCGCCTCAAAGTTGTGTGTGTTGTGGCTTTACAAATGCTTTGCTGTATACCTCGGTTGTAACAAGTGGTTATTTCAGTCAAAGTTGCTCTTCTATCAGCTTGAATCAGTCGGCCCATTCTCCTCTGACCTCTAGCATCAACAAGGCATTTTCACCCACAGGACTGCCGCATACTGGATGTTTTTCCCTTTTCACACGATTCTTTGTAAACCCTAGAAATGGTTGTGTGTGAAAATCCCAGTAACTGAGCAGATAGTGAAATACTCAGACCGGCCCGTCTGGCACCAACAACCATGCCACGCTCAAAATTGCTTAAATCACCATTCTTTCCCATTCTGACATTCAGTTTAGAGTTCAGGAGATTTTCTTGACCAGGACCACACCCCTAAATGCATTGAAGCAACTGCCATGTGATTGGTTGATTAGATAATTGCATTAATGAGAAATTGAACAAGTGTTGTCATGTCAATAAGCCACTTGATTTCTTTCAAAGAAAACTGGCAGAATACCGTCAACAGGAGACTTGCATGGTAAAAGCTGCATCAGTAAACAGTAAAGCAGAGATGGCTTCATATAGAGTGGCATAATGAATTGCACAATGCAAAAAACCACACACAATTGCAGAGCAGCTCATTCTCCCCACTGCTCTAGACATGGTGTCAATTATGTTTGACGAGACAAGCACAACAAAATTAAAAGCTGTCCCCCTGTCAAATGACACAGTTGCGAGACGTATTATGACAGTAATTACGTATTACTGTCATTTTGCATTACAAGATGCCGAAGCTACTGACAGCAATAAGGACTGCTTGTTCATTTCGTACGTCTGCTTTGAGGTATGGGGCAGGCACCTCGATCAACAAAACACAGATGTCTTTGAGAACCTGAGTGACGTTGCGGAAACCACTGATTCTGGAGCCACCACAGTCATCCCATGTATTAAGCAGCACATCTCTTCCCTGAGAGGATTGTTTCATAAACACTTCCCGAACAACAGTGCTCAGTATGCCTGGGTTATGGATCCATTCAATGCAGCAGGTTGGTATTTTGAAATTTTATTGAATATTATACTCATATATTATAGATGCATTTTATTTATGTTGTATGCTACTTACTAACTGATTGTTGCCAAACAGATTTCTTTGTGTTTATTATGCAATGACAAATAAAGTAAGCCTATTTATTTATATTCTGTCTGCAGCACCTGCTGATTTTAGGTCTGCTGAGGAGGACTAGTTTATTGAGATGACATCTGACTCCACCCTTAGTGAATTCTGGTTTGTGCGGAGAGGGAGTATCCACTCATCAGGCAGAGAGCTGTGTGCATTCTTATTCCATTTGCCACATCATATCTGTGAGATGGGCTTTTCAGCTGTTGCTTCACTGAAAACAAAGTACAGATCTCAGCTGAAC
The DNA here is from genome assembly GCF_011004845.1 of Esox lucius. Lineage (NCBI taxonomy): Eukaryota > Metazoa > Chordata > Actinopteri > Esociformes > Esocidae > Esox > Esox lucius. The sequence goes on along the minus strand of NC_047574.1, from coordinate 31,089,084 downwards.
ATTGAGCATGACTTGAGAGTGTCAGTATCAACCCTGCAACCCGCTTTGAGAAAGTGTGCAATGCAAAACAGGCTCATTGCAGCCACTAATGCAGGGATAAATAGACCTGTCTTGCCAAATTATGTATTTCATTAGGATTGTGTTGGGGCGATGGGGGCAGGTGGGGCTTGAAAATTCCCCCTTGTCCAAAGTGGGGAATGACCGAAAAAGTTTGAGAACCACTGCCCTAGGAGGTGGGGCGTAACAGATGGGGGCTTGTCCAGGATCAATCGAACAGCCCGTGCCCGCCCACGTTGTAGAGTTGATTGGTGTAGTTGTTGAGTTTGGTCGGTGTGGATCGGTGTAGTATTCGGGTCTGGCATTGGACTTTGCAGCTGCTGTGGCAGGATAACCGGTTGTACTAGCTGTACTTCGATATGGCTACGTTTTGAGTTGAAGGCGTTTTTGACCAACCCTTCATGGGAACAGTTTGATAAATGACGCAAGGTGGACAATATGGAAATACAAAGGATAGAGTTGGAGATGATAGGAAGCAAAAGTTAGGATACGACAGCTAGAGTTGGAAGCAGAGACCGCAAGACTATCCTATGTACCCACTAGTGTGCTATCCTTAACTTCCTACGCATTCAACGTTAGTATTTTTGCCTTAGTACCCCCGTTCTGTGAATCGGAGGTGGACTCCTATTTCACTGCATTCACTGCATTGAGTGCATTGCATGGCATTGAATTGGCCCAAAGACATGTGGCCACTTTAACTGCTGTGTAGACTGTGTGATGGCAATTTCTAAAATCCAAATAGTTGTACGAAAATGGTAGGTAAGACAGGAGAAATCAATTGCGCAATAAACGGTTTTAATGAAACTTGCAAGGAGAAAGTATACAGGTTACAAAGTAACGGTGGATAGTTTCTAAATGAAAACAGGCAATCGACAGTATTTATTACATAGGAAGAAGGGGTGTGGTAAGATGCTGCCATCTGTTTCATGTCAATCAAACACCTTTCCCTTTGTTCTATCACACACGTCAAATGCTATCTTCCCCCACCTTATCCTTCCTGCAATAATGTTTACCCAAAGGGGCCAACTGACCTTACTGCCCCCTTGCTGTATCTTCTCCTATCCTGTCCTAAAACCCATTGATCTGCATCTGGACAGACAATAGATGTCCCCTATGCAAATACCAGGTCCCACACATTCCTGTACCTATCTTAACAGTGGGACTCTATCCTTTATACAATGTATTCTCACTGAGTAAAGAAATTTCCACAACAATCCATCCTCTTGATACCATGTCAAACCTTGGTATCAAACCTTAAACAGTTCACCCATTAGGATGTAGACTGCAACAAAACAGTACTCTTTAACAACATGACCCAGTCAATATTATTATCCTTAGTGATTAGAGAACTGAGCAAACTGAAATGTCTGAATCCTCATTTACATTCTTCTAGATCATTACCTTCCGTATAAACACCAAGATCACACATTGTCATCATACAGAATCATAACATAGTACAGCAAAACTTTTATGTTAAAATCATCATAAACACCTATCACTGAATGCATCCTTCAATTTATCACTGTTACAAAGTTCTCTCATGCCAATTGCTCAATTCACTGAAAAGTCCTCTCCATGGTTCCATTTGGATGTCCTTCCAAAGTCATCACAACTGTTCTGCTCCTTCAAACGTCAGACAGTCAGTTATGAACCATTTCTTTGACAGGCCGATGTAACAGAATGAAAAAGTCAGATGTATATTCCAAGGTGTTGTCCTTCACAGCTCAAATGCAGACACAGCTCTTGTTGTCTCCATTCTAGCTGCTTTATCAGCCAGGCCAGGAGAATCTGTGTGTTCTCCTTTGTGAACTCCAAGATGACCAGTTTTAGCTAAAGGTTCTAGAGCTAAAGGCCATGTAGAAAGTGACTGTTCACTTTCCCTCAGTGACTTCAATTCACTGTGTCTAACCTTCAAACACTGCAATCCTCGTGTAGCGTGTCGTCGACCCCAGGTTCCTCTCTCAGCTACCTGGACAGCAGATGAGATGTACCTGGTATGGACCCAATCAGCGTAGCATGATGTTGTGCAGTAGATCTTTCCTACGCCTCCATCCTCTCGGTCGGAGGTTGCCTTCTCCATCACATTGCAGAACCATCAGGACTCGAGTCAGTCCAGCTCACAGGAACCCAGCATCCTGTAGACGTGCAGCACCTAGACGTGCAGCGAGCCAGAGTCGACTCCTCTCTCAGCTGTAGGACAGTCTGTCTGTGTGTCTGTGAGATCCATCTCACCTCAGCCACCCCACAGTTGTCCTTTTAAGCCAAGCTCAGTCTCTCCCAGGGCTCCAACAAGTCCTCTCTTGTTGAATCGCTTTCAAGTGTTCTGTATCTGAATGTGTGAATTATCCTTGAGAAGATTAGTTCCAACTGCACAGTACATCATCACATATGTCCATCACGTTAGCTTGTTGCATCTCGCTGATACATTAGAACCACACACTATCAAACACTCAAACCCTATATTTCTAATATCTCTCTACTTCTTTTTGTCCAAATAGATTAGAACAGTTGAAATCAATAACAGTATCGTTAAAACATTAACATCTCTGGTGCTTCTGTTCTGCTAGTGTAGCAAACTAACAATTCCACTCTTTTCTATAGTTGGTGTAACAACCAACACAAAGAACAGAAGAACACAATTTCACATTTCTTATTACTGTTCCAAAAACTCATCAGTTAAGATAGTTTACTTGCATTGAAGTACCATTCTCCAATAGTAGTTCATGAACAATTCTCAGTTCACCTATATAATTTACATCTGATTGTGTTGTATCGGAACTACAATCAAATTCACCCATTGTTTCACATAAAGGACCAAATACCTTATTCCAAATCAAACATTTCACACCATCTTGAAGGTCAGCTAACATAACTGTTATTTAGCCTAATTTCTCTACAAGATGAAACTTAGTGTGAACTTCTCCAAGTCCCTTCTTATTATCCTAGCACATCAAAAACACTCTGAAATCCTGTCATAAATCATGACCCCCCCTTTTTACTCCTTTACCACCGCAGGGCTCTCCCTGGAGTGGGGGGTGGTTTACTAACCTAAGGATAACGGACCCTGGTCTTGAAGGATTGTCACCTTATCACTAAGGGACACTGTTGTTATCTTGAAACACCCCAGGCATTCACAATAGTAAAACAACCTTTTTTCTCTTCATTCACCTCAAAGAAACCTCTGTTAACCATTAACATTCCAATGATTGCTTACTAGGACAGAACTTAAATTAGAATCAGAATACCCAATTTTGATAATGTCTGTTTCTCTTCTAAAGAGTCCAAACAAGTTAAATCCATCTCAAACTGTCAGTGAGTGGAGTGCTACAGTGGGTCTGTACCTCTCTTTATGCAATTTAGACTATGTAAGACTTCTCAACTTGTTTACCAGAAATATAACTTGATGCAGAATTATTTTCTCAATATCAATTAAACCATGGCAAAATTTTGTAAACATGTAAGGAATAACAAAATGTGCTCCCTGCACGTTTTTACCCACTTATTCCATAGTGCATAAGATTAATATGATTACTTCTAATCAAATATTAAACTAACTGAACAGTAACACACCCATCAAATTAGTTATTGCTTAGCTACACCATTTCAAAATGGTAAGATGTATTCTACTCAACCATAACCATGTTATATTTCAAATAAAACATACATTTCAAAAACCCAATTTGACAAACTAGATTATTCATGTAACTTCTTTAAGTACCTATTTAATTTGCTTTGAACTCTAAGTTCAACTCTTTTTCATTTGAACTCTAGATAATCATTTCATACAATCCCCCCCTGCTTTCAAGACAGAAAATGACTTCAAGCTTGAAAGCAGAACCATTACAGGACCGAAATTAAAAAGAAAATCGATAGTTGGGAGGAATCTAACATACATCCAGTAAACGTCGCAAACTGAATATCCAACCAAAACAACCGAAAATAAGAAAAACAAAGGAAATAAAAACTGTACCACACACACGGTCGCTCGTGTGAAGGAACTTCCAAAGTAGCATATAAAAATTCCCCAAGCAACGGCCAAACTAAGTTGAGACCAACAACATCATGACTCAATTTACCTCCTAAACTCTAGGGAATTTTCTCAATTTTAGATGTAAGTCTACGTCATTCAAAATAGTGCCAGTCAGCCAAAATCTCTACTTTCACGCATATTTCATGCAAATATATCAAATTTGTACTAGCAATTAACAATGTTGGATGACTTAAGGTCTTCACCCATACTACAATTTGATTCGAAATCATAAATGTAAACATTAAAGCAACCAAAAGGAAAACTTATTCTGCTTTCACTTAATGTTTTATCATCCCAAAACTGAACATGTGTTGGTAAAATTACCACGTGTGAGAACAGGCTGAACACTCGAATTTAACCCTTAGTAATATGCTACCTTGATATAATGTTAAGGGTGGCGGAAGCCATCCCAGTGGACCTGCCCACCCTTCCTGAAGCTCTGAGCTCCACACATATATGGTGAGCCATTAACAAGGCCAAATGTTCGTTTATGGTCCCCAGACCATCCTCTCAATTTAGCCTACATCGTTCGTTAACTGAAGATTTTAGATTTAGTGTCCAACCTATCTAATATTTTCGCAGTTTGTAAAAATGTACTTATCATTATCTATACAACAAGTCAACATTATGGTGGAAATTAAGAAACTCTTAAGAATGGCAATCCAGGCAGAAAACATATGTATGACGTCACTATAATCAAGGTACAATAAGTAATCCAAAGGAAAACTCAATGTAGGCCTTAAACACCGTTACATCAATACCCTATTTGTTCACTAATGTACCATTCCAGAATATACATTCCATGAACAAGTAGCAGGCGCTGGTTCTAAAAACACAAGTATTATCCCAGTTATAGTTGGTAAATACATATAAGAGAAACTATATTATTTAACCAAACTCAATTTAGCATTTAAAATAGGACGTCTAATTTTACGGTTTTATTTAAACGGGGAATAAACTGGCTTTGGCTATTTGGGGAATAAACAGACCGTAGTCATTTTACCCTCTTTTGCAGGCTATGACTATATTGGCTGAATCCAGTCTTCATGGAAAACAGCATGTTATCTTAATACTAAAAACTTTTGCTATCGTCTGCTTCCCACTCCATACAAGGAGAGAGAAAACACTATTTTAACCCCTTATTACGAAACCACATTTTACCAAATCACAGAATCATCATTATACCAATTTCCAAGCTATCCCTCTAATTATATTTCGGACAATATTCTCTTAAACACTTAAGTTAGCAGGCTAACACTCCCACGTGTGCCAGCCATCAGGCAAATTCAATTTCAACACAATTTCAGCACAAAGGGAAAAGCCAAAAGAGTAGGCCTCGCATAATAACCATGTTAACAACGCAATGTAAGCGTTCGCCCAAACGCACACCAAACAAGAAGAAACATTGCGATTACAAATACTTCCAAGTTAACACCAACCTCGGTAAACGAGATCCAATATTCTATCAAGGAATACTCAATGCAGCCAATCGGATCCCTCGTGCACAGGGAATACCAAAATGGACAAATGCATTTACTAGACCGACCACAACCAGACAATGACAAATGCCCTTGACTCGGGCCATAACCACATTAAGAACAAACACAAGTGGCGCGTGCATATACAACTTCTGTAGCATACTGACCCAAACCATAAGCTGACCAACAATTGCGGCAATTTACAGGAAAGTATGAGATCCAATCTCAATTGCATATTTAAGTCCAACCTAAATTGCAGACGTTCAAGCAGTCCAACCGCTTATAATCCAGCACTAATCGCAACGCAATAAGTTAGCAGCATAGGAATGGTTGTCAGGCCTAACTACAGTCGCTATTAACCAAAACACCACACTTCAACATCCAAACATACAGGAGCACGCTATACTCCATCACGCAGTCCAACTGCTGCACGGGAATTGGTGTCGGGACATGGAACAAAAACGACATGTTTCTAACTACAGCCGCCCTGACTGCAATACTAAAAAAAACTTCTAGTCACCATACTTACTCAAATCCATCTATCAATTTCTACAAAACCATCAAATCATCAACCACATTGTTTACTAAAGCATATGAAAACTGTATTAAGGAACAATCTCACCGGTTGATGCTCCCTCTGGTCCCCTGTCTGACCGTCCGCACCCCTCCCTCAGGCGGTTCAGCGTTCCTGCGTGTTCCCGTTGAATCACTCGCGGCAAGGCCAAAGAGATTACGGGTGTGTACACCTGGTGTGTACAACTCCCCACTTTTGGAACTTTTCTTGAAACTCGTAGACATGCTCAACACTTCCAAAGCGGAGCAGAAAACGGCCCACAGCATTTCCACGTTCACAACGAAAAAGTCCTCAGAGCTTATGACTCCAACGATGCAGTGTCCCGATCGGGCCTCCAAGGAGACCCACCTATCGGTCCAACTGAACTCCGCGGGGTGGGGTGACGGGCGATCAGAGGAGAACGAGCCATCTAACCTGAGCAAAAAAAAAACTACAACACAGATCAATATACTCCACACTGTCTACACACCGTAGCCTACGCTTTCCAAACAACTTTTCATACGTTACCACGTCCATCTACCTCCAATCAGCCCGACAGGCCGCGCATCCATAACCGAATGAAAACGCCAGTCGTCGGAAAACCCTAATAACACTCCAAGAAACATTGTTCACATGTCCAAACACCATATACGTCAGTGATAATTTTTGCCGGTCCAGCGTAAACACGAGAGACCGGCAAATATTTACTGTCGCACGTCCCCATGTTTCAGATTTACCCAGTAAATCTAATTTATACTCAACACAACCAGAAAGCGAAGTCAAGCTCGTCAGCCCACAAATGAGATTTTAAAAAGGTCCAACCTTTTACTGCAGATTTTAAACTATAAAGTCCAACTTAAAGTTTTTAAACCGAATTGCGTTCTTACCCCCAAATTCAATTTCCGCAGGAAACCTGTACTGATCAAGCACGAGTCACAGCTCCCGTCAGGCACTCTTTCTCAGCCCGTCAAAGGATAAGCCTTTTCTGGACGATACTAGAATTCCAGAGCTTTCTCTGGCCGTGCACGGTTAACCTGTTAGGAAAGGACTCGAAACCGATCAGGATTAGGATCCCGGACGTGCCCCCAAATTGTGATGGCAATTTCTAAAATTCCAAAGTTGTACGAAAATGGTAGGTAAGACAGGAGAAATCAATTGCGCAATAAACGGTTTTAATGAAACTTGCAAGGAGAAAGTATACAGGTTACAAAGTAACGGTGGATAGTTTCTAAATGAAAACAGGCAATCGACAGTATTTATTACATAGGAAGAAGGGGTGTGGTAAGATGCTGCCATCTGTTTCATGTCAATCAAACACCTTTCCCTTTGTTCTATCACACACGTCAAATGCTATCTTCCCCCACCTTATCCTTCCTGCAATAATGTTTACCCAAAGGGGCCAACTGACCTTACTGCCCCCTTGCTGTATCTTCTCCTATCCTGTCCTAAAACCCATTGATCTGCATCTGGACAGACAATAGATGTCCCCTATGCAAATACCAGGTCCCACACATTCCTGTACCTATCTTAACAGTGGGACTCTATCCTTTATACAATGTATTCTCACTGAGTAAAGAAATTTCCACAACAACTGTCAGGAAAGGCTTAGGTAGTTGCTACTCTCTCTCTAGCTGACAGTCTGAATAATGGTTATGAGCTTGTATCTGAAGCATATAGACAGAAATTTGGGAAGTACACTAAATCTGCTAATCAAACATTTGTTGAGTTTGCTAGAGAGAAGGCATCTCTTTTTGATAGTTAATCCTCCACTTCCAAATGAGCCATACCCTAGGACAGACCTGGCCAAACAAATTATAGGGATGCACCGAAAATTCGGCCACCGAATAATTGACACAATCTTTTCTTTTGGTGTTTCGGTTTTTGGCCTTGGTTTCCTCATTTTTGGTTTTCAGTTTCGGCCAAGAATTTTCATTTCGGTGCATCCCTAATAAATTAAAACATAAATTAAACAAATATATTTTCATTTTGAATTTTTCGTTTGTATTACTTACGTATGGACGTATATGCGTGCGTGGGCTGTGAGTGAAGGTGAACAGCAACAAGTGACACTAGCCAGGTTACCCTCAAGATGTCGGCTCACGCTAAGAAAAGAAAAGTTGATAACGAATGCCGTGTTTTCAACAAGACATGGACTGTCAAGTATTTCTTTACAGAAATTGAAGGTAAAGCCGTGTGTTTAATCTGTGGCACACAGGTCGTTGTGTTAAAAGATTATAATTTGAATCGCCACTACACGACCAAGTATGAGGATAAATACAGAAATCTGTCTGATGAAAAATCACTCACGGGAGTCTGATGCGTTGCTAGCAAAACTGCAAACCCAACAAGGACTTTTTACAAAACTTCACACCCCCAGAGATGCAGCCGTCAGGACAAGTTATGTAATTCCTCACAAAATCTCCAGAAATTGTAAGGCCTTTTCTGACGGAGAGTTTATTAAGGAGTGCTTATTGGACTCTGTTGTGCCCAGAGAAAAAGGGCGCATTTCAGAACGTGTCACTCTCCCGACGCACTGTAACGAGGCGGGTTGAGGACATCGCTGGTATGGATACACTGAATGTATAAGCTGTTAAACTGTTGTGAGTGTCACGGTCGTGGGATGAGAAGGACACAGGCGCAGAGTAGAGGTATTGAAGGAGTATTGAAGGCGGCTGCGGCCACTGGGCAGCGGGGGGAGCTGGCGGCTGCGGCCACTGGGCAGCGGGGGGAGCTGGCGGCTGCGGCCACTGGGCAGCGGGGGGAGCTGGCGGCTGCGGCCACAGGGCAGCGGGGGGAGCTGGCGGCTCCCGGGCAGCGGGGGGCGCTGGCGGCGCTGGCTGCGGCTCCCGGGCAGCGGGGGGCGGTGGCGGCGCTGGCTGCGGCTCGCGGGCAGCGGGGGGCGCTGGCGGCGCTGGCTGCGGCTCCCGGGCTGCGGCTCCCGGGCTGCGAGCCCAGCGCAGAGATGGCTAGGGGCACAGCCAGGACGTGACAGTGAGCATTGAAACAAAATGTTGAATGTCTGTAGCATAAGCTGAAACTGAATGTTGCAAGTAGAAAACAGGACATCTTATTTAGGCAGTTGCTGGGGTGGAAGAGTAGACTAAGCTTGTGTGTCAGTCTAACAGGAAACAGAGGGGGACAGAATAATAACACACACACATAATATGGGCAGGGGTGAATTAAGCAGAAACACAAGATAGAAACCACAAGAGCAAGATGACGGTTGGGCTGCACTTACACATATACCAATGGCACACATGCTTGGCTATCTCCGCCCCCCGCTTTCTAGGCGTATTGGGAGTATAAATAATACTTGTGTGACTGCTGATCTTTGGACATTGTGCGGTGACACTCTGTCTCCAGAAGCTTCTGTAATAAACTGAATATACAGTATGGTAATTGGCCTGACTCCTGGTGTGTTATTCCCCCATTCCATCAAACCAACTCAGGGAAGTGTTAGACTTCAACAATTTTGGGGGCTTGTCCGGGATGGAATAAAGGAGAAGGAATTCGACCTGGTCCAGACAACCTATACGAGATTCACAGGTTCCTGAGCCGGCTCATGATAAAGGTAAGCAGAACCTGTTATATCTAAATCTGCATATTGGCTGTGAACTAAATTGTGAACCTGTGGAGAACGTAGTGGGGTACTGGTTTAAATTCAGGAGGTTGAGGCAATTGGTAATTGTTCTCGGGTTGACTACCCCACACCACTTCCCGACGAGGACGGTGGAGATTGTAAGTAAGAGACTTGACAATCAGTCGGGTGAATGGCCCTGAGGAGATAGGGACACCTCGAACATAACGGGTGAGTAAGGATCTCACATGACAGATAAATACTACTAAGGAAATGGACGGGGAGTTTGGAACTCCCTGAATTCTGTATAAGAGTACTGGGTTCAAGGCCCGGGGGTTTGGAACCTCCTATAAAAGTACTGGGTTAGAGGCCCGGGAGAATTGAGGATACCCCAAATTCTGAAGGAAACTCTGGGTTCGAGTCCCAAAAGTGTTGGGTCAGGGACTCATAGATAAAGAGTTGGGTCAGGGACCCATAGATAAGTGCTGGGTCAGGGACCCGTTAATCATTCGTAAATCATTCTGAGTCTGGGACTCACAGTAAAATAAGTCAGGGAGAAATGGATGGGGAGTTTGAGAGAGAATTGGACGATGATGGGTGGCTTCCAGGTACCGGGGGATGGAAGAAATTGGAGATACAGGTGGCAAATGTTCTGACAGTTGTATACAGGATGGACCCAACTTAGAAAGAAAGAAAAGAGGAAGTTTAAGTAGAAGCGAGACAGTAGAAGTCAGAGAGCATGACAGACACTGAGGAGGAAGTGAGGCCGTTTAAGGCAAGGGCAGAGAGAGAGTACGGGAGGTATGAGGAGAGGAGTAAGAAAGTGAAGAAGGAGGAATCAACATGGCGGCACGGTGATCGCACGCGTTTATCTGAGCTCTCACAGCACGTGGCAATTTCATTCTTAAAACAGCCTAATATTGTTCTGAAATCGAACAAATGAATATAGGACAAGATAAACAACTCTGACTACGACAAAATGACATCGCGGACAACTAAAAAAAAACATGGAAATCAAGATGAATCCAATGCCGAACCTGCTATTCCTCATGCTAGCACGGCACCTGAAGGTAAAGAAATCAGCGCGAATAAGCCTATAGATAAAAATGCAGAGATCAACATTATGAGCGCAATTGCAAGCATGAGAGAAGACTTTTCAGTCCAATTCACAGGAATCCTCTCAGCCATACAGGAGGTTAAACAAGAAGTTAAGGAATTTTCTGACAGACTGTCAAATGCGGAACAACGTATCAGCGATACAGAAGACCAGGTGTCTGTACTGCAAAATACCGTAGGCACTCTTCAGCAACAGGTGAAACTTCTTGGAGTTAAACTGGAAGAACAGGAAAATCGAAGTCGTCGTAACAATATTCGTCTCGCTGGCCTTCCTGAGGGCGCTGAGGGCTCAGATACGGTGGGTTTCCTGGAGAGATGGCTGCCTGAGGTACTAGGTACAGAGTCTTTTACCAACCCGATAACCATTGAAAGAGCTCACCGCTTACAGGATCGCCGAGATCGGAATACTTATTATACGCTTCTTGAATTCTAAGGATAAAGACAAAGTGTTGCAAGCCGTGTGGGCCAAAGTCAAGGTAACATATGACGAACGTGAAGTGAAGTTCTTTCAGGATATCGCCAGAGAAACGCATCTGAATAGAAGAAAATTCTACGACGTGAAGCAACAGCTTAAAGCCATGGACATTCGATATGGAATAATTTTCCCGGCGAAGTTGCGCGTCACCCATGCAGGACGAGACCGCATTTTTGAGAGTCCAGCTGAGGTGGAAAATTTTATTCGCAACCTAAAGGATTCAAGCTCTTAATCCTTCAATCAAAAAGGCCGGATACAGAACAAAAGGATGACATGTAACGAAATATATACAAATATATTTTTAGTTTTACGCTTGGTTTGGGACTGATGTGAAATAGACCAACAGACAGTTCAAAGGGACTTGCTGATGGAAATCGGTAAGGTTATGGTCAGTGACTTCTAGTTTTTTATTTTTTATATTTGGATTTGGTTGTTAACAATAATAACATTTTGAGCTTGATATAAGCTATTTTTGGTGGTTATTTTATTTTCTATTATAAGCTGTTTAATTTCTAATGTTTAACGTTAGCCATGTGTTTGTGGGAGCATATGACAGGCAGAGAATGTGTATGGTCCGTGTTATGCTGCTCCTAGCGGTAGGATCGGTGACACAAAGTGTTGAATCTTCAGTTTATGGGTATATGGGTATACATAAGCTTGTAATAATAAGCAGCTCTTAATTTAGACATACTGTAATGGGCTCCAATTCAGAACTAAAAATAACATTGTGGAATGTGAGAGGTTTAGGAAAATTAACTAAAGTAAAACAAGTAATGACCAGAATTAAACAACTTAATCCCTCAATTGTATTCTTATAAGAATGTCATATATCTTCAAATGACACGACACCAATACAAAGACGGTGGAAAGGCCACATTTATTCTGCTCTGTTTTCTCCTAACTCTAGGGGGGTTATGATTTTAATACACAAGTCAATTCCATTTCAAATTTCCAAGATTCTGAAATGGAATTGACTTGTGTATTAAAATCATAACCCCCCTAGAGTTTCAAATTTCAAATTTCCAAGATTCTCCTCTCCTTGAACTGCCACCTTAACGTGGTGGAGGGGTTTGAGTACCCGAGTGACCCTAGGAGCTATGTTGTCTGGGTCTATATGCCCCTGGTAGGGTCTCCCAAGGCAAACAGGTCCTAGGCGACGGGTCAGACTAAGAGCGGTTCAAAAACCCCTTAATGAAGAAAAAAATCATGTGTTCTGTGACGTCGCCCGGCATGGCGCAGCCGGGGCCCCACCCTGGAGCCAGGCCCGGGGTTGGGGCTCGTTCGCGAGCGCCTGGTGGCCGGGCCTTTCCCCATGGGGCCCGGCCGGGCCCAGCCCGAACGAGCGACATGGGGCCGCCCTCCCGTGGGCTCACCACCCACAGGAGGGACCATAAGGGGCCGGTGCAGAGAGGATCGGGCGGCAGTCGAAGGCGGGGGCCTAGACAACCCGATCCCCGGACACGGAAACTAGCTCTAGGGACGTGGAATGTCACCTCGCTGGCGGGGAAGGAGCCTGAGTTAGCGCGTGAGGTTGAGAGGTTCCGACTAGAGGTAGTCGGGATCACCTCTACGCACGGCTTGGGCTCTGGAACCACACTCCTTGAGAGAGGATGGACTCTATACCACTCTGGAGTTGCCCATGGTGAGAGGCGGCGGGCTGGTGTGGGTTTGCTTATAGCTCCCCAGCTCTGCCGCCATGTGTTGGAGTTTACCCCGGTGAACGAGAGGGTCGTTTCCCTGCGCCTACGGGTCGGGGATAGGTCTCTCACTGTTGTTTGTGCCTACGGGCCGAACGGCAGTGCAGAGTACCCGACCTTCTTGGAGTCTCTGGGAGGGGTGCTGGAAAGTGCTCCGACTGGGGACTCTATCGTTCTACTGGGGGACTTCAACGCCCACGTGGGCAACGACAGTGACACCTGGAGGGGCGTGATTGGGAGGAACGGCCCCCCTGATCTGAACCCGAGTGGTGTTCAGTTATTGGACTTCTGTGCTAGTCACAGTTTGTCCATTACGAACACCATGTTCAAGCATAAGGGTGTCCATCAGTGCACGTGGCACCAGGACACCCTAGGCCGCAGGTCGATGATCGACTTTGTTGTCGTTTCATCTGACCTGCGGCCACATGTCTTGGACACTCGGGTGAAGAGAGGGGCGGAGCTGTCAACTGATCACCACCTGGTTGTGAGTTGGATCCGATGGCGGGGGAGGAAGCTGGACAGACTCGGCAGGCCCAAGCGTACTGTAAGGGTCTGCTGGGAACGTCTGGCCGAGTCTCCTGTCAGAGAGATCTTTAACTCCCACCTCCGGCAGAGCTTTGACTGGATCCCGAGGGAGGCTGGAGATATTGAGTCCGAGTGGACCATGTTCTCCACCGCCATTGTCGAAGCGGCCGCTCGGAGCTATGGCCGTAAGGTCTCCGGTGCCTGTCGAGGCGGCAATCCCCGAACCCGGTGGTGGACACCGGAAGTAAGGGATGCTGTCAAGCTGAAAAAGGAGTCCTATCAGGCCTGGTTGGCTTGTGGGACTCCAGAGGCAGCTGACGGGTACCGACAGGCCAAGCGGACTGCAGCCCGGGTGGTTGTGGAGGCAAAAACTCGGGCCTGGGAGGAGTTCGGTGAGGCCATGGAGAAGGACTATCGGCTGGCCTCGAAGAGATTCTGGCAAACCATCCGGCGCCTCAGGAGAGGGAAACAGTGCCCTACCAACGCTGTTCACAGTAGAGGTGGGCAGCTGTTGACCTCAACTGGGGATGTCGTCGGGCGGTGGAAGGAGTACTTGGAGGATCTCCTCAATCCCGCCGTCACGTCTTCCATTGAGGAAGCAGAGGATGAGGGCTCAGAGGTGGACTCGTCCATCACCCGGGCTGAAGTCACCGAGGTGGTTAAGAAACTCCTCGGTGGCAAGGCACCGGGGGTGGATGAGATCCGCCCTGAGTACCTCAAGTCTCTGGATGTTGTGGGGCTGTCTTGGCTGACACGCCTGTGCAACATCGCGTGGCAGTCGGGGACAGTGCCTCTGGGATGGCAGACCGGGGTGGTGGTCCCTCTTTATAAGAAGGGGGACCGGAGGGTGTGTTCCAACTATAGGGGGATCACACTTCTCAGCCTCCCCGGGAAAGTCTATGCCAGGGTTCTGGAGAGGAGAATACGGCCGATAGTAGAACCTCGGATTCAGGAGGAACAGTGTGGTTTTCGTCCAGGCCGTGGAACACTGGACCAGCTCTATACCCTCTACAGGGTGATGGAGGGTTCATGGGAGTTTGCCCAACCAGTCCACATGTGTTTTGTGGATTTGGAGAAGGCATTCGACTGTGTCCCTCGCGGCATCCTGTGGAGAGTGCTTCGGGAATATGGGGTCCTGGGTCCTTTGCTAAGGGCTGTCAGGTCCCTGTACGACCGAAGCAGGAGCTTGGTCCGCATTGCCGGCAGTAAGTCAGACTTGTTCCCTGTGCATGTTGGACTCCGGCAGGGCTGCCCTTTGTCACCGGTTCTGTTCGTAATTTTTATGGACAGAATTTCTAGGCGCAGCCAGGGGCCGGAGGGTGTCAGGTTTGGGGACCACACGATTTCGTCTCTGCTCTTTGCGGATGATGTTGTCGTGTTGGCCCCTTCAAGCCAGGACCTTCAGCATGCACTTGGACGGTTTGCAGCCGAGTGTGAAGCGGTGGGGATGAAAATCAGTACCTCCAAATCCGAGGCCATGGTCCTCAGTCGGAAAAGGGTGGCTTGCCCACTTCAGGTTGGTGGAGAGTGCCTGCCTCAAGTGGAGGAGTTTAAGTCTAGGGGTCCTGTTCACGAGTGAGGGAAGGATGGAACGGGAGATTGACAGACGGATCGGTGCAGCGTCTGCAGTAATGCGGTCGATGTATCGGTCTGTCGTGGTGAAGAAAGAGCTGAGCCGCAAGGCGAAGCTCTCGATTTACCGGTCAATCTACGTTCCTACTCTCACCTATGGTCATGAGCTTTGGGTCATGACCGAAAGGACAAGATCCCGGATACAGGCGGCCGAAATGAGCTTTCTCCGCAGGGTGGCTGGGCGATCCCTTAGAGATAGGGTGAGAAGCTCGGTCACCCGGGAGGAGCTCAGAGTAGAGCCGCTGCTCCTCCACATCGAGAGGGGTCAGCTGAGGTGGCTTGGGCATCTGTTTCGGATGCCTCCGGAACGCCTTCCTGGGAAGGTGTTCCGGTCCCGTCCCACCGGGAAGAGACCCCGGGGAAGACCTAGGACACGCTGGAGGGACTATGTCTCCCGGCTGGCCTGGAAACGCCTCGGTGTCCCCCCGGAAGAGCTGGAGGAAGTGTCTGGGGAGAGGGAAGTCTGGGCATCCCTGCTTAGACTGCTGCCCCCGCGACCCGGCCCCGGATAAGCGGAAGATGATGCTATGCTATGCTATGCTATGCTATTTCCAAGATTCTACAGGACACAGCCGGACGTTACATAATAATTCAAGGATCTATTCTCAATGAAAACATTATTCTGGCAAATGTGTATGGCCCTAATACAGATTGTTCAAGTTTCTTTGAAAAATTATTTCTTTTACTGTCTTCTCTGTCAGGAAAACTGATAATTGCTGGAGACTTTAATTGCACATTATCTCCCAACCTTGATCGTTCAACAGGATCAGATACAACACACATACAGTCTAGAATAAAGATATGGAACTATATAAGAGAACTTAATCTGTGTGACCCATGGAGGAGGTTATACCCTAGTAAAAGAACATATTCATGCTGCTCTACAGTGACGAAGGGTCATTCTCGTATTGATTATTTTTTAATTTCTAATGACCTCTTTACAAGAGTAACAATTTGTCAGTATGATTCTATTGTCATTTCGGATCATGGACCAGTGTCTTTAGTATACAAATTAATAAGCGATATGAAAGAAACTCGCCGATGGCGCCTCCAACCGAAATGGCTGCATGATTGCGATTTTACCCAATTTATTGGAGAACAGATAGATCATTTTTTCAAAGAAAATAAAAATGAAACCTCAGCTACTATAAGGTGGGAAGCATTTAAGGCATATATCCGAGGTCAGATAATTAGTTTTACAAGCTCAAAAATGAATAAAATAAAATTGGAATTAGATTCATTGGAAAAAGAAATTAAGATTGCAGAGGGAAAAGCTTATTTAGACACTTCAAATACAATACATCATGAACTGCTTAAACTTAGGGCTCAATATAATACTCTCTCCATAACAAAAGCTGAAAACAGTTTAATACGATTGAAACAATCTTTCTACGAACATGGAGAAAAAGCAGGGAAACTATTAGCATGGCAGATAAAAAAATTGGATGCAGAAAAAGCCATTAATAGTATTCAAATGTTGAACGGGGAAATAACGTCTAATCCTTTGGAGATAAATACTGCTTTTGTTTCGTTTTATAAAGAGTTATATGAATCTGAATCAGCACATTTTACTGAAGACCAAGCTCGATTTCTTAATGATCTCCAGTTTCCAATGATATCAGAAGAAGATAAAAAATATTTAGACCGTATATTTGAAGATAGTGAAGTCATAGAATCTATATCAAAGTTAAAGAATGGTAAAACAGCGGGCCCTGACGAGCTGCCAATTGACATATATAAGCTTTTTAAAAATAAATTAGTTGGCCCATTGAGGGAAATGTATGCCGAATCATTTCAAAATGGTTATTTGCCACCAACTTTGAGGAATGCATTTATTACTTTAATTTTGAAACCTGACAAATCTCCTACCAAATGCGAGTCATATAGACCAATCTCTCTACTCAATACAGATGTAAAAATCAATGCTAAAATCTTGGCATTAAGATTAGAAAAATGTCTTTCATCTGTAATCGGTCTAGACCAAAATGGTTTTATTAAGAATGGTCAAGCTACTCATAATATTAGGCGCGTCTTAAACATTCTGTATGAAAAAAGGGAAGCCCCGGACACATGCATCCTCTCACTTGACGCGGAAAAAGCGTTTGATAGGGTAGAGTGGCTGTATATGAATGAAGTGTTGACTCGTTTTGGTTTTGGAGATTCATTTCTACGGTGGGTCAATATTCTATACTTTAAACCAATAGCAGAAGTTAAGACTAATAATACAATATCAAGACCTTTTGATATTTACAGGGGCACACGTCAAGGATGCCCACTATCACCAATGCTATTTATTCTAGCATTGGAACCTTTAGCAATTGCAGTCAGAAGTAATTCTATCATTAAGGGCATTCAAATTAAAGATCGCGATCACCGAATAGCATTATATGCAGATGACACTATTCTTTTTTTATCAAGGCTTAAGAGATCCGTTCCAGAACTGCTCCAATTGATTGATAGATTTGGAAAGTTTTCTGGCTATAAAATTAACAAGACCAAATCATCAATACTGTTTTTAAATACCCAAGAAAGGCATCTGCCACCAGTTCGGCATCCATTCATAAACGCAATTAATGGCTTTAAATATTTAGGCATAGTTATTACTCCCACAATTGACAAGTTAGTTCCTGCCAATTACAACCCAGTTATAACCAAAGTCGGTGAAACCATAGACAGATGGTCTTCCCTACCAATCTCATTAATTGGTCGTATAAACATTATAAAAATGAACATTCTTCCCAAATTTTTATATTTGTTTCGCTCTATTCCACTGTCACCTCCAGTAGGCTTTTTCTCTAATATGAAAAAAAAACTAACCAAATTCATCTGGAATAATAGACGTGCAAGGCTTCGCCTGACATTGTTATATCTCCCTTATGACAGAGGAGGTTTGCGTTTACCTAATTTGCAGTGGTACTATTGGTCTGCCCAGTTGGCTTGTGCCACCTATTGGTTTTCCTTGCAGCCAAAATTACCCTGGGTAGAAATAGAATCTATAGTTGCAAAAGGTATAGGGATGGATATGTATTTATACTCTGACTTGTATAAAAATTTAAAGAAGGCTACCAAAAATCCCTTTGTTAAAAATACTTTAATAGTTTGGAATGATGCTCAGCGCACATTGGGAGAAGTCTCAACTCTTTCTTATTTTTCTCCTATTTGGGGAAATAGGGACTTCAGACCAGGCGAAAATGACCCTGGCTTTAAACAGTGGGCATTAAAGGGCATACGTAAAGTTGGGGATTTATTTGAGGGAGATACATTGATGTCTTTTAAAGATCTTAATGAAAAATTTGGAATCCCAATGAAACCTTTTTTTAAATATTTACAAATTCGCAGTTATATCAACGCCAAACAAGATAATTCACTATCTAAACCTCTACCAACAGAACTAGAAAAGGCTATGTTTTATGAGGAACTTAATACAAACCAAATTTCACTGTTTTATTTAAAATTTGTAAACAGTTCTAAGGAATCTTCTGATGCCAAGAGAATTGCTTGGGGTATGGATTTGCAATATGACCTTTCAGATTCAGAATGGAGCCAGATATGTGTTAAAGCCCAGAATTTGTCAATCAACACTAGATTTAGGTTGATACAATACAACTGGGTAATGCGTACATATGTCACCCCTGAAAAGTTAAACAGATTTAACCCGGAAATCCCAGATATTTGTTTTAAATGCCAAAGACATAAGGGAACATTCTTCCATTGTATATGGGAATGTGAGGTAATCAAAACATTCTGGCAAAAAGTGACAGCAATAATTTCTTCAATTATTTTAAAACCAATTCCATTGACCCCTGAAATATGTGCTTTGGGTTTAATTCCTGTAAGTCTATCATTATCAGGTTATCACTATAAAATGATTGATATTTGTTTAGTTATTGCAAGACATTCAGTTGCATTTTACTGGAAGAATATAGAAGGTCCATCCGTTGATCATTGGTTAAAAGATCTATCACATTGTATAGCATTGGAAAGAATAACCTACAGTATAAAGGGCAAACTTAAAGATTATCATAAAATATGGGATATTTTTGTACATTTTCTGGAAAATAACCAAATATCAATACAGGCAATATTAGATGCCTCTCACTCCACTGATTGATATGTGTATATATGCTGTGCTTATGTCTTTGAAAATATATGGACATGTCTGTTTAGCCTTTGTATAATAACTTCTATACCTATGTAACTGATATATATATATTTTTTTTGGATGCTGAGGGTGGGTGTGGGTGGGAGGGGTAGTTAAAGAGAGAAAAAAAAATAAAAAATAAAAATAATAATGTGTTTTTCTATGAATGTTATGGTCATGCTCTGTTTTTCAATAAAAATATGTTGAGGTGAAAGGAGCCAGGAAGAAGAAGTCAGGCAGTGGCAAAGGCTGGTTAGGCGAGGACACGGGGTCGGGGTCTGATGGGAGTGACACAGCGAGAAAGACCAAAAACAAGAACGGACGGGTGGTAATCACGGGGAAAGCAGTAGGGAGAAGGACTGACTCAAACGAAGACACCGACTCAGACAGTAGTAGAGACTGGGGCAAGAGAGACGTAGATGTAGAACCTCTGCCGCGTTTGCCCCCACCAGAACAGAAATTATACCATGACGCAGTAGAATCGGCTCAAAATACTAAAAATAAAAGGTACACGCGATCACAAGCAGAAAAAGGGGAAGGTAGCGGCGTTGAGTTACAGATGCCTCTCTTTAGAGAGGGAGGCGGCGAGGCACGGTATAAACCACTGGGGCTGGGAGACGTACAGGCGCTGGTAGATAAATTACCCCCGATGGGAGAGGGAGGTGGACAATGGTTGGCACAATTTGACAAACTCACAGCCGGTCAAAAGTTGGCATTGGGGGACTGGAGGGCAGTAGCCGCCCGAGCCACATCCGCCCAGGCTATGACTGAGATAGAAAAAGGGGCCGCCCCTAGGCGGAACCCTGACGACACCCCTTTCGGTCAGGTGGTCGGACGCATAGCCGCAGCCTTGAGGGAACAATTCCCCTTGCCGGCTGGGGCCCCGGTACCCAAGTTACCTTGGGAAAAACACCAACACCCTAGACAGTATCTAGAAGCATGTAAAGAGCATGTAAAGGGCCAAACACACAGGGCACCATCTGGGGAAGGGAGGTCTGCAGCAGGAGTGGTTTAGAAGGGCGGTCTCAGAGGGACTTCCAGAGAAAATAAAAGAGGCAATGATGGCAAATCCTGACTGGCCGGGGAGTGAATCACACGTATGGGAAAGATAATTTACATAATTTACAGAGGGCCAAAGACGAGGAGACAGAGAAAGAGAAACAGATTGAGGAACTGAAATAGAAACTTACAGCTGGGAGAGGCCAAAGCGAAAGTAAATGAAGGGAGAAAGAGACATAGACAGATGGCAGCCCTAGGCTTTGGAGAACCTGACACACCCGATTTATACCCTGTTCCCCCATGGGCACCCCAACCTCACGGTGGCTGGGGAGCATTCACCGCACCCTATCGACCAGGGACTCCGAGGGGAGGTTACGGTAGGGGGTGGGGCTCCAGGACCCCATGTCCCATACGCAGCCTGTTTTACGTGTGGGGACCCGAACCACTGGTCAAGGGAGTACCAACAGAACGCCGGAGGAGGCAGAGGATACCCAAATCCAGGGGCAGCTCCAGTTCCCAACCCACATGCCGTCCCACCACCTAGTGCACCTGGTCAGTCCCACCCTCCGCTCTTTTATGAGGGAGGGTGGGACCAGGAATGACGGTCCACAGGGAGGGGAAGGGACAGCGGGGGCAAGGCAGACCCAATGCTGTCCCTGAACGTCGACGGGAGGGAATTTCCCTTCTTGGTCGACACGTGGGCCACATATTCAACCATCACCACCCCTCCCAAAACAGGACTATTATCCTCCAAGACAGTGGAGGTTGTGGGGTTTGAAGGGGTGGGACAGACTTTGCCAGTGACGTTTCCCCTTAAAACAATACTGGGCAAACAGGCCCTCAGCCATCTGTATGTGGTGTCGGCAAACACACCAGTGAACTTATTGGGAAGAGACTTACTAATAAAACTGGGGGCTACTATTTTATGTTCTCCAGATGGACTAACTGTCATGTTACCGGACGGGACGTCGGTGGTGTGCGGGCCCGAGACCAGACGGAAAGGGCAATACCGGGTACAACCGGTGAAGGGTGAAATAGCGGAGATATACTGGGGACTATTGATACTGAAAATGCCGGACAAACAGGGCATTTTATCACAGTACTTCAAGTGGAGGCCGTGGATCTCCCTCCTCGAGCCGTACTTTCCTCCGCCAGACCCCCCTCACGTGACCATATTTTATGATCGGCAGGGCGACGAGGTGTATAGAGAGGGGTTTGGGGATGCAGTGTGTGGGGACATGTGGCAGATCGGGTCTAAATTCATATATGTAGGCCCTGAAGAGGTAGCGGCAGATGTCAGTTGACAGACGAGCAGGAACAGTGGTACATAATGGCGGAGGAGTCCGTCCCTCATGTGTCACTGGCCCTGCATCCTAAACACCAAGCAAAAGACCTGGGGCCCATGGTTAAAAGGGCAGTCGAATGCACTGATTGGACACCCACTCAGGTGCCAAACGTATGGTACTCACCCAGCTGTAAGACATATCGGTTAGAGGCACCAGGGAGCGATTGGGTATATTTAGAGTGACTCACACCCACCATACCGGTACCTAACCCGTATGTAGCACTCACTAATTTGACCCCCGATCAAAAATGACCTGGCTAATGACCTGGCTAATGCTTTTTTCTGTCTCCCACTAGCAGAAGAACTCTGTGACATCTTCTCTTTCACACATAGGGGTCGACAAGGGCGTTACACGAGACTACCACAGGGGTTCGCGCTTTCCCCTGGCATATTCAACCAGGTACTGAGAGAAGCGCTGCAGGGATGCTCGCTGCCGACAGGGGTAACTTTGGTCCAATACGTAGACAACCTGCTGCTGGCGGCCCCGACGGCGGCCGCCTGCATCCACACCACAATGACGGTCCTCACCAGACTGGCTGAGAAAGGGTTCAAGGTGTTGAAAGAAAAGCTACAGTTGGTAAGAACACAGGTCTCCTTTCTGGGCAGAGTAATCTTGCAGAAGGGAGTGGGGCTTTCACCGGCACACCGCACAACCATTCTCCACCATCCCAAGCCCATTACTGTTCAGGAAATGCTATTATTCCTGGGGCTCACAGGGTATAGTCGCAATTACATCCCAAACTACTCAGGGCTCACACAGCCACTCAGAGCGCTAGTTAAAGAGCAGGGAATGCGTGAACTTAAAGCCACACTCAATTGGACTTGCCCGGCCGATCAGGCCTTCATTCTGCTGAAACAACAACTAGTGACCGCAGCCGATCTGGCAATTCCCGACTACACAAAACCCTTTTTTCTAGATGTTTCTGAAACAGGACAAGAAATGAACGGGGTCCTGTTTCAGAAAAAAGGCGGAGATAGGAACATCCTCATGTACATAAGTGTAGGACAAAACCAAAAAAAGGCACCCCACCTGCACACTGCACGCTGCGGGGGTGGTCATTCAAAAATGCGCACACAGTGATGGGACATCAACTTCAGGTACTCACAACACACAGTGTAGTGACGTATGTAAACTCACAGATGTTCACCATGACTTCCCTCAGGCAACAACACCTAAGCAAAATTCTCGGGGCTCCAAATTTGACTTTCACACACGAGGGGATAAACATGGCAGACTGGATGGGGACAGGGCTGCCACATGAGTGCGTGCAAGAGGTAGTGAGGGAGAGTAAGACACGAACTGATCTGGAGGCAGAACCCCTCCAAGGGGCAGAGGACCTCTTTACAGATGGGTGCTGTTCCAGACACGAACATGGGCTGAGGGCTGCGTTTGCGGTAGTGAAACTAACACCAGAGGGTCTAGTCACGGTCAAAGTAGAGAGACTCCAAGGACTGCAGTCAGCCCAGAGAGCAGAAGTGAGAGCAGTGATAGAGGCACTCAGGCAGGCCAAGGGGAAGTGAGAAAAAATCTACACAGATTCGGCATACGTGGTATGCGTGGCGCACGTGGAGCTAGGACAGTGGTTAAAAGCCGGGTTTAGAACAGCAGGGGACAAATCGATTAAACACGAGGCTGAGATGAGAGAGCTGGCCGAGGCCCTGGAGCTGCCCGAAAAGGTAGCAATCATAAAATGTAAGGGACACGATACTTCAAATAGTGTTGTGGCTTAGGGAAATCAAGCGGCAGACACAGCAGCAAAACAGGCAGCAGGGTACACCCCGCAAGTGATGATGGTAAGAGCAGAAGAGGAAGTGGGTGGGGAGAAGGCCCTGAGACAGACAAGCTAGTGAGACATCAAAAGGGGGCATCCCCACAAGAGAAAGCAATTTGGCGACAGAGAGGAGCAACAGAGACGCGAGGGCTCTGGAGAGGGCCAGACAGTAGAGTAATACTTCCACCAGCCATGCGGGGAGATACATTTTCAGAAGCCCATGGGTTGGGCCATGTAGGGCCGGCTCAGATGCTAAGAAATCTGTGCCACTGTTGGCAACCGTTTATGGAAGACATGGTACGCAACTACACTGACATGTATCATCTGCACACACCACAATCCAAAACTGACGATTAAACCTGAGATTGGGGCGTTCCCCATGACGACAAGACCTGGACAAGAGATAGTGATAGATTACACGGACATGGGGGATCCAGTACAGGGTTGCCGGTATCTGTTGGTGTGTGTGGATGTGTTCACAGGGTGGTCAGAGGCCTGGCCGGCAAGAAAGGAGGACAGCCAGACAGTAATCAAGTGTTTAATAAACCAGTACATTCCCAGACACGGCTTCCCAGAGAAAATCAGGTCAGACAACGGGACCCACTTTAAGAACAGTGACTTACAGAAGGTAGAGAGCGTATTGGGCCTAAAACATGCTTTTGGCACAGTATACCACCCACAGTCCCAGGGAAGGGTAGAAAGGATGAACCAAAATATAAAGAACAAGTTGGCTAAGATATGTGCACATACCAAATTGAACTGGGCAGATGCACTGCCACTGGCACTCGATTCGATTCGATGCTCGTTAAACTAGACCACCGGGTTCACCCCATGTGAGCTGCTGACGGGGAGACAGTTTCCAGGAACAGCCACAGGCCCGGAAAGGGAAAAATGGCCCAAAGATCACAGAGTGTATTTTGATGAATTGCGAGCTTTCGTTTCAGAATTCACCAACAGAGTCCAACAGCTGGACCAGGACCTGCCCAAGGCAGAGTGGGTGCTGCTGAAGGTCATCAAGCGAAAGTGGTCGGAGCCAAGTTGGACGGGGGCCTCATCAGGTGGTGGAGAGAACAAGCCATGCGGTCCGCCTGAGGGGCAAGGGAGATACGTGGTACCATCTGAGCCAGTGCACACCAGCGCAGGAGCCAGTGAGGTCGCTGACGGACCTCATCCAAAGCGGGAAGGAGGAGCTTGCCCCTGTGTGGACGGAAGGAAAACCAAAACCAGCAGGACCAGTGCCAGGAGCGGACCCCAGGATACTGCAGGACTACAAGCGAGAGGAGACAAAGGACGGCGCCAGGGGAATAGACTCTTAGGGGAAGGAACTGAAGAATACTGTAACAAAAGGGAGTATAGGACACTGAGTGGCTCCTACCACTCGTACCAAGATGACAGGGTTACAGAGAAAGGCCTGGGGAGAAGATGATAGAATGAATTGGTACATGGGCATTGGTGGAATAATGATATGTGTGTTGTATGTTGCTACAGGTTTCCCAGGTCGGGATCGGGTCTCCATTCCCCCAGGAAATTTGGGGGCATTGAATTGGACTATGTCAAGGGGTCGCATACCGGCATTCTGGGATAGACAACCCACTGGAGGAATGGATGACCTTGATGTTCGGCCAGTGGAAAGGTTTTATAATGTCTGTTCTTTTATCTCTTGCTACATTTTGTGCTATAATGGTGACTTGTGGGTGTTGTTGTATCCCATGTATAAGAGAGCTCGCCATGAGAGTGATCTCTACAGCCATCGAGAAGGCTCCAGGACCGCCACCAGGGATGCTGATGCCTTTACTGGAAGAGCACGACCAGGGGGAACTGGAGCTGGAGAATTGGGGTGATCTCTCTGGGGAGAGATCAAAAGGGGGAATTGTGGAAACGCTGAATGTATAAGTTGTTAAACTTTTGTGAGCATTGAAACAAAATGTTGAATGTCTGTAGCATTAGCTGAAACTGAAAGTTGCAAGTAGAAAACAGGAAATCTTATTTAGGCAGTTGCTGGGGTGGAAGAGTAGACTAAGCTTGTGTGTCAGTCTAACAGGAAACAGAGGGGGACAGATTAATAACACACACAGAGTCTGGGCAGGGGTGAATTAAGCAGAAACACAAGATAGAAACCACAAGAGCAAGATGACGGTTGGGCTGCACTTACACATTTAAGGTAAAGAACATAAACAGGACCAATGGCACACATGCTTGGCTATCTCCGCCCCCCGCTTTCTAGGTGTATTGGGAGTATAAATAATACTTGTGTGACTGCTGATCTTTGGACATTGTGCGGTAACACTCTGTCTCCAGAAGCTTCTGTAATAAACGGAATACACGGTATGGTAATTGACCTGACTCCTGGTGTGTTATTCTCCTTTCCATCAAACCAACTCGGGGAAGTGTTAGACTTCAACACTGGAAACTTGGAGCTTCAGCTGAAGAACAGAGCGGCCGACTTTGACTGTTTTTTCTGGCTTTGGATGAGAGCTGTGATGTACGTGACACCGCCCAGCTACTCATCTTCTTACATGAGATAACTGCAGACGTTCAAATCACGGAGGAGTTGGCAGCCATGCAGTCAATGAAAGGGACAACCATTGGTAATGACTTGTTCACAGAGGTAAATGCATGTTTGGACATGTTAGGACTGAAATGGGACGAGCTGGCAGGTGTGACAACAGATGGTTGTCCAAATCTGACGGGGAAAAATGTTGGACTTTAAAAGAGAATGCAGGATAAAGTGACAGAAATGAACCCTGTGTAGAAATTGACATTTATGCATTGTATTATACATCAGGAAGTGTTATGTAAGACAGTGTTAAAAATGAACCATGTTGTTGATGCTGTAACTAAAACAGTTAACTCCATCCGAGCGAGAGCATTAAATCACAGACAATTTGTTGCATTTTTGGAGGAAAATTAGATTTAACATGGTGACATAAGCTATCACTGCACTGTCAGGTGGCTCAGCCTTGGCAAAGTACTGAAAAGTGTCTGGGTCCTGAAAGACCAGATTCAGGATTTCTGTGTTAAGAAAGGACATGACATCCCAGAGCTTTCAGATAAAGAATGGGTTGCAGACCTCGGATTCGCTGTGGATGTGACTGCACTAATGAACAAACTAAATGTCAAACTGCAGTGCAAGGGCTTTTTTGTGCATGAAATGTACCATGCAGTGAAGGCTATCATGAGAAAGTTGCAACTTATCTCAAGCCAAGTGAAGGACAACATTCTGACCCACTTGCCAACACTAAAGGAAGCCAAAAGATCAGCCGATCACCTCCACAAGTACTTCACCATGAGTTTTCGAGGCAATTTCAAGATTTCAAAGCTCTTGAGAGTGAAATGCACATGGTTTCTTCTCCCTTCAACTGCAGTGTGGATAATGCACCAAGTGATGTTCAGATGGAACTCATTGACCTGCAGTCTGACACACTTCTGGCAGAGCACTTCAGGTCAGTCTCACTGCTGGACTTTTACTCCTCCCTCAAAGAGGAGAACTTTCCACACCTGAGGAGGCTTGCTCAGAGGATTCTAGTTCCCTTTGGATCTACCTATGTATGTGAACAGACATTCTCAGTGATAAAGTTCAACAAATCCAAACACAGATCCTCTATCACTGATGACCACCTCTCAGCTGTCCTTCACATAGCCACCTCAGACATTCAGCCAGATTTCAATGCCCTTGTTCAAGCCCAGAACAGACTGGATTATTCTCACTGAAGAGGTAAAATGAGGCGGAAAACATTACAGGTTATTGTTTGTTGTATTGCTGTATTTCTATAAACTTGTTAAGTTGTTTGTTGTTTTTCATTGTTTGTGGAGATTAACAAGTAAAAAAAAAATTGCACTGATTCAATAATTGTTTTTGTTTTCTTATTTGACCTATACACCACAATTTCACATTGCCTAATATTAATATTTACAGAATAGTTTTATTCTTCTGATTATCAGTACCAGCTATTCAAAATATATAATGTAGTGCATTTTACAATGGAAGAAAGTTGAGCAGAATTAAGTTCAAGTTATCGTTGGTGTGGCCCTTTGGAACAGACTACCACCTGATGGCCTGGGTGTATCACCTGATGCTCTGGTTTTTGGAGCACCTTTAGGAGTAGAAAGAGTACAGTAGAACACATTTCCATTGATTAATGTGGATGGGTTAATTATAGAGAATAAAATTCTAACTTTGTATCTCACGAGATCATGGGTTATCGTTACTTTTCATGGGCAGTTGTTACCTTGTACCGCTGCTTTCTTCTGTCCCATTAGGCTGTTTTACACATTCAGGCAGAAGATTTTGGTGAGAAGACACAGTTGTCCTAGGGGACCCTGGTGTCAACAGGCATTCTAATGGGCTATCCGATCTCCCTTGCAAACAGTGTGGTTTACTAATGGAGGAGAGGCAGCTCGTCTGCTTCCTACCTCTGGTTTCAATTGAGTTGTAAATTTGGGTATTGAGTGGGACGAGTGCTGGTTCTCCCTTTTCTCCTACGGGCCACCCATCGCACCTGGATACCTCGACCAATGAGAGCACCCTGCTCGCTTTTTGAGGTAGAAATTATGAAAGACCTGCATACAGTGTAAAACTTGTTAGGAACATTTAGCCTTTTATCTAATTGTATAATTATTTTCCCTAATAATTGGTGTGGAGAATATAGAGTGTAGGGTGTTTTGACAAAGACCTGTTTTAGGGGAGCCAGAGACAGTGTAAACAGTGATTCTTTGTTAGTAGCTAAATTCAGTCCTCCTGCTATGCAATTTGCCCCTGTAGGGAACCTTTGGATACCCAGGGCTAGATATTCTGTCTTCTTGCCTTGGATCTTATTGCAATTGAGGTGTATTTCTGTTCCTGCACGTTGTTAATGTGGGCTCCTGCTAAGGTCCCTGGTAGGTCAATTTTTTTGTGTTGAGGTGCAGTGTAAGTGCGTTGACGTGCAGTGACATCTGGTTTCTTTGATAGTTCAGTTTGGATCCTTTCCTAAGATGTTGAGCTGTCGTGTTGTTCATTGGGGCTAACTGCTGAGGCCCATTGTCAATAAGTTGTTGCTTCCTTCACAGAAGGAAGATCAGTTATCTTTTTACCGCTGTTTTCCTGGTTTGCAGGAATTGTTTGGGCTCTTCCATTTTCTTCTGGTAGAATTTTTATTTCAGCCATTCAATGTGTCTTTACCCATCCCGATTTTAACTTTACTCCCATTGGATTTTAATTTAGCTAGTACATTCAAGTTACAAGTTTTGACTTCCCGCTCCATTTGAACTGATATAGCGCAACCTCTATCCCAATATAGTGGGTATAGAAAATAATCACCCCTTTAAAATAATCACATTTTGTTGCTTTGCAGCCTGAAATAAAGACACACAGTTTTTGTTTCTTTCAGCTGTATTTACCCAGTGCAACTTATAACATCCAAGTGAAAGGTATCAGAGGTGGGGGACTCGAGTCACATGACTTGACTCGAGTCTGACTCCAGTCACAATTTTCAGGACTTGTGACTTGCTTGATTAAAGTATGAAAATGACTTGACTTGACTTTGACTTGGAACAAGTTACTTGAGACTTGACTTCAAGAGGAAGACTCGACAATGACTTGAACTTATTATAAACAAACAGCAATAAAATTATTTTATATGTTGTGACATCAGCTTTAACGCTGCACAATTCAAACCGCGCCAAACATGGTAGACAGTAACGTTAGTCGAGCTCCACAAATAGTATCGTTTGGATACAAGGACTTTGAACTGGACCGTGTGAATATTTTTTTTTTTTTTTGCCAGATGCAAAATATGCAACAACGTCAAATTTCATTCGTTATTTTAAGAACCACAAGGAAAGGTAAGAAAGTAATCTCTTTATATTCAGTTTCGCTAAGATCTATAATTAATATTTTGTTTGTCATCATTTGGCCTTGGTTGCATATTATATTTATTTTTTTTCTTGTTAGAAATGTGACCATTATCATTACTGAATACGTCTGGTAAATAGATGTAAGGGAATTTGACTATAAACGTGGCATAGCCTGTATTGTTGATGGGCATCTTAAAATGAGCGGGCATGTATATTATTACACGTAGGCTATAATGTCTGTATTAAATGTCGGCATTTTCAAGTGTTTGTGGACTGCGTGTGGAAACTAAAAAGCATTGTGCTTACACCATAACAGTTAACTTTACTGCATGAAAGACTAACATGGAGGCGCCGATGTGATTACTAGCACCTAAACATTTCGAAGTGTTTTTTTTTAAAGAATAATTACAGCGTAATTACATATTAGGCAGTTTTTCAGTCACAATAATTAGTTTATAAGGTTGTTATTATTAGCCCTTATTACATGGATTGGCTGAATTCCAGTGCAGAATGCGTGTTATTTCTTGATAACAGACCGTTGCCATGAAAAACAGCGCGTTGCTATGGACGCAGCAGGATTCTAACCAGAGACGGAACAGACTATTTTCTTTAGAGGAAGCAATACAATCAATAAATTCCTTTTGAAATCAATATTTTGTGTCAAATTATAGATTTATTTGGTAGGTAGCCATGTAATAAGCGGGATAAGGTATAGCGAGGCGGTTGTTACAGCGAATACAACCCCTTCAGGCTGATTCAAGATCCCTCCGCTTCGTCCACCCAAAAAATTGTACCGCGGAGGAGAAAAATATTTGATTTTGAAATCGAGCTTCGCACCGAGCGCACGTCAGAAACAGAGGACAGTGTGTGTGTGTTCATCTCTTTAGTACTGTGACTTGACTTGAAACTTATAAGGACTCAACTTGACTTGCTTAGGGTGAACCCTTGACTTGACTTGACTTGACTTGCTTGATTTATCTGAACTGTGACTTGAGACTTGACACGAGACTTGATGGTTAAGACTTGAGACTTGCTTGGACTTGACCATGTGTGACTTGTCCCCATCTCTGAAAGGTATAACACCAACATGTCAGAAAAAAATTATACAATAAAAAAACAATCACTGAGTTGGAAAAAGGATCACCCCCTTGTGTCAGTATTTTTTTGAACCATCTTTTGCTGTAATTACAGCCTTTAGTCTGTTGGGATATGTCTCTACTAACTTTGCACATCTAGGCGTTGCAATATTTGACCACTCTTCTTTGCAGAACTGCCCAAGTTCAGTTAAATTTGATGGTGACCGTTTGTGGACTGCTGTCTTCAAGTCATTCCACAGATTTTCAATGGGGCTTAAGTCCGGGCTCTGACTTGGTCATGCAAGGACATTCACCCTATTCTCATCTGACCATAACACCTTTTTCCAAGTGGCCTTAGAATCTTCAAGGTGTGTTTTGGCAAAGCTCTGTCATGACTGCATGTGGCCTTTCTTGAGGAGTGGCTTTTTTCTTGCAACCCTCCCATAAAAGCCACATTTGTGGAGAATCTGGGATATTGTTGTCACATGCCACCCATAGTTGATGGTTTTCTTCAGTTGCACTACCAAGGACTGAAATGCTTCAGGAAAAGCTTGTTTCATGCTGAGCTAATCAAAATTACCACAGCTGATCACAGTTGAACGTCAATTGGATTTGTGTGCTATTGAGAAGGTGATTAACTACACTTGGTTGGGTTTAGAAGTCATTTTTAGGAAGGGGGTGATTCTTTTTCCAACTCAGTGGTTTGGTTTTTTAATTTGTAAAAAATAAAATTCTGACAAGTTGGTATAATATCTTTCACTTGGATGTTATAAGTTGTAAATACAGCTGAATAAAACAAAAACATTGTGTCTGTTTTCATTTCAGGCTGCAAAGCAACAAAATTAGATTATTTTAAAGGGGGGGGGTGATTCTTTTCTATACCCACTGTACATGTCAAAGTTGAAATTTCATTGTGAAGTTACTCCCCAGTCCTCTCCCTTAACCTGGCACATAGTCCTGTTGTTGTCCTCGTCCATTAATATTGACCCAAAAGGCCTCTTTGCCTCAGTCTTGATGCTGTACACACAGTCTCATCTTCTTCTGTAGTAAGCGACTCTGTGCATCAGATCTGTTGCTGTTGGGCACAAGGCTCAAGCTTCAATTTCAAGTTGTGTTCTGTCTAACCATTGGATTTGAGATGTGTTCCAGACATAACAAGGTGGTCAGGCCTTCTGCCTTTCCTGAACAAAATGACTGTTATGCCACAAATCAGTTTCTGGAACCCAAAAGGTGCCAAAGGCAAGGGTTGCAGGAGGTTTCACTTCACATGATTGTTCCCAATTATTCTCCATGTATTGTGCTAGAGGTCTGCCATACCGTCCTTACAGGAGAAAGACAAAACACTGCATCAGTTTAATTATTCTCCTGGGCCCTAGCACACAGGCTACAACAATACTAAAAATTACACTGAACTATTAAAGAGATGGTGAGACCATTACTTAAATGTCAGAAACATAACATTTTCAGACTTGTGAAAAGATCACAAGTCACACCAACTTAAAAACAACTATGAATTAAGATTTGAAAAGAAATATGAAAAAAATTTGTAGTGAATTTGGTGGTTTTACGAATTAAGTTGTTTAGATCTGTTCTAAAGATATGGCCAGTAGGTTCTAAATAGAAAGGTAAGTAAAGATTGATCTTTTGGTGCTATAGGAGTAGTGCTTTACAAAGCGCTATTGCACAGACATCTCAAATTAGCTGGAATAAAACCCCAAAATGTCCTTGAAGTATAACAACCATTTGACTAAAATAGAAAATAGGGCTTTGCTGGTAAATTTGCTGAGACCCAAACATTAAATTAAATAATAAAACAAAAGCATTAATAATAAAAGTAAGTAAAAAGTAAGTAAATGAAAGTACAACTCCCCTCTGCTTTCTGATCTCCCCAAGTCCTGGTGAGTGGCTTCTGACTGGTGTTGTAATGGATGTTGACGCCACGTTGTGTTGCGTGGTCCTCTCCATTCCTCCAACCTTCCTAGTTGTTACATGTGAAAAACGACAGGGTTTTAAAGACTGATACTGCTGTTGCCTTGTGATTTGATGTTGTTAGACATTCTGTGGTCCCACATTTAATGTGTGTACCCACTACTGTCTGTAATGTACCTCCCTGTGACCCCAAAGTCCCACAGTCTCTATTTTTTTTAAGGGAGAATTACATGGCCCAGTTTGTAACACCTAGGAATAAACAACAAAACTCTGTGACATCTCTTTTTCATTTAATGTGTTGAAGTCTAACACTTCCCCGAGTTGGTTTGTTGGAAAGGAGAATAAAACACCAGGAGTCAGGTCAATTACCGTATCCATTTATTACAGAAGCTTCTGGAGACAAGTGTCCCCACACAATGTCTAAGGATCAACATTCAACAGATCATTTTATACTTCTACTACGCCCAAAAGATAGAGTCGTTAAATTCACAAAACAAGTATGCTATTGGTCCAGTTCCAGTTCTATTCCTTATAAGGATAAACGCAAACATCTCCTTGTCCCCTCCTGGTTTCTGTCGGGCCTGTCAGACTATGTGTGTGTGTCTCTAACCTGTGTCCTGTTTCTCAAAAGACAGACATACTAAATCTTTCTCTCCCCGGCAACCGCTTGAACAGGGTTTCCTATTCTCCTACTTGCTCCTTCAGCTTCAGCTTATACTACAAACGTTTAATATTTTGTTTCATTGGTTACAACAGCTTATAACAGTTCACTAACTTATACAATCAATACATCTACATTGGTTACAACAGCTTACAACAGTTCACTAACTCATACAATCACTACATCTATAATTGCTAGATGTGTTCCACTTAAAAATGTATCAAAAATGCTAAATAGGCTAGCACTGATTAAAATTAAGTTTCATGTATTTGTTTTCCCTGATAAGAATTGTTTATTTTTGTCATTCAGCACTGGTGAAGGCTAAATAACAGTAGTGGGATTAATGCTAAATGATTGATTAATGCTAGATCGCTCCTTGACCTTCTTTACACTTCTCCCAATACAAACAACCAATGAAGATGGATCACCCAAATAGATTACTCATAAAAGCATAATTTTATCATAAAACTGTAACTACACATTGTACTCTACCTTTCAGCTCACAAAGTCCTTCTCCCCCTTTTCTGACTATATTCAATTTATATCCTTGGACACCACTCTCTCGACACTGAGGGGAGACAGCCATTTTTACTATACATAGATCCCATCTTGGGATCTAACTAGTGTTTACTATAGAAAATACAGAAAATATAACCCAACATCATTTGTGAGGATGTTGAATTTAACTAATGTAACATTAGGGTTATGGGAAGGTTATCACCATACTAACAATTTATACATCAACCTATAAGGACGGCTGAAATTCCCTTTAACATTTAGAGAGTTTAACCAAATGCACCAATACAGTTAAATATAGAACTTCACCATCTCAGTAGTGCCTCCAATGCTGGATTAATAAGGACCTCACAGCAGAGATAACCACATACTGTTTCTTAAGATGATCTGTTCGTTCTAACAGTACTTTGTCACTTTTGGTGGGACAGGAAACCAGCTAACCCCTCTCCTATTCTTATAACCAGTCTGGCGCATTGGCGCCAAGTGCCCTGGTGAAAACATGTTGGGACAAACTTGTCTAACATAGGGACTTCCAATTAAAACTTAGTCTTGGATGTTATAGGTCTCTTGTACGTGGTATGTCAGTGCACTTTTGGATGTATATCAGGAGGACTGTGTGGATACTAAAGATGGTGTTTATTCATTTAAAATGTAATAACATAGTATGGGCTGTTTATAAAAATAACTTTAAAAAACTTGGTGATAGAGTCATCAAATCAAAATCAAATCATAGAAGCATTTAAATAAAGCAGATCAGCAAATCAATGGTGGGAGGGATATAGTATACTGCCACCACCTGCCCACATGGAAAACAAATACACCTTACTTTATCAATTAATCTATTTAAGAAAATTGTATTAATACATCTAGAATTGCATAGACCTAGCAATATTCATCACATTCCCCATGTATTCTGCATTGCAAAAATATATTTATTTTCCGTGGATGCAGCCGGGATGCAGCCCACCATTACCATGTTTATTAAATCATTTATTATTTTTTCTTATAGAGACAATTGTCATAATGAACGCAACACTTGTAGAAAACCTCTAGCTTAAATCAGGAATAACCCTTCTGCAAATGTCATCATGAACATAGCACGTACCATAGACTCACTTCGAAGTAATTTAGGTCATAAACTTGGAAAATAACTGAACACCCAGACATACAGGACAAAAGGCACTAGTTAAAGAATAAGCAAGCTTGCAGTTAATTGATAGTTTAGTTAAGCATGCAGTTTGCAACACTTGGGACATAACACAAACATATAACATTTAAACGTACACACAGAAAGACACGTAAACGCACCAATACATTTCACAATGGCCAGTTGATTATAACTTAAAAGAGAGTCGTGGTCGTGTTTCATAATTTAGATCATCTCAATTGTCCAGGGCAGGAATTTCATGTACACTGAGTTCTACTGGAATTGGAAAGCAACCCCACACTGCTATATTAATAGTGCAACACTTCTGACACCACATCCAATTCCTTAAGAGTAAA
Source organism: Esox lucius (assembly GCF_011004845.1). NCBI lineage: Eukaryota > Metazoa > Chordata > Actinopteri > Esociformes > Esocidae > Esox > Esox lucius. The sequence continues at coordinate 31,054,167 of NC_047574.1, read as the reverse complement.
ATATTAAAGAATCGTACTTCTAAGAATCGCAAGTACAAGGAGGGATCTGGGACTTTTCAACTCATAAAGTGACCGGCATGTATTTATGTGTTTGTGTTAATTTAATTTGAATAGCTGTTTGGTATTTGACAGCCATCGATATATTCCACATAGAATTGAAGGCTGCATCGATGGCTAGCTTGCACCCTGACACTACCAATCTTTCCAAATGGTTTCACTGTTTTGAAAATTCCAGCACAAATGGCTGTTTGTATTGTTTGAATGATCTACATGTACATTTTGTATTTCATAGATTGCACTGCTTTTAACCCAGTTGGGACGGAATTTAGTTTTTAGACCAGAGTGCTAGTGACAAAGACCGTATAGGGTGATCTTTCGTGTGTTTAATCGGCTATTACCGATTATTAAAAGTAGCCAACAGCTATAATTTATTTCCTAACATTAACCAAAAGAAAGATCTGTCTTTTAAACCAAAAACACAACCAAAAACAACAACCAGAATTTCTTCCTAATATGAAAAACCAATAAAAGATTCTGTGTTCTGGATGAAAATCACCAGCATATATAGCGTACGTATGGCAATAACCGCACCGTTGCTCATTTGTAGGTTATAGGGAATGTCATTGATCGATAAAGCTTTTGTATAACACAGTTTTAGTCAGTAATGTTGTCATTTCAGTTCCAAAACATTGGTTATGCTGGATGTCCCTCAAACATACACTAGAAAGAACCAAAGAAGAATAGGGAGCCATGACCGAACCTTTTAACTTAAAATGTCTGGCTATTTCCTTATGTCATAACAAAGAAATACGTTGAACAAAGTACAATGTGTTATAGTCTATTGTTTATAGACTAACTAGAGGATTTATGGCATACTGTCACGTCCTGGCTGTGCCCCTAGCCATCTCTGCGCTGGGCTCGGGGCATAGCCAGGACAGGACAGGAGGTGGCCTTTAGCCACCTCTACTCCTTTTTTTGGTTTCCCCAATTGGAGGCAGGTGTTAGTTATTGCCTTCAATTGGGGACCCTATTTAAGTTTAGTTTGTTAGGCCCCAAGGCGTGGTTCATTTTGGTTTTGTGTATCCTGTGTAAGGAAGACCCACGTCACTGGTTGCTGCCGTTTTGTTTGTTGGAGTCCTTCTTTCTTTTGTTTGATTAAACATGGATTACCTTCCCTACCTCTACTCTGCGCCTGTGTCCATTCCATCCCACGACCGTGACAGAATGAACCACCACCAAGAGACACAGCAGAAATGGACGGTAGGGGAACTCCTCGGTTGGCCGGACAGCGACACCGAGGAGGAGGAGAACCCCTACTGTCCTCTGCGGCACACCGGGCCTCCACAGCATCCACCCCGGAGGAGACGTCGACGGAGGCGACGTAAGCAAACCTCCGTGTGTCCGCCCCAAGAATTTCTTGGCGGGGTGCTGTGGGGGCAGGCGGAGTGGAAGGACGCGGCCGTGCCACCCGTGCTCACGTGTGGGGTAGTCCAGGTGCCCCAGCCCTGCCCGGTGCCAGCTCCTAGGCGTCGGGCAACAACGCCGGTGGGGCCTATGAGGGCTTTCCCTGATGTAGGGAGATGTGAGGACTGGTGGGGCTGTCGGGCCCCGCCGTACCGGTTCTCGCAGCCAGCGCCCCCCGCTGCCCGGGAGCCGCAGCCAGCGCTGCCAGCGCCCCCCGCTGCCCGGGAGCCGCAGCCAGCACCCCCGCTGCCCGGGAGCCGCAGCCAGCGCCCCCCGCTGCCCGGAAGCTGCAGCCTGCGCCCCCCGCTGCCTGGAAGCCGCAGCCAGCGCCCCCCGCTGCCCGGGAGCCGCAGCCAGCGCCGTCAGCGCCCCCTGCTGCCCGGGAGCCGCAGCCAGCGCTCCCCGCTGCCTGGGAGCCGCAGCCAGCGCCGCCAGCGCCCCCCGCTGCCCAGGAGCCGCAGCCAGCGCCCCCCGCTGCCTGGGAGCCGCAGCCAGCGCTGCAGCCAGCGCCGCCAGCGCCCTCCGCTGCCTGGGAGCCGCAGCCAGCGTCGCCAGCGCCCCCTGCTGCCTGGGAGCCGCAGCCAGCGCCCCCTGCTGCCTGGGAGCCGCAGCCAGCGCCCCCTGCTGCCTGGGAGCCGCAGCCAGCGCCGCCAGCGCCCCCCGCTGCCTGGGAGCCGCAGCCAGCGCCGCCAGCACCCCCTGCTGCTTGGGAGCCGCAGCCAGCGCCGCCAGCGCCCCCTGCTGCCCGGGAGCCGCAGCCAGCGCCCCCCGCTGCCCAGTGGCCGCAGCCGCCAGCTCCTCCCGCTGCCCAGTGGCCTCAGCCCGCCAGCTCCACCCGCTGCCCAGTGGCCTCAGCCGCCAGCTCCTCCCGCTGCCCAGTGGCCTCAGCCGCCAGCTCCTCCCGCTGCCCAGTGGCCTCAGCCGCCAGATCCTCCCGCTGCCCAGTGGCCTCAGCCGCCAGATCCTCCCGCTGCCCAGTGGCCTCAGCCGCCTGCTCCACCCGCTGCCCAGTGGCCTCAGCCACCAGCTCCTCCCGCTGCCCTGTTTCCGCCGCCGCCAGGACCCGCCGTGGACTGGCCGCCGCCCGGGCCCGCGGATGACTGGCCGCCGCCGCCTGAGCCCGCGGATGACTGGCCGCCGCCGCCCGGGGCCGTGGATGACTGGCCGCCGCCGCCCGGGGCCGTGGATGACTGGCTGCCGCCGCCCGAGCCAGCGGTTGACTGGCCGCCCGAGGCCGCGGATGACTGGCCGCCGCCGCCCGAGCCCGCGGTTGACTGGCCGCCTTGTCCCGCAGCGCCTTCACCTGCCCAGGAGCCCTCGCCTGTCCCGGCCTCAGCGGCGCCCTCGCCTGTCCCGGCCTCAGCGGCGCCCTCGCCTGTCCCGGCCTCAGCGGCGCCCTCGCCTGTCCCGGCCTCAGCGGCGCCCTCGCCTGTCCCGGCTTCAGCGGCGCCCTCGCCTGTCCCGGCTCCCCCGTCTCCTGCTCCTCCGCCGGCTCCTGCTCCCCCGCCGGCCGTCAACCTTCCGCCGGCTCTCCCGCCGGCTCCGGACCCTCCGCCGGCTCCCCCGGCTCCTGCTCCTCCACCGGCTCCTATTCCCCCGCCGGCTCCCCCGTCTCCTATTCCTCTGCCGGCTCTTCCGCCGGCTCCGGACCCTCCGCCGGCTCCCCCGGCTCCTGCTCCTCCACCGGCTCCTATTCCCCCGCCGGCTCCCCCATCTCCTGCTCCTCCGCCGGCTCCTACTCCTCCGCCGGCTCCCCCGCCGGCCGTCAACCTTCCGCAGGCTCTCCCGCCGGCTCCGGACCCTCCGCCGGCTCCCCCGGCTCCTGCTCCTCCACCGGCTCCTATTCCCCCGCCGGCTCCCCCGTCTCCTATTCCTCTGCCGGCTCCTATTCCTCCGCCGGCTCTTCCGCCAGCTCCGGACCCTCCGCCCGCTCTTCCGCCGGCTCCGGACCCACCGCCGGCCCTTCCGCCGGCTCCGGACCCTCCGCCGGCTCCTGCTCCTCCACCGGCTCCTGCTCCTCCGCCGGCTCTTCCGCCCGCTCCTGACCCTCCACCGGTTTCCCCAACTCCTGCTCCTCCGCCGGCTCTTCCGCCGGCTCCTGACCCTCCGCCGCCTCCCCCGGCTCCTGCTCCTCCGCCGGCTCCTATTCCCCCGCCGGCTCCCCCGTCTCCTGCTCCTCCGCCGGCTCTTCCGCCGGCTCCTGACCCTCCGCCGGTTTCCCCGTCTCCTATTCCTCCACCGGCTCCCCCGGCTCCTGCTCCTCCGCCGGCTGTCGACCCTCCACCGGCTCCCCCGGCTCCTGCTCCTCTGCCGGCTGTCGACCCTCCGCCGGCTCCCCCGGCTCCTGCTCCTCCGCTGGCTGTCGACCCTCTGCCGGCTCCCCCGGCTCCTGCTCCTCCGCCGGCTGTCGACCCGCCGCCGGCTCTCCTGCCGGCTCCTGTCCCTCCGCCAGCTCTCCCGTCTCCTGACCCTCTGCCTCCCCGGCCTGTCCCTGCGGCTCCGCCTCCCCGGCCTGTGTGGTCGTCCCGGTCTTGCGGTCGGGAGCCCGCGCCTTTGGGGGGGGGTACTGTCACGTCCTGGCTGTGCCCCTAGCCATCTCTGCGCTGGGCTCGGGGCATAGCCAGGACAGGACAGGAGGTGGCCTTTAGCCACCTCTACTCCTTTTTTTGGTTTCCCCAATTGGAGGCAGGTGTTAGTTATTGCCTCCAATTGGGGACCCTATTTAAGTTTAGTTTGTTAGGCCCCAAGGCATGGTTCATTTTGGTTTTGTGTATCCTGTGTAAGGAAGACCCACGTCACTGGTTGCTGCCTTTTTGTTTGTTGGAGTCCTTCTTTCTTTTGTTTGATTAAACATGGATTACCTTCCCTACCTCTACTCTGCGCCTGTGTCCTTTCCATCCCAAGACCGTGACACATACACTTGTTGCTACTGTCTTTCATCTGAACACAGATCAAAGAAAACGCAAGTATGGTCAGGCATTTTAGATAAAATTTGAAGGAAGAAACACAACCCAATCATTACTATTCCTGAGCACACACATAATTATCCATGCTTCCCTCTCTCTCACTCATTCAATAACCCATTCAATACTGGCCATTCAAACATCTGTTAACAGTATAGAGATTTTCTTTTAGCCCCTCACCTTAATGCAATAGTGGATCTTGGGTATCCTCAACATAGGGTACTCTTGGATATATACCAATTTGGGACCAGCCTTGACTTGGCACATAAGGATTTGTCAACCACCTCTACGGCAACCCACCAGGGGGAGTAATGCGCCCCTAAAGTCCTACAATAAGTATTTCTCAGGAGTATCGGGTATCGCACACCTGTCAGAACCAGTCGGGTTCCCTCACATAGACTCTTGGGAATCTAATTAGATATTCTCTCATGTACAACAGAATTTTGAGAACCTTGAATTGGTTAAACTACTGGTATATATAATGAGTAGTATACATACATACATACATCTTCTTCCGCTTCACCCGGGGCCGGGTCGCGAGGGCAGCAGTCTAAGCAGAGATTCCCAGACTTCCTTCTCCCCAGACACTTCCTCCAGCTCTTCCGGGGGGACACCGAGGCGTTCCCAGGCCAGCCGGGAGACATAGTCCCTCCAGCGTGTCCTAGGTCTTCCCCGGGGTCTCCTCCCGTTGGGACGGGACCGGAACACCTTCCCAGGAAGGCGTTCCGGAGGCATCCGAAACAGATGCCCAAGCCACCTCAGCTGACCCCTCTCGATGTGGAGGAGCAGCGGCTCTACTCTGAGCTCCTCCCAGGTGACCGAGCTTCTCACCCTATCTCTAAGGGATCGCCTAGCCACCCTGTGGAGCCTGTTTCCGGGATCTTGTCCTTTCGGTCATGACCCAAAGCTCATGACCATAGGTGAGAGTAGGAACGTAGATTGACTGGTAAATCGAGAGCTTCGCCTTGCGGCTCAGCTCTTTCTTCACCACGACAGACCGATACATCGACTGCATTACTGCAGAAGCTGCACCGATCCGTCTGTCAATCTCCCGTTCCATCCTTCCCTCACTCGTGAACAAGACCCCTAGATACTTAAACTCCTCCACTTGAGGCAGGCACTCTCCACCAACCTGAAGTGGGCAAGCCACCCTTTTCCGACTGAGGACAATGGCCTCGGATTTGGAGGTACTGATTTTCATCCCCACCGCTTCACACTCGGCTGCAAACCGTCCCAGCGCATGCTGAAGGTCCTGGTTAGAAGGGGCCAACACGACAACATCATCTGCAAAGAGCAGACACGAAATTGTGTGGTCCCCAAACCTGACACCCTCCGGCCCCTGGCTGCGCCTAGAAATTCTGTCCATAAAAATTACGAACAGAACTGGTGACAAAGGGCAGCCCTGCCGGAGTCCAACATGCACTGGGAACAAGTCTGACTTACTGCCGGCAATGCGGACCAAGCTCCAGCTTCGGTTGTACAGGGACCTGACAGCCCTTAGCAAAGGACCCAGGACCCCATATTCCCCAAGCACCCTCCACAAGATGCCGCGAGGGACACAGTCGAAAGCCTTCTCCAAATCCACAAAACACATGTGGATTGGTTGGGCAAACTCCCATGAACCCTCCAACACCCCGTAGAGGGTATAGAGCTGGTCCAGTGTTCCACGGCCCGGACGAAAACCACACTGTTCCTCCTGAATCCGAGGTTCTACTATCGGCCTTATTCTCCTCTCCAGAACCCTGGCATAGACTTTCCCGGGGAGGCTGAGAAGTGTGATCCCCCTATAGTTGGAACACACCCTCCGGTCCCCCTTCTTAAAAAGAGGGACCACCACCCCGGTCTGCCATCCCAGAGGCACTGTCCCCGACCGCCACGCGATGTTGCACAGGATTGAGGAGATCCTCGAAGTACTCCTTCCACCGCCCGACGACATCCTCAGTTGAGGTCAACAGCTGCCCACCTCTACTGTAAACAGCGTTGGTAGGGCACTGTTTCCCTCTCCTGAGGCGCCGGATGGTTTGCCAGAATCTCTTCGAGGCCAGCCGATAGTCCTTCTCCATGGCCTCACCGAACTCCTCCCAGGCCCGAGTTTTTGCCTCCACAACCACCCGGGCTGCAGCCCGCTTGGCCTGTCGGTACCCGTCAGCTGCGTCAGGAGTCCCACAAGCCAACCAGGCCTGATAGGACTCCTTCTTCAGCTTGACTGCATCCCTTACTTCCGGTGTCCACCACCGGGTTCGGGGATTGCCGCCTCGACAGGCACCGGAGCTCCGAGCGGCCGCTTCGACAATGGCGGTGGAGAACATGGTCCACTCGGACTCAATATCTCCAGCCTCTCTCGGGATCCAGTCGAAGCTCTGCCGGAGGTGGGAGTTAAAGATCTCTCTGACAGGAGACTCGGCCAGACGTTCCCAGCAGACCCTTACAGTACGCTTGGGCCTGCCGAGTCTGTCCAGCTTCCTCCCCCGCCATCGGATCCAACTCACCACCAGGTGGTGATCAGTTGACAGCTCCGCCCCTCTCTTCACCCGAGTGTCCAAGACATACGACCGCAGGTCAGATGAGACGACAACAAAGTCGATCATCGACCTGCGGCCTAGGGTGTCCTGGTGCCACGTGCACTGATGGACACCCTTATGCTTGAACATGGTGTTCGTTATGGACAAACTGTGACTAGCACAGAAGTCCAATAACTGAACACCACTCGGGTTCAGATCAGGGGGGCCGTTCCTCCCAATCACGCCCCTCCAGGTGTCACTGTCGTTGCCCACGTGGGCGTTGAAGTCCCCCAGTAGAACAATAGAGTCCCCAGTCGGAGCACTTTCCAGCACCCCTCCCAGAGACTCCAAGAAGGTCGGGTACTCTGCACTGCAGTTCGGCCCGTAGGCACAAACAACAGTGAGAGACCTATCCCCGACCCGTAGGCGCAGGGAAACGACCCTCTCGTTCACCGGGGTAAACTCCAACACATGGCGGCAGAGCTGGGGAGCTATAAGCAAACCCACACCAGCCCGCCGCCTCTCACCATGGGCAACTCCAGAGTGGTGAAGAGTCCATCCTCTCGCAAGGAGTGTGGTTCCAGAGCCCAAGCCGTGCGTAGAGGTGATCCCGACTACCTCTAATCGGGAACCTCTCAACCTCACGCACTAACTCAGGCTCCTTCCCCGCCAGCGAGGTGACATTCCACGTCCCTAGAGCTAGTTTCCGTGTCCAGAGATCGGGTTGTCTAGGCCCCTGCCTTCGACCGCCACCCGATCCTCTTCGCACCGGCCCCTTATGGTCCCTCCTGTGGGTGGTGAGTAATTTCGAAAACTCAAATAAAACCATGTTAAACATGTATTACTCATAATTGCTTGAATGCTCTATGATGTGTGAACAGGTTATGGAAAGTATTTACTACAACCCGGCAAACCCTGGTGCTTATGTGAGTAGAGAGGGTTTGAAAAGAGCGTACTTGGAGAAAACCAGGGAGATCCTCAAAAATGGTGAGGCCGATGATTGGCTGCTCCCCCAGGATACATACACGCTACACAGGCCTGTAGCTATAAATTTTCAAAGAAATAGAGTTATTGTTCATGATATAAATTCACAATTTCAGCTGGATTTGGTTGACATGAGTGCTTACAGTGTGGAAAACGATAACATGAAATTTATATTAACATGCATAGATGTATTAAGCAAATACGCATGGATTCATGTGCTGAGAAATAAAAGCGCTATCCAGGTAAAGCGAACTTTGAAGAACACTTCAAAAAGTCCAAATGGACAAGGGGAAGGAGTTTTTGTATTCACATATTAAAATGTTAATGAAGAAGTACAACATGAAACATTTGGCCACAGGAGTATCGTTGAGAGATTTAAGGGGAGACCGGAGCATTAGATTTAAGAAAGGGCCATGTTTACGAGTCTGTACTTCTACATGGGTATAGGTGCTACCAAACATGCAGCTGTATACAGTTGTTCTACCAGAACACCAACCCCCTGGTCGCGCATAAACACAGCTGTAGGTCCTCAAATCGTCGACACGTCTGCATTGGTACGAGGAACCGCCGCGTCTACTCTCTCGAGCTTCTCTGGTCCAATGGGCTGTGGTTGGTGTCACATCGTGCAGGAGAACTGATCAGGAACAGAAGCCTGCTTCCCACCCAGCTCTCATGCGCGCCACCCGTAAAAACTACACAGTACTGTTGGAGGTGATACACGGGACACTTTATTTAGGTTCATAAAAACCACACAGCACTTTAGGAGGTGATACACGGGACACTTTATTTAGGTTCATAAACACACACAGGTTTTACTTTAACAAATACATCTATAATGAGACACAGCCGGTTCGGGGATACGTTTGCCCGGCAAGGTACGGTTGTCTGACGACACCGGCCCTGTCGGTGTGTACAGTCCCTTTGTTATCCGCTGGCCTCGCAGTCACTCTGGGACAACGCGCAAGCGTCTTTAAGCGGCAGGGTCAGTTCGGCAGGGTCAGCTTCTTGCGGCGATTAAGACCTTTTAAGTCAGAGGTCTCAAACCGGTTCCACAGAGGGCCGAGTGTCTGCAGGTTTTTGCTCTCACCTTCTACTTAATTGTCTAATTTGGTCACTAATTGGTTTGTTTCTACCCCCACCTGGTTGTTTAGGTCTGAACTGGGAACCAATTTAAAGGAAAACCCAAAAACCTGCAGACACATGGCCCTCCGTGGAACTGGTTTGAGACCTCTGTTTTAAGTGCTCTGGCGCATATAGTGTACTCGCCATTACAGTCCAGAGCCGCACTGAATTGATCAGAAGGGAGTGTAGCGACTCTCGAGTACGGCTAAAACCGACCGTCATCTTTTAACGATTCCCTTATGGTCTTCGATTGGTCCACCACCACACGCAATATGTGTGTTCTAATTGGCCTTCGAACATTGAATACATGACCCAGTGTATACCAGTTGCCCAGTCTTATCAATATAATGATTATTTAATTTCTAGGCTTTACGCTTCTCTCGGGATATGTTGGCCTGGGAGTAGACGTGAATATCACACAAATGTCAGCTATCTTGTGTGTCCTCGTACCAGGTAATAGGTTACAGGGGAAGTTGTGAGGCAACCACTCAAAGTCAAAATGTCTCACAATCCGAATGTTACACACAGCCCTCTTGTCCAACATGGCAAAGTAAGGACAGTTGTCCAGAGTGTCCTTGATAGTGTCCAGGTCCTTATAAATACATTCTACGATGCTCCAAGAGCCTTGTATTCAGTAACGGAAGGTGTGATGTATCTAGTGAAGAGAACAAAGGAAAGGAGTTAAAGAAAACCAATGTTAAACGATAGATACCACTGCCCTATCACATACATCAATAAAATGTTTGAAATTGTGCTTCCGAAGACGATCCTGAACTTAGGGTGAGCCCGGGATGTTTGATTGAAGAAAGGGCCATGGTTACGACTCTGTACTTCTATGTGAGTACAGGTGACATGAAACATGCAGTTGTATACTGTTGTTCTATCCATACACCAACCCCCTGGTCGCCCACAATCAGCCTAGCGCATAACCACAACCGTAGGTCCTCAAATCGTGGACCCGTCTGCATTGGTACGAGGAACTGCAGCGTCCAGCCTCTCGAGCCTCCCTGGTGCAATGGGCTGCAGTCCATCTTCCTGTGCAGGTGTCACCCAGCCACCAGGCTAGCACGCACATGACCCGAGGCAAAACAGATACCACAGACTCTTATGGGTACCCTGGGATTAAGCAAGCAAACTTTATTAAATATATTGGGAAACAGGGTTGATGATCTGATATGCAGGTTGAAAAAATATTGAATGAACTGATATACGCCATTACTCACATTTAACTACACCAAATGTGTATCCGTGCTAGTGACTACACCAAATGTTTTATTAAAGCTCAAATACCATGACCATATACACTCACCTAAAGGATTATTAAGATACTAATACTGTGTTTGACCCCCTTTCGCCTTCAGAACTGCCTTAATTCTACGTGGCATTGATAAAAACAAGGTGCTGAAAGCATTCTTTAGAAATGTTGGCCCATATTGATAGGATAGCATCTTGCAGTTGATGGAGATTTGTGGGATGCACATCCAGGGCACGAAGCTCCCGTTCCACCACATCCCAAAGATGCTCTATTGGGTTGAGATCTGGTGACTGTGGGGGCCATTTCAGTACAGTGAACTCATTGTCATGTTCAAGAAACCAATTTGAAATGATTCGAGCTTTGTGCCATTATCCTGCTGGAAGTAGCCATCAGAGGATGGGTACATGGTGGTCATAAAGAGATGGACATGGTCAGAAACAATGCTCAGGTAGGCTGTGGCATTTAAACGATGCCCAATTGGCACTAAGGGGCCTGAAGTGTGCCAAGAAAACATCCCCCACACCATTACACCACACCACCAGCCTGCACAGTGGTAACAAGGCATGATGGATCCATGTTCTCATTCTGTTTACGCCAAATTCTGACTCTACCATCTGAATGTCTCAACAGAAATCGAGACTCATCAGACCAGGCAACATTCTTCCAGTCTTCAACTGTCCAATTTTGTTGAGCTTGTGCAAATTGTAGCCTCTTTTTTCCTATTTGTAGTGTAGATGAGTGGTACCCGGTGGGGTCTTCTGCTGTTGTAGCCCATCCGCCTCAAGGTTGTGCGTGTTGTGGCTTCACAAATGTTTTGCTGCAGACCTTGGTTGTAACGAGTGGTTATTTCAGTCAAAGTTGCTCTTCTATCAGCTTGAATCAGTCGGCCCATTCTCCTCTGACCTCTAGCATCAACAAGGCATTTTCGCCCACAGGACTGCAGCATACTGGATGTTTTTCCCTTTTCACACGATTCTTTGTAAACCCTAGAAATGCTTGTGTGTGAAAATCCCAGTAACTGAGCAGATTGTGAAATACAGGCCCGTCTGGTACCAACAACCATGCCACGCTCAAAATTGCTTAAATCACCATTCTTTCCCATTCTGACATTCAGTTTGGAGTTCAGGAGATTGTCTTGACCAGGGCCACACCCCTAAATGCATTGAAGCAACTGCCATGTGATTCGTTGATTAGATAATTGCATAAATGAGAAATTGAACAGGTGTTCCTAATAATCCTTTAGGTGAGTGTATTTCCATTGTTTGTGGCCATTGTGTGGCACAAGTAATAATGTACTATGAGTCAACACCATCCATCGACCACGGCTCATTCGGCAGCAAGCCATTATCACACTGACAACGGCAATGTCTACATCCTGAAGCATTGAGCTTGCGGATGACTCTGCGGACGTAAGTTTCAATGTCTCAGAGCTGATGGAAGTGGTGACAAACTGGACCAAGGTGCACGGTCCGGAGAAAAACCAAGGTGCAACTTAGAGAAACCGACTCTGTGTGTCTGTGGTATTGTACATCTGACCGCATGGTTGAAATCAGCAAACATTTAATTTAAGTACACATCAAGCGAGCAGGTTCAGAAGACCTGTTTGTGTTTGTAGAGACATTCCATAAACCTGTTTTCTATTACTCTGGAACTCGCGAGTCCAAATGAACTGGTGGTAATGCGGACCGAGATGCGCGGTTTTGGCAACCCAAAGTTTCCACATCAAGATTCAAACTCAGCGAAGAGTTTGTGGGAGTTGTTGAAGTCTAACACATCCCCGAGGTGGTTTGATGGAAAAAAGAATAACACACCAGGAGTCAGGTCAATTCCATTACCGTATATTCCGTTTATTACAGAAGCTTCTGGAGACAGAGTGTCGCCGCAGAGTGTCACTCTAACTGCCCTGACCTCCTGAATTTAAACCAGTATCCCAATACGATCTCCACAGGTTCACACTTTAGTTCACAGCCAATAAGCAGATATAGATATAACAGGCTCTGTTTACCTTTGTGATGTGCCAGCGCTAGAACCTGTGAATCCCATGTGGGTTAACTGGACCGGATCAAATTCCTTCTCCTTTATTCAATCCCGGACGAAGCCCCCAAAATTGTCAAAAAGTCTAACACTTCCCTGAGTTGGTTTGATGGAAAGGAGAATAACACACCAGGAGTCAGGTCAATTCCAATACTGTATATTCCGTTTATTACAGAAGCTTCTGGAGACAGTGTGTCGCCGCACAATGTCCGAAGATCAGCAGTCACACAAGTATTATTTATACTACCAATACGCCTAAAAAGCGGGGGTGTTGAGGTAGCCAAGCATGTGTGCCATTGGTCCAGTTCATGTTCTTTACCTTATATGTGTACGTGCATCTAGCCCTTTATGGTTTCTGTCTTGTCTATTCTTAATTCACCCCTGCCCATGTGACAAGTGTTTCTAACTCATTTAATTTACAATAGTCTGTTATATTAATGGTTATATTAGAATACACATTAAGTTTGTCACTGTTAAAAACCGTATTAAGGTTGTCACTGTTAAAACTAGAGTAATATTGAGAAGCGGAATGCAGATAATGCTGATCCATGTATAGATTGATTATTCGTCGATGTGTTAGTAATGCCTCGGGGCTTCTGTAGGGGGATCGCAGGCGCGCGCTTTTCTTCCTCGTTCAATACAGACGAGTGAAGGCGAGAGCTGCGTCATTGTGTGTTTCTTAAACCTTCCCGCTACTTTTTCCCTTTTTAAGGTAGTTACCACTCACAAAGCAATGTAGATATTAAAACAAATTTATAATATAAATCGTTATGATATTGTGGTTTTATATGAGTAAATAAGAAGTTTTTTTGAATTGTTTAAAGAGTTTTGTGATAACTGCGTAGGTGTGTAACTTTATGCTAGCAGCTAAGTATCTCGTGTCTCCGTCGTGTCCGAGTCTCGACACATATGAGTGTTTACAGTGTGTACACATATTTTTGCTGTAAAGTTTATTGTGTAATTATCACTATAAGGCTGATTTATTGTGATGCTGAGATACTGAATACTGCTGAATATTGTTAAAAGTATAATTAATTTAATGTTACTTGAGAACCCATTTAAAAAGGAGTATTAAAATGTATTTTGATAACTTTGTTTAAAACAATTCACATTTTATATGGTAATTTAGTTAAAAAGATACATTTGAAAGCCTTAAAATGTGCACAAATGCAAAAAATTTATGGTTTATTGTATACATTGTTCAATACTCAAGAGTGAAGGTGAGAGCTGTGTCATTGTGTGTTTCTTAAACCTTCCCGCTACTTTTTCCCTTTTTAAGGGTACAACACCCAGACTATGTGTGTGTGTGTTGTTAATCTGTCCCCCTCTATTTCCTGTTAGTCTGACACACAAGCTAAGTCTACTCTTCCACCGCAACAACTGCCTAAATAAGATTTCCTGTTTTCTACTTGCAACTTTCAGTTTCAGCTTATGCTACAGACATTCAACATTTTGCTTCAATGCTCACAACAGTTTAACAGCTTATACATTCAGTGTATCCACAGAGTACAGATCAAGAAACCGGTTCGGAAGACAAGGCCTAGAGCCGGGTTATGATAAAGGATGAAAGAAACAGTGCACCGGAACGGGGATATCGCAGTTCGTGTGTGCTGACAGTGTAACTCTTGGTACAGTGGATATCATCCCAGACCTTAAGCGTGCACCTCAAAAGGCCAGCTCTCACAATTAGGATACGTGAGAAGTTGTTGATACTATTACTTTTAGTGGACACAGTGCAGCATTAGACTCTTGGATATCCTGTTTTGTCAATGATTGTGGTTAGACCATATTTGTATCTGCACCCTGTGAATGTTGTTATATGCATGTCTGTCGCAAGAATAAAGAAACCTATACAAAGATACGGTTCCATGTCTTATAAACACGTAGCAGCCTATTGTGTTATAGCAAAAACAACTTAGCCCAAGGTTCACTATCCTCCCTTTAGACAGACTTTTCCAAAGCCACCGTGGATATTACTTGACAATTTACAGCCCTTCTTTGTCATTTTACCCATGGCTTAGGGCCACCGGTTGGATAGATTAGTCAAGAGTAGATACCCTCAATGAGTCGAGCCAGAGAGAATGAAAGGGTTTAGCGGCATGCGGGTTACATTGCGTGGATGTACCAAACATCGGATAAGTGGCATAGTTTAGGTATAAACCACTGTATTAAGATAAACACGGTTGTGTGCTGTGGCGTGGTGTTTTATACATGAACCCAGAATGGTAACACATGCAGCTCCGAGGACTGAAGTGCATATGTCACGGGGCACTTTAATACCATTACCATCCCCGTGTTTATGTGACTGAGTAGATTGCTGGTGGCATAGGCTGGGCTCATATATCAAACCACAGCGCTGCCACACAGCCGTGGTTCATGCAAACAGCCATGTGGCATCCAGGTAGTCGCACTTCGTATGACTAACCTTGGGTCAACCATCAACCCGTTGATCATCCAACCGGCTAGCACCCTAACCAGAGTCCGTACTGGAAACTACGTCTCGCATACAGAAAGTCTGACCAGGACTCAGACCATGCTTTGTAATAACAGATAAAATCAGACCGATCCTCTGCCTGCGCCTTATAATAACAGAACCCACGAGCGGGCTCCGGTCAGACCATATAAACATGCACAGCACCACGGGCCACGATTCACACCCAGTTGTCTAGAATGTGTTCCTGGGAATCTAAGAGTTATACTCAGGTGTTGAAGCACAAGGACAAAGTCGCAGAGGGAGTTTGCTATTTTCGGACATATGCAGATGCGTTATTGAATAAAGGCCCAGACGGTATGAATCTACTCAGCTCTATTCACAGCAAGACCAATGAGGTCAAGATGATGCGCAAGATCATCGAATACTGCCTCACGAGCAAGGATACGGTCGGAAAGATTCCTCCAGGTTTTACGCGAGACAGACAGATGGGTATGTGTAGACCTGGAAACGGGGAGAGTTCGGGGGAAGTCTGGTGAGTACAAATAATTGTACAGTGCCATCGATCTAGGACTAGCGCATGCCATCGCTCACTCTTAAACTATACCACTTTGTGTTGTGTTAGTCAGGAAAGCCCCTCCCGCTGTGGAACTCATGGAGACCGTGCGCACAGCACTTGGCGAAAAGGTCAACGATTTAATTTCCATGACTCTGCAACCTGTTTTCAACCGGGGTTTGGGGACATCTTCCCCGCTTTAGATGTAATTATGGTACATAAGCAATTGCTTCCCGAAGAGTATGCTGAGTTCCGGGTAAACAAAAACAACAGGTGTGCTATGATTCAGCAACTGGAAGAAATGAACAAGGACGCTACCATCCCCGAACCCAACCGCAGGTTCATCTCCCTGGTGATCGCTTGCTATAACATGCATCTGTTTAGCAATTTCCCAGTGCCTACGGAAGATGTCTTTGTGATTGTAAAAAAAAAATCTCTGGACTGAACACGTCACAATGTATATCTGTGTATTACAAATGAAACAAAGATGTAGACACAACAATGCTTCATATTATCATTACTAACTGTTGAACCGGAGTACTTGAGTAGAGACCCTGTAAAGCTGTGTAATCGTTAGACAAATACAAAGTGACTTTTGTACACGGCCTGACCGTTTGTGAGGACTCCACAACCCCCTGTGGAATGGTATCTTGATCAAATGTAAACCAATCAAGCTCAAAAACTGCAACACAGAAACAATGTAAGACACAGTCCAAATAGGCAGAAAATACTTTATTGAATCGGACACACAATGTATACAGCGCATATGTCTGCAGAATCAGTACACCGGTAACCGTGCCTTGTGAATGTATAGAAACATATCGTCAATCGCTTAATCCCCAGTCCGGTTGGAACTACGTTATAATCGGTCCCACATAGCACCATGAAAAACAGCTTTTCCGTAAACACTTTCTCGTCCAGGAGGACATCGTCCTTTATGTGGTAGAAAAAGTGCCTCCCGATTGGTTCATCCTCAAAAAACATCTGTGACTGCCTCTCAGTACCGTAGCGGTCATGTACGCTGAACTCAATCGCTTAATCTAGGACATGAAGTTTTTTTACTCTTTGACGGCTAACGCCGTGGGTTTGGAGAGTTTTTCGAGGGTGAGACAGAAACCTACACCTTGGCTCTCCAGCCAGTACGATAGTGTCCTCTTCACACCAGTACACGGATGGTTATACAGTTTTGAGCTCGGTACTAGACTCCCAGCTTTGACCAATAAAGTCTCGAAAATGTAACAGGCTGTAGTTGTACTTACAGAGCGGTCGAGTGAAAGGACCCTCAACCAATCCAGTATGTCCCGGGTGGGCGTCTTGACAACTATAGCCATAAATTCGCAGTAGAGAGATCCCCTGACCCCGGCTTCATACAGGTACCTAGCCAACACCCTTGCAAATAGGTCCGGATCGTGCTCATTCAGAATTACCTCTAACTCCTCATGTAGCCTTCGGGACATTGGTAGCAGGTGCTCATCCTCTTCCACAAACCTTTTCTCTCAGAACCTTTTCTCCCTGGAACCTAGCAACCTATATGATGTCTTGAGGGCTTTGGGGTTGTCAAACAGCAGCTGCACGAAGGTCGATGTGTGCATGGCTCAATCATCTTGGTAGCTTTTGTTGTCTAGCCTCAGAATAATACCCTCAGGCCACAGACGGTCAGCACACCCACAACGTCTGAGTCTCCTGTGCACACGGTCGCACTGTCTTTGAGAAAGTTGGCCAACTCCACGAGCAGCGTATCAGCCTCCGTGCTCTTAAACCGTATAAACGCGTCCCGCAATATGGACACTTGTATGGTCTCGGGGTCTGCGAAAGTCGCCACGAAGACACCATCGAGTTTTCAGATCTTCGAGCGCTGCCACGGACACGCTGTCATTCTGGCACTCCGGGTGCTGATGGTGGAACGACACCAAGTTATCGATCGAAGGTTCCATGTAGGAACTCATCTTCAGAGGGGTCTCCCTTCGCGCACTTGTTTTTCATACACATGTCGGCCAGCATCTTTATCATGGTGTATCACTTTAGCGCACATATAACGCTTACAGAAAACAATGTTAGGTTCAAGGGTTCAGTTTGCTCTGAGCTCCCTAACTGATGGCTTCTGAGCCCCCGTTCCGTCCTTTACGAGCACTACACAACGGCTGTCTGCATCCTCCGAGATGTAAGCGTGTGCCAACGTTCTGGCCATGTTCACTATGGAACCGTGCAAATTACCCTCGTTGTAATCACTTTTCTGTACTTTATGGATGACCATGAGATGGTCTAGCAAAGTCCAATCCTGTCGCTCACTCGGTTTATCGATCAATTCGAACAGAGCCAGGTGAGGATTAGCGAGTGGTGCGTGGATAGCCTTGTTTTTCAAACCCATTTTTACATTATCCGCTCAAATAATATCGAATGGTGAATGTCTATAGTCTGTTTTAATGAACGGTTTAACTCAGGCGTAGATATACCCGTTTCACTTTTGGAC
The DNA here is from genome assembly GCF_011004845.1 of Esox lucius. Lineage (NCBI taxonomy): Eukaryota > Metazoa > Chordata > Actinopteri > Esociformes > Esocidae > Esox > Esox lucius. The sequence continues at coordinate 31,036,387 of NC_047574.1, read as the reverse complement.
GGTCGGCTATTCTAGGCAGGGTAAGTAAATGCTCTGCGGTTGAAGACATGAGCTTAGTGTCGAGAACGCAACATGTACGTTTCATTCTGCTTTCTCGTGATCGTTTTCATCCTGGTAAATTACAACACGTGAAACATCATCCGCAGCTCCAGCCCCTGACTCTAGAGTCTTCCTGTTCTTCAGTTTCTAATGGTTGAAATGTATGTTCCTGTGACCCAACTCGGTAGGGTCTAACCACGCGTCAGTCCCCATTGCCGCAGAGGCTAGCATGGTCTCCACTCTCATGTTCACACACATAGGAGTCAGGCAGTTAAGCACCTGGGAGCAGAAACAATCCAGCTACGGGAACTTTCTGCATAGGCGCTTAGATATCGTGGTTCTTAAACAACTCCGTATGGTAACCTGGTTGGTCCCTGGCCTGATTATCACCAGGTACGCAGTAGACCGCGGTGCCATGCTCAGGAACGTGAACAAGAACATCAGCCATAGCTGCGTGCTGTATCGCCACAGTGTGGTCTGATCCAGAATGTCATTATTCCTTTTCTTGAGCTCCAGCAGCGCTATATTGTCCTTTACGGTTTCGTGGGCCACCATTGTGGTACGCGTTGGATCTGGGTTTACAGAAAATATCTGGCCTGGGCACACCGGCAACCTTAGAGCCTGCGCAAATGGGAATCAGGCGCAGAGCCTCGAGCTGCGTGAGAATGAGCGGAGATACCAGCCCCACGTCACACTTTGTCTTCTTTCCGTTTGAAGATGTCCATGCACTGCGCATCCACCACCTATACCGGTGGACATACGATTCCTGTCCCACAGGCGTCTGCAGACTTCTGGAGTCAGAGCATTCAGTTTTCTTATGTACCCATACATCCACTAGAGCAAGCTCTCCAGGTTTGCGTTGAGGTCCTTGATAACCGTTGCGAATAGATCCATGCTGGCAGGACGCAAACCTGACGCCTGTGGCTTCGTCCCAGGGCAGACCCGGCTACGAGTATGCTTACATTCACTCAGGCATAGCCCTAATCACGCTTGGATGTCTGATAATGGTCTTGAGCGTAGTGCTCAGCTACTTCGCAGCTAAGAGCAAACGCAAAACGGACGGGTCCGAGGGCTCCCTGCGAGGACCGGAGTCCACCAAGAGCACCAGGATCATACTGGTGTGTCTCATCATGATGAACATCGAGCTGTTCATGGCCGTGATTTCGGGCTGCCCTATGTCACCGGGCATGTGTTGCCCACTTGGCTCGCCTTTTCCTTTAAGCCTTTTGTATTAGTTCTCCGACCTGAATTATACACTGGCCACAATAAGTGAGCAATGGTGCAAATCGCACACATTGATGCTGTGTTATTGTGCGATTTCCCACTGTGTTTCCTAACTAGTCACAGATCAACATGTGCTTTGTATATGTATGAATAAATGACAAAGAACCAATTTCTCTTTTTTCTGATCTCTTTTTATTGACACACGTACAACAGGAAAGAATGTGTGAATAGGAAACATAGAAAATATTCACAGGTTTATGTTCATAGGAAACCGGACCTATGTGCCTATGTCCGTATGGCCGATGCGCTTTATGTATTTATTAAAACCAGTGAAGCGTTGCAGATTGGGCAGTGATTGACTACTCCAGTGTGCTGGCACAGTGTAGCGCACATCCCCGATCAGGCGCTTTATATACCAACATCGCACAGGTCCTCCTCCTATTATGAACATGTTCCCCAGGCCCTAGTTGTACTCCCCTGCTCTGTGGCAGGATAAATAGCAGTGAACTAGCAAAGTGTCAGATGTGGATAATCACGCTTGAGCTGATGCGTATTAGTATGCCCAGTCACCCGCAGTGCTGAATGATGTTTATCAAGACCACTATGGGAATCACATATGGGAAACCTATAACAACAAGTATTATTTGTCCGGGGCATCCAAGCCTTGGTGTTGAGTACAGAGATATGCGCTAGAATTCCCATTGTTCGGTGTGGAGTGAAGTTCAGTCCCAACCAGCTAGGTCTATATCCAAGCAGAACCCAGAGTCTAATGACACTGGGCAATAATCAACTTATATCTTCCAAATACCAGACAGGTGCACACAGATGTACACAGTCAAAGTGGATGACAAAGTACAGAATGGGAAGAAAATGTGTCTTGTGAAATGGCTTGGTTGGCCTGAGAAATTCAACAGCTGGATGTCCTCGGACCTAGAAACTGGATAAAACTCCAGGATTTTCAGGATTATGTCATTTACATTGACTGCGATCAGCGTGGGTGACGGTGGCTTCTACATAACGCTGCCCAGTAACTCATCGAGACATGTCTATCCAAACAATACGAGTTCAAGCAATAACACAAAATTTGCCAAAGGTATAGTTTTGAAAGGTGATATAGTTTTTGAAAGTATCTTTGATAGAATTCCAATACCCACATTCGTGGAAGACTTTTACATGGGGGGAAAACGCATTTCAATTACATTACTCGAAACAGGACAAACTTGGAAATATGAACTAAAAAAAAAATATATATATAACGTTTCTAAAAGGTGAGCCCCATTTTAGTTTGAAATTTTGTGCAAAACAGGAACAGATATTAGGCTTAAAATCAGGCAATCGGTGGTACGCCCCATGGTACGGGTCATTCCCCACAGATATTCTGGCAGGGTTTAACACCCTGTACATCTACACAGAGATAATTGATTATCAACGTGTTGGTGACAGTCATGCCCTGCTGTTGAGAACTGTACATATTACAATGAAAAATAAACAAGTTGTCACAGTGACGTACGACAAGCCACATTTCATACCTCTTAATAAGAGTCAGTTTGATGAGATGTGTATTGAAGTAAAATCTGATCAGAATCAGCTGGCTTCATTCGTAGTAGGGAAGGTGATTACAAAATTACACTTCAGACCCGTCAAACAATCTTTAAGACTATAAAATGCAGCCTCAGAAACTCTATGATGATCCTCAAAGGTATGTTGAATACTACACAACACAGGCCGGTAACAGTTTCCCAGGTTACATGGCAGCGCTGCAATTTATGGGGCTGGTCTAGGGGGCCTTTTCCGAGAGCTTTTCCGGATAGCAATACCATTGTTGAAGCATGGCTTCTCAATAGCAAAACCACATCTGAAAAATGCAGCGAGGAATATAGTTGACGATGTTGACAACACTTATGTCACGACAAAGAAAACAGCAGGATGGATCAGGATTAATGGTTATTACTTGAGGTGTTAAAAAGAGACCACCTGGTAGGAGGAGCCTACCAAAGAGTTAAAAACACAATAAAGAGACAAAAACAAGAGCCAAGGTTAAAAGAAGGCATACAGCTTGTAGGACACTCAAAGGGAATATCTCAAATTTGATTAAGAATATATTTTAGGAAGATGGCACTCCTACACCGTATGTCTGATGAATGTATGAAAACAGAGTTGGATTTATTCACAGTTCCTTTCACACCAACATCTACTGAGAAAAATACATACATAAAATGGGGAAGACTGCTTTGATCTAAACAATACTTAGTTGTCACTAAACTCACTAAACTGGACGGAACTAATATTGATGCTGGAGCATGTGTTGGGGTTATCAACTACCTGATAGCTACCTTATTTTCACAAGTGAATGTCTTCTTGTGTGATCGTTTAATTAGCTAGAGTAGCAACACATACCCCTACAGAGCCATTATAGAGAGCATTCTGAATAATGGATGTGATACATTAAAGACACAGTATTCAGATGGTTTGTTTTACATGAACGCCGCATGTCACATGGATGTTACGGACCCTGCAGCTGAGAACGATGGACTAACAAAAAGGGTTGCCTATTCAGCGGAGAGTACAACATTTGATATGATCAGCCCTGTTCATAGCGATATCTTCTTTCAAGAGAAACTCATGTTAAACAGCGTTGACATAAAGGTTAGGATGGTCCGTGGTAAAGACGAGTTCTGTCTTAAGGGTGCAGGGGATGTGCGTTTGCATATATAATCTGTGGCACTATTTGTCAAGAAAGTGTCTGTTTCACCATCTGTGAAACTTGGACACGCTCAAGCACTACTCTCAACCACTGCAAAGTTCCCAATTGAAAGAGTGTGCATGAAGAAATTTAGTTTACCGGTTGGGGGTCACGTTTGCAACCAGGAAAACCTATTTTTAGGACCTCTGCCAAAATGTATGGTCGTTGGATTGGTGGACTTACTTCCTTCTTATGGAGCCACTCCTTAGTTGCCCTGGCTGTGTGTTTCGGGTCGTTGTCATGCTGGAGGACCCAGCCACGACCCATCTTCAATGCTGTTACTGAGGGAAGGAGGTTGTTGGCCAAGATTTCGCAATACATGGCCCCATCCATCCTCCCCTCAATACGGTGCAGTCGTCCTGTCCCCTTTGCAGAAAAGCATCCCCAAAGAATGATGTTTCCACCTCCATGCTTCACGGTTGGGATATTGTTCCTGGAGTTGTACTCATCCTTCTTCCTCCAAACATGGCAAGTTGAGTTTAGACCAAAAAGCTCTATTCAGGTTTCGGGGCTGTCGCTGGGCAATACGGACTTTCAGCTCCCTCCAAAGATTTTCTATTGGGTTCAGGTCTGGAGACTGGCGAGGCCAGTTTAGACCAAAAAGCTCTATTTTTGTCTCATCAGACCACATGACCTTCTCCCATTCCTCCTCTGGATCATCCAGATGGTCATTGGCAAACTTCAGACGGGCCTGGACATGCGCTGGCTTGAGCAGGGGGACCTTGCGTGCGCTGCAGGATTTTAATTCATGACGGCGTAGTGTGTTACTATAGGTTTTCTTTGAGACTGTGGTCCCAGCTCTCTTCAGGTCATTGACCAGGTCCTGCTGTGTAGTTCTTGGCTGATCCCTCACCTTCCTCATGATCATGTATGCCCCATGAGGTGAGATCTTGCATGGAGCCCCAGACCAAAGGAGATTGACCGTCATCTGGAACTTCTTCCATTTTCTAATAATTGTGCCAACAGTTGTTGCCTTCTCACCAAGCTGCTTGCCTATTGTCCTGTAGCCCATCCCAGCCTTGTGCAGGTCTAAAATGTTATCCCTGATGTCCTTACACAGCTCTCTGGTCTTGGCCATTGTGGAGAGGTTGGAATCTGTTTGATTGAGTGTGTGGACAGGTGTCTTTTATACAGGTAACAAGTTCAAACAGGTGCAGTTAATACAGTGGAGAACAGGAGGGCATCTTAAAGAAAAACAGGTCTGTGAGAGCCGGAATTCTTACTGGTTGGTAGGTGATCAAATACTTATGTCATGCAATAAAATGCAATTATGCAAAATATACAATCAGAGTTTCTGGATTTTTGTTTTAGATTCAGTCTCTCACAGTTGAGATGTACCTATGATAAAAAATTACAGACCTCTACATGCTTTGTATGTAGGAAAACCTGCAAAATCAGCAGTGTATCAAATATTTGTTCTCCCACTGTATGTTTTACCCGAGTTACAGGGGCCGCTAATGACACAGCTGAATGGGTGTTGAAGTTACATGGATGTTATCCATCCTAGAATGTGATTTAGTACCCGTAAGACCTTGAGCTGTAAACAGGGAGCAGTACACGCTTGTTGTACACTCTGAAATGCTTAGACACTACTCGGTTTTTCATTGTGAATGTTCTTTATCGGGTCCCCCGGGAGATACTGTGGGAGGTGCTGCGGGAGTATGAGGTGAGGAGGTCCCTTCTGAGGGCTATCCAATCCCTGTACGTCCAAAGTGAGAGCTGTGTTCAGGTTCTCGGTAGTAAGTCGGACTCGTTCCAGGTGGGGGTTGGCCTCCGCCATGGCTGCGCTTTGTCACCAATCCTGTTTGTAACTTTTATGGATATCGAGGCATAGTCAGGGTGGGGAGGGGTTGCAGTTTGGTGGGCTGGGGATCTCATCGCTGCTTTTTGCGGATGATGTGGTCCTGATGGCACTCACTGGACCGGTTCGCAGCCGAGTGCAAAGCGGTTGGGATGAGGATTAGCACCTCTAAATCTGAGGCCATGGTTCTACCGTTTGTAACCATCATTGCCTGTTAAACATTTCTACCAATGTGTAGAAAACAATCTCACGTTGATCCCCATTGTACAGTTTCATAAGACGCATTTACAAAAGTTTTGTTTACCTGAAATAACTTATCTTGACCTGTCAACAATTCACCATTGTTCATGCAAATTTATACGCTACCTTCCGGGTAACTTTGTAATGTTTTGCCATATAATGCAACTTAAATGTTAATGCTCACTTAAAACAACAATTTTTATTACAGAAATCACCATTGCTCATACATACACATTTTTTAACAATATTTTAAACCCAACCACGATAAAATCAACCTAGTCATAATGGCCCTCATTTATCATTCTTGCGTAGAAACGGGCGTATATGTTGGCGTAAGATTTTGCTTACACTCCTCTCATCGCCTGATTTATGAAACTGTGCGTACCTTTAAAATCCAGGTGTACGCAATACCTTCCCTTGATAAATGCCGCGGATGAAAACGATCGTCATTAGAATAACACGCCCCTATATATTCAAGTCTCCGCTTCCCCCACGCCCTCATTTTACGCCATGGACACACGGAAGACGGCTAAAAAGAGAAACTTCTCTGACGTGGAGATTGAGACGATCACCAGGGAGGTAGAAATAATTGTTTCATTTGGCAGTTTAAAAAGCGGAATAAAAGATGATGATGTGATGTGGTGTACCATTCATTCACATTAATAACTGCATGACAATTTGTAATATTCGTCTTATTATTTCATGATATTTATCAATGACGTTTATTGTTATTTAGAAGAAGAATGTCGTTATTATTATTATTTCTATTATTGTCTAAAAGAAGAAGAATGTCATTTTTATTATTTTGTCAGTCTGAATTATATTTTGGTAATTCAAAGCCTTTAATTACTGAACCCAGTCCATGCGCAACTGCTGGGCCTAACCCTGAAACGTCATGTAAAGCACACAGACTCGCATCTGAAGGAATACATATAAGTCAAATGCTTTGGTAAAGTCACACAAATGAAACCTTTAAGTCCATGTTGCACAAAAATAAACACTGAAGTTTGTAATTATGTTTTTTTTTTTTTTACAGTAGGTCATAATATATCACATCTTTTAGTTTGTCAGTGCGTTAGGATTTTCTTTTCTGCGCTGTTAAGGTTTCATTTCTCTCCGCCATGTCCATGTGCAATATTTTGTTGTCATCCATCCACCAAAGATCACTCCAAATATAACTATTAATACTGTTTTATTTTCAGTTTACATCTCTGCACTGGCATAACATCTGTGCACGAGGGAACTGCAGCAGGGGCTGAGTATACGGCTACACACTTGAGACAGGTCAAAATAAAAGTCCCGTCTCACACATGCGCACAATTAACTCTTGCACAATTTTGGGTATACAACAGTCAGTATCATAATTAAACAACATAATATAACATAAATGATAAGAACATATAACTCAACATGCGCATTTCCGCACTAACTCAAAACGTGCGTACACCACCTCCTGAGCTGGCGTAGGATTTGAGAGTCCCGTATGCCAACGTCCATAGTGATAAATCTCAAAGTCACCGTGGTTTTGGGTGTACGCCAGGTGTACGCTGGAAATTTGGTGTACGCACTTTTGATAAATGAGGGCCAATGTGTGGTCGGCCCAGGCATTAGTTCCTTCTAAATAATAGCATTGTGTGACAAGTGGTTCTAACTCATTTAATTTACAATAGTCTGTTATATTAATGGTTATATTAGAATACACATTAAGTTCGTCACTGTTAAAAACCGTATTATTGAGAAGCAGAATTCAGATAATGCTGATCCGTGTATAGATTGATTATTCGTCAATGTATTAGTAATGCCTTGGGGCTTCTGTAGGGGGATCGCAGGCGCGCGCTTTTCTTCCTCATTCAATACAGACGAGTGAAGGCGAGAGCAGCGTCTTGTGTGTTTCTTAAACCTTCCCGCTACTTTTTTCCCTTTTTAAGGGAGTTACCACTCACAAAGCAATGTAGATATTAAAACATGTTTATAATATAAATCGTTATGATATTGTGGTTTTATATGAGTAAATAAGACAGTTTTTGCATTGTTTAAAGAGTTTTGTGATAACCGCGTAGGTGTGTAATTTTATGCTAGCTGCTAAGTATCTCGTGGCTCCGTCGTGTCCGAGTCTCGACACATATGAGTGTTTACGGTGTGTACACACGTTTTGCTGTAAAGGTTATTGTGTAATTATCACTATAAGGGTGATTTATTGTGATGCTGAGATACTGAATACTGCTGAATATTGTTAAAAGTATAATTCATTTAATGTTACTTGAGAACCCATTTAAAAAGGAGTATTAAAATGTATTTTGATAACTTTGTTTAAAACAATTCACATTTTATATGGTAATTTAGTTAAAAAGAAATTAGAAAGCCTTAGAATGTGTACAAGTGCAAGAAGTGTATGGTTTATTGTATACATTGTTCAACTGATTCAATACAGACGAGTGAAGGCGAGAGCAGCGTCTTGTGTGTTTCTTAAACCTTCCCGCTACTTTTTTCCCTTTTTAAGGGTACAACATTTGGAGGCACTGCTGAGAGGTTTGGTTTGAGGATCACCCCTGAGCTATAAGTGGAGTCCTTGCGTCAAACATCCCGTCAAACAACTCAGATATCAGAGAAGAGAGTTCAGCAGAGCGGTGGAAGTGGACTTCGGACGGACCTGGCACCTTGTATCCTGAAGTGAGCAAAACTGCCTACTAGGGTGTAGCAAAAGCCAATTAAGTCAGATAACCCTCATTTTACTGCTTATAATAAAATGGAATCCGAATTGGAGAGGCTGCAACTGGAGGTTAAAGGAGCGTTGTACAAACTGACCATCGAACAGCTGATTAAAGTATGCAATGAACTGCAGATTTCAGGACCAGTGAAAGAACATGTAACTGGTAAAACTCGCAGCCAAGTGATTTCACATGTAATAAAGTATCTTGAACGGGAAGAGTTGGCCGACCTAGAGGATGAGGGTATGTCAGACCTCCTTAGTATTCATGACATAATAGACAAAATCGATTCGGCAAAAAACGTAAGTGAAAGCGAAATCTCCAGTCAAATTGAGTCACAGGAAAACCTCCAGAAAGAGGTAGAGGCGCTAAGGCTGTCATTGAAAGAAAAAGAGAACGCGATGTATGACTTAATGAAAACAAACATGACCACCCCTGCCAGTTTCATCAAACAAGGAAAGAATTTGACCCCAGCAACCCCTAATGGCTCCATGTGGCGCAAAGATTTTAAAATATCTGGCCAGATAGGTGAGCCAGGGCAAAAAGATAAGCTGACGTTTTCTAGCCTGGCCAAACAAATTGAAAGTGGGCTCAGCAAAGGCTACCCAGAGTCAGAGATTATTGATGCTGTAATCCGTGCTATCACACCAGGCCTGCAGTTACGAAGTTACCTTGAAGGGAAAGATAAACTATCACTGCCTGCCCTTCGTAGGATCCTCAGGTGTCACTACCAGGAGAGAGGTGCCACAGAGTTATATAAACAGCTCACTTCTGAGGTTCAAAGCAGTAAAGAGACCCCTCAAAACTTCTTGCTTAGGGCAATGGACTTAAGACAAAAAATCCTGTTTGCTTCTCAGGAAGCTGATTCAAGTCTAAAATATGACCCGGTACTAGTTCAGAGTCTGTTTATGCATACAGTTCTAACTGGCCTTCAGAGTGACAATATTAAAGGTGACCTGCAGCCCTACCTCCTCCAGACAGATACCTCAGATGAGCTGCTGTTGGAGAAACTGAACATTTCACATGCCAATGAAAAAGAGAGACAGGACAAAAAGAAACACTCTGCCCCATCACGTGTAACTAATGTGAATACAGTCCAGTCAAGTGAAGCTCTGGTGGAAAAGAAAAGTGCCGCCTCACAAAGCCCAGCTTCACTTCCCCCTGATCTGCTCGCTGAAATAAAAGAAATGCGCTCTGACATAGTGCTATTGAAAGACTTGAAAGCTGAGATCTGTCAAATCAGGGAAACAATCCAAAGACCCGCCCCTGCACCGCCACAGTACCTTCCACCAAGCAGAGAACCAGCAACTGTGCCCTCTCCTTACCCAGTATTCTCACCCCCCCAATCCTCAACTTATCAGACTGAGTCAAATGAAATGCCATATTTCCACCAGCAGTCACCAGCAGCAGTGCAGGAGTATCGACCAACATTCGGGCCTGGACGGATGAGAGAGACGGCCCAGTTCCAGCAGAGGTTTGCACCGCAGAGGTTTTACCCAGCGCGACGCCCTCAGCCAAAATGTCCCTCATGTACTCAAGCAGGTGAGGAGTACTGTCAGCATTGCTTTAGGTGTGGAAGCAGTGAACACTTCAGAGCAGGTTGCAAAGCACAGAGACCTGTAGAGCCCGCTCGGAGAATCCCTTTAAACTAAGAGGGGTTGCCCCCACGGGACATGGAGCAACCAGCGGTATTGATAAGTCCCAATTCTGTGCAGGCTGTAAAGAGGAGAAAGGAAGAGAGGAACTAAAATGTTGTTCAGTTTGTAATACCACTCTATACTGCTCAAAGGAGTGTCAGGTAAACCATTGGCAAACACACAAAAGATTTTGTAAGCCATATGTATGTTCAGGTATCAAGAAGCAGACAACTCAGTCACGAGATAGAGTCAAGTACAAGAAAAAGGGGGCTTCAGAGAAAACACCTACTGTAAGTGAGTTAGTGGGGAAGAAGTGTGTCATTTGGTGTTTCCTGCACAAACAGAAAACCCAGGCACTTTGGGATACAGGTTCACAAGTTTGTGCTATAGATGAGGTATGGAAAAAAAGCCATTTACCTGATGTTCCTCTCAGAGACGTATCAGAACTTGTTGACCCTTTTGACCCTTTGCAAATCGAAGCAGCCAATGGAACAGAGATGCCGTATGTCGGATGGCTCGAAGTGTCCTTTAAACTTACTGCTGGTGATGATGAGCTGCTAATACCCATGCTAGTGTTAAAGGGCAAACAACAACAATGTCCCATTATTGGCTTTAATGTCATCGAGCGTCTTGTCCTAGATAGCCTGCAAGATCAAACAAAGTATGTGGATAAAGACAACCTTGTGAAGGCAGTAAGAATGGCTTTTCCTCACCTCAGGAAAAACAAAGCAAAGACCCTTATTAATGCAGTGCGTGTAGGACAGACATGTGACTATAATGTGAAGACAGCAAATGAGAGAGTTAGTGTGCCTAAGCATACCTCCATCCAAATTGAGTGTCGAGTACAGGTCCCACTTTTCAGAGAGGATAAGACTCTTATCTTTGAACCTGATGATAACCCACGTTGGCCTGAAGGACTAGAATTTTGTGACACTCTTGTGTCAGTGAAGGCAGGGATGACCCCAAAAATTATAGTCACTGTGCAAAACCCTACAAGTCATGACATTATGCTGTCAGGAAGAACAGTCATTGGAACTGTACAGTCAGCCAGATCAGTGTACCCTGCTAACATATTTAAAACAGATAACCTACCAACTGCATCTATTCACCATGTCCAGGCTCAGATTTCTAGTGAAAACACCCCTAGCCAAGAACAATGGGAACCTCCTGTTGATTTGACTCACCTTAATGAACACCAGAGGCAGACAGTTGGTCGGATGTTAAGAGAAGAGTCAGAGTCATTCTCCAGGTCTGATAATGACATAGGTTGTGCAGAGAATCTGCAAATGGACATTTCACTAAAAGACGGTGAGCCAGTGTCAAAAACTTACCTCTCTGTTCCAAAACCTTTATATAGAGAGATGAAAGACTATTTACAGGACTTGATAGCACAAGGGTGGGTTGAAAAGTCGACCTCTTCCTACTCCTCTCCAGTTGTTTGTGTCAGAAAAAAAGACGGTACCATGCGCTTATGCATTGACTACAGGGAGCTCAACAAGAAAACCCATCCAGATCGCCACCCCATCCCCAGGGTACAGGACATTATGGACACCCTGGGAGGGAACACCCTCTTTTCACTGCTGGATCAGGGTAAGGCGTACCACCAGGGATTCATGGCAAAGGGAAGTAGACATTTGACAGCTTTTGTTACCCCATGGGGCCTATATGAGTGGGTTCGGATCCCGTTTGGACTCATGAATGCTCCTGCCGTATTCCAACGTTGCATGGAACAGTGCTTAGAAGGCTTAAGAGATGAAATATGTGTGCCATATCTCGATGATGTTCTTGTGTTTAGCAGAACGTTTGAGGATCATGTCAGTGACGTCAGAAAGGTGTTGCAACGGTTGAGAGAGCATGGGATAAAACTGAAACCCAGGAAATGTGATCTGTTTAAGACAGAAGTGCGATACCTTGGGAGAATTGTGTCTGCTGAGGGAAACAGAATGGACCCTGCTGATACTGTTGCGGTAAGAGCCCTGAAAGACAAGCAACCAGGTACTGTTGGCGAGTTGAGAGCCATTTTAGGACTGTTGAGTTATTACCGGCAGTATATCAAGGATTTTTCACGTATTGCCAGCCCCTTGTATGATTTGCTCAAAGCACCTGTCGAGACTGAGACCCTGAAAGATAAAAAGAGAAAGTGGCAAACAAAACGAAACAGTAGAGGAGTTCCGTCCAACACACCCATTGAGTGGGCTAATGTGCATCAGATCATATTGGAACGGTTGATAGACTGCCTCATTCAGCCACCTGTTCTGGGTTTCCCAGAATTTTCCCAGCCATTCACCCTCCATACTGATGCTTCCAATCAGGGGTTAGGGGCGGTATTATATCAAAGACAGAATGGAAAGCTACGTGTGATTGCTTATGGCTCGCGTACTTTGACTGCAGCAGAGAAGAATTATCATTTGCACTCAGGCAAGTTAGAGTTTCTAGCCCTAAAGTGGGCGATCACAGAGAAATTTCGTGACTACTTATACTATGCACCATTCTTCACCGTCTACAGTGACAATAATCCACTCACCTATGTGCTGTCCACTGCTAAACTGAATGCGACAGGTTGTCGCTGGGTAGCGGAGCTGGCCGATTTCCATTTCACAATAAAATACCGCCCTGGTAAAGAAAATATTGATGCAGACAGTTTGTCCAGAATGCCTTTGGATGAAGAGACGTTTATGAAAGAGTGTTCAGAGGAAATGTCATATGATGTGATTGGAGCAGCGTCACAAGCAGTGGAAAGTCAGGACGAGTCCAGCGTATCTTGGTCCATGGGCATCTCAGCTGAATGTGAAACACTAGCTACAGAGACAATACTCAGTCCACTAACAGCAGGACAAGTTAAAAATGACCAGAGGAATGACCCCGCTGTTGGACCTGTGGTTCAGTTCAAACTGACAGGAGATAAACCATCAGGTCACGAACTAAGACAGCTCAGCCCACAGATCACATGCCTTCTTAGAGAGTGGGACAAACTGGACATGAATGAAAACGGTGTATTGTACAGGAAAACGACAAACAGAAAACAACTAGTGCTTCCAGAGAAATACAAAAGCACTGTGTTAAAGGAACTTCACGACGAAATGGGCCACCAAGGCGTAGACAGGACTACGTCACTGATACGAGACCGGTTTTACTGGCCCTATATGCAACGAGAGATAGAGGATTATGTTACACGGAAGTGTGCATGTCTCAAACACAAGAAACCAAGCCGTGAGACGAGAGCCCCGATGAGAAGCATTGTCACCACTCAACCGTTTGAACTTGTCTCTGTGGATTTCTTGCATCTTGAGAAATGTAAAGGTGGCTATGAATATATTCTTGTAATCATTGATCACTTTACACGTTTTGCCCAGGCATACGCCACAACTTCAAAATCAGGAAAAACAGCAGCAGACAAAATATTTAATGACTATGCACTGAGATTTGGCTTCCCCACAAGAATACACCATGATCAAGGTGGTGAATTTGAAAACCAACTGTTCACACAACTGAAAATGTACTGTGGAGTTGCTGGGTCAAGAACTACTCCCTACCACCCCCAAGGGAATGGACAGGTAGAGCGGTTTAACCGAACATTACTTCAGATGTTAAAGACCCTTACGGAGAGACAAAAGAGTAACTGGAAAGACTCACTGAACAAGTTGACCTACGCATACAATTGTACCCGCAGCGAAGTGACTGGATTTTCCCCCTTCTACTTACTGTACGGACGCTCCCCACGGTTGCCAGTTGACATGTTATTTAGTTTGACTTCAGAACAAGGAAACTGTAATCACCACCATTACATGGAAAAGTGGAAGCAAGGCATGGAAGAAGCCTACGAGATCACAAGAGAGAATGCTCACAAAGCTACGATCAGAAGTAAGAGATATTATGACTGTAAAGCTAAAAGCTCTGTGTTACAGCCTGGAGATCGTGTTTTAGTCAGGAACATGACACCTCGTGGGGGTCCAGGAAAATTGAGGAACCATTGGGAGGATACTATCCACACAGTTGTGCGCCAAGTGAGTCCAGACGTTCCTGTTTATGAACTCAGACCTGAGAAAGGAAAAGGGAGATCAAGGATTTTACATCGTAACCTTCTCCTCCCATGTGACCACCTGCCACTCGAAACGACAGTGCAGCCACGAGCAAGGAAGAGTAATGTGGAGCAAACCGAGGAAGCAGAGCAGTCGGAAGAAGAGGACGATGGGGATGAGTATTATCCAGTCTCATTCCAGCAGCAATCTGAGTTTCGCTCACCTGAAACAATGAACCCTGTGTGTAGTACACCTCCGGAGCCCGAATGCACACAGACTGAGGAAAACATGCCATCTGAGCCAGAGAGAGAACAAGGAACGACGAACCAAATGGAAACCTCACTGGAGAGAGAGGACAGTTTTGTCGAGAGTATGTCTTTGGAGGAAGCTGTCCCCTTGCTTGTTTCAAGTGACCCAAGTGGTGAGGCGCTCCAGCGGCCCAGACGACGGCACAGACAGCCTAAAGTTTTCACATATGATAGGCTTGGCTCACCAACTTGCCACAACATTAGGACATCACAACAACAACACTGGATGGTTCCGTGGACATACGTTGCGCAGCCACACCACTTCCAATACTTCCGGCACTACGCGCATGAAAGATAGAAATTGAACTGAGCAAATGCAGAGACAATGCACATTCAAATGGACTGTGGTTACACTCTACATATACATTCATGCGACGCTGTTGCAGTGAATCACACCACATTCATGGACCTTTGTTAAAGGAGAGTGTAATTGACTTGAACATGAACAGAACTGTTAACGAGGTACTAACGTGTCTAAGTGGACACAAAACATAGACCAAAAGAGGGAACAAAGACATTAAAAGATATTGGCTACTTACCTGTGCTTGAAAGAATATATGGAAAGAGTTCCAGTCTGTGATAGTGCACTATATAAGATACGTTGTAGCAGAAGTGTTGATCTGAAATAACCGTGCCTTGTGTGTTGATTAATAGTGTATGACTTAACCCCTTTCTTTGCGCTTAAGGTCATAGGTTACATTCGGATGTTGGGGACAACATCTATTTTGAGGGGGAGTATGTGACAAGTGGTTCTAACTCATTTAATTTACAATAGTCTGTTATATTAATGGTTATATTAGAATACACATTAAGTTCGTCACTGTTAAAAACCGTATTATTGAGAAGCAGAATTCAGATAATGCTGATCCGTGTATAGATTGATTATTCGTCAATGTATTAGTAATGCCTTGGGGCTTCTGTAGGGGGATCGCAGGCGCGCGCTTTTCTTCCTCATTCAATACAGACGAGTGAAGGCGAGAGCAGCGTCTTGTGTGTTTCTTAAACCTTCCCGCTACTTTTTTCCCTTTTTAAGGTAGTTACCACTCACAAAGCAATGTAGATATTAAAACATGTTTATAATATAAATCGTTATGATATTGTGGTTTTATATGAGTAAATAAGACAGTTTTTGCATTGTTTAAAGAGTTTTGTGATAACCGCGTAGGTGTGTAATTTTATGCTAGCTGCTAAGTATCTCGTGGCTCCGTCGTGTCCGAGTCTCGACACATATGAGTGTTTACAGTGTGTACACACGTTTTGCTGTAAAGGTTATTGTGTAATTATCACTATAAGGGTGATTTATTGTGATGCTGAGATACTGAATACTGCTGAATATTGTTAAAAGTATAATTCATTTAATGTTACTTGAGAACCCATTTAAAAAGGAGTATTAAAATGTATTTTGATAACTTTGTTTAAAACAATTCACATTTTATATGGTAATTTAGTTAAAAAGAAATTAGAAAGCCTTAGAATGTGTACAAGTGCAAGAAGTGTATGGTTTATTGTATACATTGTTCAACTGATTCAATACAGACGAGTGAAGGCGAGAGCAGCGTCTTGTGTGTTTCTTAAACCTTCCCGCTACTTTTTTCCCTTTTTAAGGGTACAACAATTGCTCATGCAATGTTTTTTTACTGTAGTGCTTTGTTGGACTACAAACCTTGTGTGAAACACAGGATGTTTTTCAGCCTGCATACACTACAGTTTTTACTAGGAGTTATTTAGGGAGTATTACTACGGGTGGATCTGATCTTAAGGCCCACCTCTTGTTAAAAAAAAAAGGCCTGAAACTCTACAAAAACGTAAGTCCCGACCCCTTCTTTATATCTTACACAAGAAAGCATGTTTCCCACATGGAAAAACACCATGCTACATGCACGTTGTAAAACATTAACACCCATCGGTGGTAGGACATCTGTTGTAGCACTTGTTGGAACATAAAATACCAGGGGTTTATAGCATTGCTGAACCCTGGCGCCCTTTTGTGCAACACCAATCATCTTGCCACTGATATAGCACTAATTTATTGCCTGGGAATTTAACATTGCAGAACCTTAAACCTTGCATTGTTAATTATCAAACATATCGCACCTGTTATAACACTTGTCTGGGGTGCTTATCATTCGTTGTAAAGAATCAAACATGGACACAACAATACAATCATAAATTACAACAAAGTCATCGTCATTCCAGAAGTCTCGCCCTAACACATGTCATACAGGAAGTCCCACCCAGCAAACCGGATACCCTCCACACCTGTCAAATCAATCTGGAAGCCAAAATGACTCAAATCACCAAAATGACACATTATATCCTACATTTACTACTGTTTTGTACTGAAAACCTCCATGAACTAATAAATAAAGCTCGCAAATTGATAGGTTTAAGAATATTTTACTGCACCAGTGCCACAAACAAGCCCGGTTACAATATGCCAGACAACACCTTGACACGCCTCACAGCTTCTGGCACACTGTAATTTGGAGTGAAGAGACCAAAATAGAGCTTTATGTTCACAACCATAAGCGCCATGTTTGGAGAGGGGTCAACGAGGCCTATAGTGAACAGAATACCATCTCCAATGTGAAGCATGGTGGTGGTTCACTGAGGTTTTGGGGGGGGTTTGAGCACTAAAGGCACAGGGAATATTGTGACAATTGATGGCAAGATGAATGCAGCATGTTATTAGAAATAACTTGCAGTCAATTTGCATTCTTCTCCACAAAAGCTGCGAATGGGCCGCCCCTGGACGTTCCAGCACGACAATGATCCTAAGCACAAGGCCAAGTTGACCCTCCAATGGTTAAAGCAGAATAAGGTGAAGGATCTGGAGTGGCCATCATTCTCCTGACATTAATATCATTGAGGCACTCTGGGAAGATCTCAAATGTGCGGTTCATGCAAGATGACCAAAGACTTTGCATGACCTGGAGGCATATTGCCCAGACTAATCGGCAGCTATATCCCTTGTAAGAATTTGGGGCCTCAAAGACACCTATTAAAAAAGACTGCACGCTGTCATTGATGCTAAGGGGGGCAATGCACAGTATTAAGAACTCAGAGTATGCAGACTTTTGAACAGGGGTCCATAATTTATTTCTTTGTTGCCATGTTTTGTTTTATGATTGTGCCATTCTGTTATGACCATAGACTGTATATATAATGGACGACGCCCTTTCGCTCTTTTCCATTGGTGAAAAATGAAGCCACCAGTGTCCTGATACGGCGCTGACATCTTGGACTTGCGTCTGCGCAGATAGCGATCTTGGGACCAGTTCTGCGCAGTAGTTATGCGCAGTAGCGAGAAGGAAGTAAAGCCCTAAAGCCGCGAAATCAACGGCCCCACCCCTGTGCCCCGCCCTCACTCTCCCTCGCAGAATGCGCATACCGTAATCAATCGCAAGTCCAAGTACAGTACAACCTTTGCTTGTAAAACCTAGACGATATGTTATAGCCTAACTTACATCATGTTTAACCTTAATTTAGAAAAGGCATAATACAAAAATAATTGGTAACTTCTAGCTAACGATCACCTGCTAGCTATTAACATGGCTATTAACAAGGCTTGTTGTCTTTTAGCTAACGTTAGCTAGCCCATTACATTTATTTACTAATTAAATAGCTTATAAATTTAACTTACCGAAAAAAATTCAAAGATCGATTGGAAATGCCAGATCGGTTAGCACAATGTACTGCAGAACAACCCATTATGTCCGTGTGAAATTATAGAAATTTAGAGATTAAATGTAAAGTTCCAATCTCCTCAGTCCTCCGAAGATTCAGTGGCTCCTCGGCTCAGATAGCTGTCAATCACAGCTGTGAATCACGACGTCACACCACCGTTTTTAGAGCATTAAATAACTAACTAAAAACAAACTTATTTTAAAAACAAACTCTTGAATTTACATTAGGGTGATACAAACTACAGTAAATGACAGAAACCAGCTTCGGAAAAAATATATTTGAAGGGTAATTTAATTGTTTAGTTGGTCTCGCGTCCCATTGAATAACATGGGGAGGGCGGGATTTATGACCTATACTGGGACCACTCACCATGGGGCGATCGAGACGTTTTGGCTTCACTTTCCAGGGCTTGTGCGGCACGCTTGGTTATGACCTACAGTTGAATGTGAATAATAAATAAATAGAATACGTGAGAGAAGATCATCAGAGAAGATGACCTTACTCCATTCCTCTACGGTCCAATCCTTATGGTCTTTTGCAAACTTCAGCCTGGCCCTTTTTTGCTTCTCATGGTTGAAGGGCTTTTTTCTAGCTTTGCACGACCTCAGCCCTGCCCCTAGGAATCTTTTTCGAACCATCCTCGCCGTGCACTTCACCCCAGCTGCTGTTTGCCATTCTTTTTGTAGGTCATTTGATGTCATCCTATGGTTGTTGAGTGACATTGGAATGAGTTGACGGTCATCTCGGTCGTTTTCGCCCTCTACCAGTCTGTAGCTTTGTTGTCCCAAATGTCTGTTGCTTGACCTCGTTCTTATGAACTGCCATCTTTGATATGTTCAGGATGGAAGCAACCTAACGCTCACTGTACCCCTCTGCCAGTAAAGCCAGAATTGAACCCTTATTTTTCTCACTCAAAGCTTTTCTTTTCAACTCTTTTGTCATGCTGAATAGTAATTTTTATTCAAATTACCTTCGAGGTACAGCTTGCACTGGTTTTGCCATCCAGCTGGTCCTATTGCAAGAGGATAGCGATGACCACAGCAGTGTTTTCTATACTTTTCCTTGTTAAATTTGATTTAGTTTAGGTAATCACCTTCTCATCTCATCTATATCCGCTGGCAACCGATGTGAGTACACCTATAAGTGAACATTTCCAAATTGGGCCCAATTAGCCATTTTCCCTCCACAGTGTCATGTGACTCGTTAGTGTTACAAGGTTTCAGAATGGGGAGCAGGTGTGTTAAATGTATTGTTATCGCTCTCACACTCCCTCATACTGGTCACTGGAAGTTCAACATGGCACTTCATGGAAGAACTTTCTGAGGGTCTGAAAAAAAGAATTTTTGTTCTACATAAAGAGGCTATAAGAAGATTGCCAAGACCCTGAAACTGAGCTGCAGAACGGTGGCCAAGACCATACAGCAGTTTAACAGGACAGGTTCCACTCAGAATAGCCATTGCCATGGTCGTCCAAAGAAGTTGATTGCACGTGCTCAGTGTCATATCCAGAGGTTGTCATTGGGAAATAGACATATGAGTGCTGCCAGCATTGCTGCAGAGATTGAATGGGTGGGGGATCAGCCTGTCAGTGCTCAGGCCAAACGCCGCACACTGCATCAAATTGGTCTGCATGGCTGTCATCCCAGAAGGAAGCCTCTTCTAAAGATGATGCACAAGAAAGCCCTCAAACAGTTTGCTGAAGACAAGCAGACTAAGGACATGGATTACTGGAACCATGTCCTGTGGTCTGATGAGACCAAGATAAACTTATTTGGCTCAGATGGTGTCAAGCATGTGTGGCGGCAACCATGTGAGGAGTACAAAGACAAGTGTGTCTTGCCTACAGCCAAGCATGGTGGTGGGAGTGTCATGGTCTAGGGTGACACAGTTCTTTGCGGGAACCATGAATGCCAACATCTACTGTGATATACGGATGCAAAGCATGATCCCCTCCTGTCAGAGAATGGGCCGCAGGGGAGTATTCCAACATGATAACGACTCCAAACACACCTCCAAGACAACCACTGCCTTGCTAAAGAAGCTGAGGGTAAAGGTGATGGACTGGCCAAGCATGTCAACAGACCTAAACCCAATTGAGCATCTGTGGGGCATCCTCAAATGGAAGGTGGAGGAGCACAAGGTCTCTAGCATCTACCAGCTTCGTGATGACTCCAGTGGCAATCTATGAAGCTCTAGTGAAAGGCTTAAGGCAGTGCTGGAAAATAATGGTGGCCACAGAAAATATTGTCACTTTGGGACCAATTTGGGCATTTTCACTTAGGGGCACACTCACTTTTGTTGCCAGCGGTTTAGACATTAATGGCTGTGTGTTGTGTTATTTTGAGGGGACAGCAAATTTACACTTATACAAGCTGTACACTCACTACTTCACACTATAGCAAAGTGTACAAAGTGTCATTTCTTCAGTGTTGTCACATGAAAAGATATAATCAAATATTTGCAAAAATGTGATGGGTGTACTCACTTATGTGAGATACTGTATATGTATATTATATTATGGTTCTAAGTAAAATCCTTAAAACGGTTCTAGTATTCATTTTATTCAATGTTTTTTAAATAATATCTGCAAACCGTTAGCAGTGACAATCACAAAGTTATAGTGTACCTCATTTTTCATTTGACAGCTTGCTAGATAATTGATTTTGAACAAATATAATAGCATGTTAATTTATCTTTGGTTACGAGGCAAATTAATGAACATGACTGGAAATGTTCTCATGAACATCACATGCCAATTGCTTAAAACATTTAGAACTTTAAAGTTTTCACTTTTCACTTGCCCATACACCTGGAAGTGTAACTGACTGTGGTCCGCAGGCGTTCCATGAACGCTTTCCACACACATTAGGTGAACTGAGGGCCATGGTCAGGCACAATGTCCCCTGGGATCCTATAGTGCCGGAAGATGTGCGTGAAGATAGCCTCTATGGTTTGCATGTTCGGCAAAAGCCCAGGCAGAGGGAGGAGACGATAAGATTTGGAGAACTGGTCCACACTGATGAAAATGGTGGTGCACCTGCTGGAGTGACAAAATCCACCGAGATGAGACCAGGGTCTTTGTGAAACCGGCAAGGGCAGGATCTTTCCATATGGGAGTTGTCTGCATGTCTTAAACTGGGCACAGACGGAACACAAAGAGACATTAACCCAGTGTGATGGCAATTTCTAAAGTCCAAATAGTTCTATGAAAATGGTAGGTAAGACAGGAGAAATCAATTGCGCAATAAACGGTTTTAATATACTTGCAAGGAGAGAGTACGCAGGTTACAAAGTAACAGTGAATAGTCTCTAACACAATATAGCTCATTCAACCGTATATATCACATAGGAAAAAGGGGTGTGGTAAGATGCTGCCATCTGTCTCATGTCAATCAAACACATTCCCTTTGTTCCATTATAACCTAAACATCACACAAAGGACAGCTCTCCTTCCTGCCATAAATACCTTCTTCAACTCTAAGGGTTCCAACCGAACCCGAACAGACAATAGATGCCCTGGTGAGTTTATACAGATAAGGAGATAAAGAGTAACCCTTTCATCAGCTGATACCAGTCAATGATGCCCCCTATGCAAATACCAGATCCCCCACATTCCTCTACCCATCTAAACAGTGGGACTCAGTCCTTTAATCAGTGAGAATACATTGTATAAAGAAATGTCCACAACAATCCATCCTCTTGATACCATGTCAAACCTTGGTATCAAACCTACAGTTCACTCATTAGGATGCAGACTGCAACAAAACAGTACTCTTTAACAACATGACCCAGTCAATATCATTACCCTTAAGGATTAGAGAACGGAACAAATCTGAAATGTCTGGATCCTCCTTTACATTCTTCTAGATCATTACCTTCGTATAAACTCCAAGATCACACATTGTCATCATACAGAATCATAACATAGTACAGCAAAACCTTTTTTTTATGTTAAAATCATCATAAACACCTATCACTGAATGCATCCTTCAATTTATCACTGCTACAAAGTCCTCTCATGCCAATTAGATGTACTTCCAAAGTCATCACAAATGTTCTGCTCCTCCAAACGTCAGACAGTTATGAACCATTTCTTTGACAGGTCGATGCAACAGAACGAAAAAGTCAGATGTATATTCCAAGGTGTTGTCCTTCATTCTAGCTGCTTTATCAGCCAGGCCAGGAGAATCTGTGTGTTCTCCCTTGTGAACTCCACGATGACCAGTTTAGCTAAAGGTTCTATAGCTAAAGGCCAGGTAGAAAGTGACTGGTTACTAGCACCAGAAAATTCACTTTCCCTCAGTGACTTCAATTCACTGTGTCTAACCCTATAAACACTGAAGCACTCCTGTAGCATGTGTCGTCGACCTGCAGGTTCCTCTCTCAGCTACCTGTACAGCAGATGAGATGTACCTGGTATGGACCCAATCAGCGTAGCATGATGTTGTGCAGTAGATCTTTATGCCCCCGTAAACGTTGTCCATAACCGGAGCTTTCCTCGCCTCCATCCTCTCGGTTGGAAGTTGCCTTCTCCATCACATTGCAGAATCATCAGAACTCGAATCAGTCCAGCTCACAGGAACTCAGCTTCCTGTAGACGTGCAGCACCTAGACGCGCAGCGCTCCAGAGTAGTAGGACAGTCTGTCTGTATGTCTGTGAGATCCATCTCATCTCAGCCACCTCACAGTTGTCCTTTTAAGCCAAGCTCAGTCTCTCTCTGGGCTCCAACAAGTCCTCTCTTGTTGAATCGCTTTCAAGTGTTCTGTATCTGAATGTGATTAATTGCAACTGCACAGTACATCATTAGCTTGTTGCATCTCGCTGATAAATTAGAACCACACACTATCAAACACTCAAACCCTGTATTTCCAATATCTCTCTACTTCTTTTGTCCTAATAGATTAGAACAGTTGAAATCAATAACAGTATCGTTAAAACATTAACATCTCTGGTGCTTCTGTTCTGCTAGTGTAGCAAAATAACAATTCCACTCTTTTCTATAGTTGGTTTAACAACCAACACAAAGAACAGAATAACACGATTTCACATTTCTCATTATAAAATTCATCAGTTAAGATAGTTTGCTTACATTGAAGTACCATTCTCTAATAGTAGTTCATGAACAATTCTCAGTTCACCTATATCATTTACATCTGATTGTGTTGTATCGGAACTACAATCAAATTCACCATTGTTTCACATAAAGGATCAAATACCTTATTTCAAATCAAAACATTTCACACCATCTTGAAGGTCAGCTAACATAACTGTTATTTAGCCTAATTTCTCTACAAAATGAAACTCAGTGTGAATGTCTTTAAATCTCTTATTATTATCCTAGCACATCAAACACACTCTGAAATCCTGTCATAAATCATGACCCCCCATTTTTACTCCCTGTCCCCCAGGGCTCACACTGGAGTGGGGGGTGGTCTATTAACCTAAGGATAACAGACCCTGGTCTTGAAGAATGGTCACCTTATCAATAAGGGACACTGTTGTTATCTTGAGAAACAACCCAGGCCAGACAATAGTGAAACAAACTTTTGTTCCTCATCATTCACCTCAAAGAAACCTCTGTTAACCATTAACTTTCCAATGATTGCTTACTAGGACAGAAATTAAATTAGAATACCCAATTTTGATAATGTCTGTTTCTTTTCTAAATAGTCCAAACAAGTAAAAATCCATCTCAAACTGGTTTTTGTGTCAGTGAGTGGAGTGCTCCAGGGCGTCTGTACCTCAGAATTACTTTCTCAGTATCAATTAAAACATGGCAAAAGTTAGTAAACATGTAAGAAATAACAAAATGTGCTCCCTGCACGTTTTTACCCACTTATTCCATAATGCATGAGATTAATATGATTACTTCTAATCAAATATTAAACTAACTGAACAGTAACACACCCATCAAATTAGTTATTTTCTTTGCTAAACCATTTCAAAATGCTAAGATGTATTCTACTCAACCATAACCATGTTAGATTTTGCATAAAACATACTTTTCAAAAACCCAATTAGACAACTAGATTATTCACGTAACTTCTTTAAGTACCTATTTAATTTGCTTTGAACTCTTAAGTTCAACTCTTTTTCATTTGAACTCTAAGTTCAACTCTTTTCCACTACAGATAATCATTTCATACAATCCCCCCCTGCTTTCACGACAGAGTCAACGGAAAATGACTCCAAGCTTGAAAGCAGAACCATTACAGGACCAAAATGAAAAGAAAATATAATTGTAAATACAAACGAAGTGAAAGTAAATCATTAATTAACCAAATCCAATTGAACATTTAAAATAGCACGTCTAATTTTACGGGTTTATTTAAACGGGGAATAAACAAGTTTGGCTATTTGGGAAATAAACAGCCCGTAGTCATTTTACCCTCTTTTGCAGGCTATGACTATATTGGCTGAATCCAGTCTTCATTGGAAACAGCATGTTATCTTTACACTAAAAACTTCGGCCAGTCTACTCCATACACGGAGAGAGAAAACACTATTTTAACCCATCATTACGAGACCACATTTTACCAAACCAGAGGATCATCATTATACCAAGTACCAAGCTATCCCTCTAATTAAACTGAGGCCATTATTTGCTTGAACACCTAAGTTAGCAGGCTAACACTCCCACGTGTGCATATACAACTTCTGTAGCATAACTACTGATCCAAACCATAAGCTGACCAACAATAGCGGCAATTTACAGGAGCAATCCCTACTCCCTTCTACAGGCACTGAAAGTATGAGATCCAATCTCAATTGCATATTTAAGTCCAACCTAAATTGCAGATTTTCAAGCAGTCCAACCGCTTATAATCCAGCACTAATCGCAACGCAATAGGTTAGCTGCATAGGAATGGGTGTCAGGACACGGAACAAAAACAACATTGTCCTAACTACAGTCGCTATTCACCAAAACACCTCAAAAATAAGTTCTATTTACCATACTTTCTCAAATCCATCTATCAACTTCCACAAAACCAACAAATCTGACATACAAAAAACAACCACATTGTTTACTAAAGCATATGAAAACTGTATTAAGGAACAATCTCACCGGTCGATGCTCCTCTGGTCCCCTGTCTGACCGTCCGCACCCCTCCCTCAGGCGGTTCAGCGTTCCTGCGTGTTCCCATTGAATCACTCGCGGCAAGGCCAAAGAGAAGCCGAAACTCTCTCTATCCTTGCGGGAACAACACGTCTGTGCAGCCGTTGTCTTGATTCGCACAGGCATCTTCCCAAATCCAATGTCCAGTCGAATGTCCAGTGGTAGCTTCATACATTTAAACATAGCGGTTAGCAAAGTTTCTTCCTCAACCCCGGGTCTGTAGTCTTCTTTGGTCTCAGCCGCAAACACCGGAGATTACGGATGTGTACACCTGGTGTGTACAACTCCCCACTTTTGGAACTCCAAAAGTGGGTTATGCTCAACATGTAGACATGCTCAACACTTCCAAAGCGGAGCAGAAAACGGCCTCCAGCGGCCAACAGCATTTCCACGTTCACAATGAAAAGGTCCACAGAGCTTGGCCATGTCGACTGTACGACTCCAAAGATGCAGTCACCAGGCAGGATGGGATCATGTATCGGTCCGGCTGAACTCCGCGGGGTGGGGTGGCGGGCAATCAGAGGGAAACGAGCCATCTACCAGAGGAAAAAAAAAACTACAACACAGATCAATATACTCCACACAAACTTTCCCAAAGCTTCCATCACTCCACACTGCCTACACACCGTAGCCTACGCCTTCCAAACAACTTTACATCATGCCTCCTGCAACTTCCAGACATCCTTAGCCAAAGTGGGCCACCAGTACTTCCCCTGGAGACAGGCGATGGTCTGGCCAATCCCACGGTCTCCTGACACTGGTGCCATGTGAGCCCAGGAGAGAAGACGATCCCGCATACCCATAGGCATGTAGGCACGGCCTTCAGGACATTGTGTAGGTGCAGGTTCCGTCTGCAGAGCATGGCGGATGTCAGCCTCCACATACCATAGCACAGGGGCAACGATACAGGATCAAGGGATGATGGGAGTCTCCTCTCTCTGCCTATCCTCTACATCATAAGGGCATGATAGGGAATCACCCGTCACATTCTTCGAGCCCGGCCGGTAGGACAGTGTGAACTGGAACCTTTTGAAGTCCATCTGGCCAATGGCTCCACGCCTTCAGAACCTTCTTTATTGCCAGGAGTTCCTCCAACATAATAGTTCCTCTGGGCGGGGTTCAGCTACTTGGAATAGAAGGCACATGGTCGCAGCTGAGGAGGGGTCCCGGTGCTCTGAGACAGCATGGCTCCAACTCCCACTTTGAAGGCTCCCACCTTGACGATAAAGGGGAGTGAGGGGTCCGGATGTGCCAGCATAGGAGGAGTGGTGAAGCATGCCTTCAGTGCCTCAAACGCTTTTTCTGCTTTTGCTGTCCAGTGCAGCTGCTCCGGTCCTCCTTTCTGTAAGGAGGTGACTGGCACAACCTCCATGATGAAACCTCAGCATAAACCTATGGAAATAGTTGATGAACCCCAGGAATCACTGAACAGCTTTCACCAAGGTTGGGGTGGGCCATGTGTGCTGACCAGGTGCTCCTCCATCTCCACTCCCTTTGTGGATATGAGATAGGTGCAGATAAGTGCCTGCACCAGGGGGGTTTGTGAAACATATGGAATGTGTAATAATAATGAACGGCAAGGTAACACTAGGGCTTCAGCGCCTTTGCTTGCTTTGCTAATGGGGAGAGACACAGGGAACGGACATTGGCATGCTTGGCATTTTATAAACATAAAGAGAAGGGTGAGGAGACGAGGTGAGGGAGAAAGCCAATGACAAACCCCTTTCTAGGGGGGCCCGCGTGAACTCTGTGTTAGCCTCCCAGTGGGGGTTTGGGAGGAATGGGCCCCTGCACCATCTAGCTCCTGGCCATTTTCCTCCAACTCCATCTTTCAGCCTTCTCAGGGTTATTTTCCTGTTTCTGTTTCCCAGTTTCTACCTAAAGCCCCTACCTTACTCCCAGCAATTATCCAATTCATGGAATGGGAATACATTTCACTTATAAAATTACAGAGTATTGTTAAAAGAATTGCTGATGCAACACAGTGGTAAACATGACTCTGTCCCAACTTTTTTTTTTACTTTTATTGCTGGCATCGAATTCAAAATGGGCAATATCCTGTAATGACAGAATAAAACACCTTGTGCCAATTTATTTAATATGGTGTCGGTGACCTAGAATCTATTGGGCACCCTAACAGAGCTTCTCTGCAGAGATGGGAGTGCCTGCTAGAAGGACAACCATCTCTGCAGCCCTCCACCAATCAGGCCTTCATGATATAGATGCTGGATGGAAGCAACTCCTGAATAAAAGGCATGTCATGCCACCTGAAGGACTCAAATATACTCTGGTCTGATGAGTACAAAATGAGAATATTAGTGCCTGGATTTTCCAAGCACTAATAAATTGGAAGAGATTTCTCTATTTTTTTTTTTGCTTTGTCATTATGGGTGTAGTGTGTAGATTGATGGCAAAAAAAACAATAACTACAGTCTAACACTAACATGTGGAGAAAATGAATGGGTCTGAATACTTTCTGAAGCCGCTGTAAAGTTAAATTTTGTCATCCCTAAGAAAATGTTACTTTTTCATAATATTCAGTTTCTACACAGTGCAGCAACATAATAACAAGAAGAATTACAGATTGGATTTTTATTGGGCATACAAAACTACAGCAGCTCTCCATTCAACAGTATTTTTGTACTGAAAATCTGTTTAAAATCAAATAAGCTATTTTCCTTTTTTTCATGTTTTCATCAAATAGCTCTTTTCATGAACATTGTCTCTTCAAAATATATTTCTGATTATTAAATACATACACAATACATATTTACATGATGAAACAAGGATAGAAACAGTTTATACTTTATACTTTCATAAATCAGTCAATAATCATCTTTAAATTCATTTAGTGATCTGACAGTAGAGATAGAAAAAATAGTATATATTTTATAACTAGAGATCCAAAATATTTGTTTGGTCAGGGAGGACAATGTCCAGTCTTTCTCACAAGTCAAAGTTACACAAAAACACATAGACAAAGTTGCAAATATAAAATAATAAATATACACTGAGTGTAGAAAGTCACCACCCCTTTAAAAATGTTCACCTTTCGTTGCCCTGCAGTCAAATGAAAACACACAAAAACACACAATATCCAAGTGAAAATGTAATTCTTAAAAACCCAAGTAAAAATTATTTCAAATGAAAACAGTAAAATATCCTATTTGGATAAGTGAATATCTCCCTGAGTTAATACTTGGTGGAACTACCTATTCCTTGAATATGTCTATACTAAACTCTCACACCTAGACCACAATATTTGTCCATTCTTTCTTGCAGAATTGTTCAAGCTCTGCGAAATTGTATGGTGACCGTTTATGGACTGCACTCTTCAAGTCACTCCACAGGTTCTCAATGGGATATAGGTCAGGGCTCTGACTAGGCCACTCAAGAACATTCACCTTGTTGTCCTTCAGCCACTGTACGGTTGCTTAGGTGGTGTGCTTTGGGTCATTTTTACCTTCCTGGTGGAGGGCTGCAGAACTCAATTTTTACAACATGCCTTTTGGCAAAGCTCAAATTAGACTTTATGTTGCCTTTTTTGAGGAGTGTTTTTTTTCTTAACACCCTCCCATAGAGGCCAGATGTGTGGAGCACTAGTGATATTGTGGTCACAAGCAAACATTGCCCAGTCTTTGCTATAAAGGCCTGAAGCTTCTTCAAAGTGACCATTGGCTTCTTGGTATCCTCTCTGATCATTCTCCTCCTTGCACGATCATCCAGTTTGGAGGGACCGCCTGATCTATGCAAGGTCTGGGTAGTGCAATATGACTTCTACTTCATAATAATGGTCTTAACACTGCTCCAAGGACAAACCATTTGAGATCTTATTATATCCATCCAGACTTTCCACAGCGTTATCTTAAGCTGCATTTCCACCAACAAGTACTCCGAACTTTGAGTCCCAGGAACTACTATTCAAGGAACTAAAGGGCTCCTTCAGCCCATTGTTGTGTTTGTTTCCACCGCGGTCTGAAGCCCCACGAAGATTAGGCAAATTAGTCCGCTAACGTATGCACCATACAAAGAGACTGACAGGCATCTTTATTATTTATGCGACACTGCAACATCACAGCAACCAGGGAGGAGATTCAAGTTGTGTTTCTGTTGATCATGAAATCACATCAAATGTGGTAACTGAGTCAACGGTGGAAGAGATGAGCAGTAGTAGCAAATCAGGTTCAAAATCCCCAAAATGCTAGTTGAGTTGCAATATGTGTGAACGGATTTTACGAGTTTTCGCAGAGATTGACCATGAGATGTCTGATGAGATGGATTTGCGTCATTGCACACAAAGAGAATGGTAAGATTTCTGCTAGTAGGCCTATATACGTTTAAATAAATCACAAGTGGGAATAATGTTACTGTAAACTACATCGACTTATTATTGGCACCTTTTGTGTGTGTTTCAGATATGCCGGTACTACAGAATGTGTCACGTTCCTCCATCCGTTTGGGTACACAAACAGTGGGAAACTGTAGTTTCACCTTTCACGAGGCCTAGTAGATAAACAATTTAAGGACACGTTTCTGTACCTGTGCCGTCGATTGCAACCATAACTGGGGTGACATGACATCGCCGTTGTGTACCCATTCAAAAAAGGAACGCCATTGCACTGTGGAAACCTGCAACCAACTCAGTAAATGAGTATTTCTCATTTGGAGTCAGCATTACTACGGTGTGTCACTACACAATTTCTGCAAACATTGAGATTGAGAGTGTGGAAGTTCTTCTGTTTTTAGATTTACACAAACAGCCACTTTACACACGTATTTGGTTCCAAAACAATTTATTTATCTGCAAAAATGTAGGTGCAAAACACAAAGAGTACTGTAAACCAGCAGCAATCAGGGTAGTATTACTGAACATTTAGATATGGCAGTAACATAAGTAAACTAGCAGCAATATGTAGGAATATTATTGATACATAAGTGTAATTTGCTTACGAATGGTGGCATAGCACACTTCAACTACGTAGTGAGAATTATAAAAATATGGCAAGAAGATAAATCAATAATATACATAACACTGTACATGGTTAACATACATAACATAGTTTCTTCCGCCTGAGACTCAAGGAATGCCAACTCTCGCCTCCTTATCACTCTTTACGTGGCTCTCCTCAGCCTGACTCTTTCCTCAGTATAGCAGCTGCATATACTGGTCCTGCTGCTCCTGTCCTCGCTGCAGGACGGTCCGGTTAGCGTCATCCAAGTCCCACAGCACGTCAAGGAAGTCTGTCTCAATTCCTCTTTCCTAAGAAAAAAAATAAACAAACACACCACAATAAATTAATAATACACAAGCACAGCCAGCATAGCCAAAAGCAGTTTTGAAAAATATCTTGTACCGAGTAATCATTTGATCAAGTTGTTAATGTTTAGTAATTATTAGATACATACAAATGCTAACTGGCATGTCATTAATTATTTCTGAAATTCCAGTGGAAAATTACTAATTTCAGCTAGGTGGTTAGCGACGTAGCTAAAAAATACGACCCCTATTATCGGCCACCGTCCTATATTATCCACTGCCTTACTATTTGGTCCAATAACGTTTCATTTCCTCTTTATTTGTGTTACAAATGCCTGATCACAGTTTCAATTATGTGTTTACTAGAAAGTTTTAGCTACCTTTCATGCTTTCTGCTGAAGAAGGGAAAAAATGTCAGATTACTTATAACAGCCTACGTGATGACGTCTTGTCGCGCAAGTCGAAGTTCACGATTTGCAACAAAAGTTTCCATACATTAAATTTTTTAAGTATTTAACCTCCATACATTACTGTATCAAATAGGGGATGGCCGATAATAGGGGATGTTAGCTAGGCTAACATCATTGATGTTCCTGTAGCTAACGTTGATTTTTGTCTAGAGGAACAATAGCATGACAAACAACATGTAGTATACAAATATCCTGACTTTTCCAAAATATAACATTATAGCATTTAACATGCATCATAAACCGATTGGTTATCCAGTTTCTGTGTCTTCCACAACGGCTTCCAGCAACGCAGCAGCCGAGTCAATCGTTGCCGCAGCGCCATAGAAGGCCAACCTGTGACCCAGCAACACATGTAGACGGTCAAATTATTTGCTCCGCCGGTCAGAACCGCTTCTGTTATTGTGATCCTCGATCTTCTTGTTATCTTGCTTTCATTTTTTAAGCTTCTCTGTTTCTCTGTTCCCGGTGTGAATAATGTTCAGCTCACCTAACTTGTAGGATATTTTCGTGTACACCTTTTCATTACGAATTGCTGTTTCGAATTCTCGCTGGACTTGGTCGTCAGCATAAACTTCGTTGTCGGTCCATCTGTCGCTCGATTTCCTCTCCATAATATGTTTTTTTATTTTTTTTGTAAGCAAAATAAACTCCTGTAATAACTCCTGTACATTACTCTGCTGAGAACATTAAAAAAATGGCAGTTGAAAACTTCTGTGAGTAAACTGTACTACTACTCAATTAATGTTCAGCACTGCAAGCCCCACTCCAAAAGTTTCGGTACACTGGGAGAGTCCTACCTCCTGAGCCGTGACTATTTTGGGGGTAAAATGCAGTTCCTGGTTCTAGACCCTGGTTCCTGCGGTTGAAACGCACTTTACAGATCTTTTGAAAGTACCATGCTGTCCTTAGTGGAGTTTTTGCTTTGAATTGCACTACTAAGCAGTAGAGTCCTCTGCTTTTCTCCTGAACTAATCAGTCATTTCAATTGGTCACAGATGGAATTAGTTTGATCAATTAGCTTGATTTGTGATCTGGAAGGTGTTTGGTTATACCTCAGCTTTGCAATTCTAAGGGAGATGTTCATTTATCCAAATAGGGAATTTTACTGTTTTCATTTGAATTAATATTTAAGTAGTTTTTAAGAAAACATTTTTCACTTGGATATTGTGGGTTACTTTGTGTAAATAAAGTAGAAGAAAGTCTGATTTTATGTGTTTTCATTTCAGGTTGTAAGGCAACATTTGAAAGGGGTGGTGACTTTCTGTACCCACTGTAGGTCACAGAGGTGTGATGGTGGTTGATCTATATACAGTAATATCTATTCTCACTGAGTTGTGATTCCCTTTCAGTCAAGTCTACAGTTTGTGAGTGTTTTGCCTGGCACCACAGACTGTGTGTACTTTCAGTCATTAGGAATGTCTGGTCACTAAGAAAATATTGGTAAATAAAAAAAAAAGAGGAATATAAAAGCAAACATACACCAATTATGAAGGTATATACACAAAGTGATTTTGCTGCAACTGACAGTCCAGGGTTGTGTCCACCAGGCACAAAGTGGTCCAAAGCGTGTAGGAACTATCTGAACTATCCAATCAGAGACATGTTTGTTATCAATTGCAAAACCTTGCTATGTTTTCCTATGGTGTGCCCCAATGAACAAAACCCTGGTGTGCTTAAACTTAAGAGTGAAACAAGGCCTTGAACCACATTCTCCCAGCTTTCTATGCCTGCTCTCCTTCCTCCTCTCTCCATCCCCTCTCATCTCCATTCCTTCCTCCCACTCTCTAATCCATCCTCCTCCTGTTTCTTAATTTCTCACCACCTCGCAGTCCTCAGTTTGCTATGAGTTTGGTAACGGGTGAGCAGTTGTTGACGATGACCTGAACCACAAAGTCTTTCTGTATCTTGGTGTCCTGGAGCCGGGTCTTGTCTGTGAGCAGTTTTCCTGCGAAGAACCAGCGCTGGTGGGCCGCGTCAATGTCCTCCTGCCCTTGCAAGGCCATTTTCAGCTGGGAGATGGAGTCTGACATGGAAGCGCTTATACGGAGGTCCTTACCTGTGGAGGAGAGACATTCATGATGTTAATTTTGCAGTCAGCTGCCTGTTCAGGTATGTGGATCCATTAAATTGTTATCCAGAATGTTCAGAACTTTTCCCTAAATATAAATAAATAATCAATATGTAAATAAACTTGACATAAAGCTTATTTTACATTGCTCCAGCAAAACGAGGCCAGCCATGCATTTATGAAAGCATTTGTTTCTAAAGCTTAAATGATCTCACTCTTTTTTACAGTTCTATGGGAATGTTAAAATATACAGCTCTGGAAAAAGTTAAGAGACTACTGCAGCTTTTTCTTTCCTTTCCAAAAAAGTTGAAAAGGAAGGTTTTGAGTGAGGAACCGAATTGTTAAAATTAAGAAAACACTGTAAATTGAACGCTTCTGTTCCTCACTCAAAACTTTCCTTTTCAACTTTTTTGGAAAGGAAAGAAAAGGGTGCAGTGTTCTCTTAATTTTTTCTGGAGCTATACAAATGTAATATACATAATATTGCTATTTTATTGTAATTGTAACAAATATGTATTTGTGCCATGTGGGGTAACAGGTGGCATACTATAAAAAATAAATGTGGTTTCCTACTATGGGTATTTGGCTGCAAAGTGGGGGGGACAGCATTTTTTGTCTTGCCTAGGGCGGCAGAACGTCGTGGGCTGGCCCTGGTCAAGCATATTACTTAAATGGTATTAGCCTAAAATATGTCACAATTGCAATTGTAGGCCCATGACAATATGTATTCTATTTGTAGATTAAACCACAAGGGAGAAAAGGCATCCAAAAACGCAAAAACTGATGGACTGACAATTAAACTCCACATTATTAGTACTGTAATGACCCTAGCAATGAGCTCATGGACCTTTCCTGATGTCACTGTGGAATCCTTATTGAGAAATGGATTAGATGGAGCAACTGAATGGCCAAGGAAAAATTTTGGATATCTCTCTTACCGCATGAAAGACGAACTCGGAGCTGGAACTCCTCTTTGGGATGAGGGAGAGGCCATTTCTGCTCTTTTTGATCAGAAACTTCGCTGTCATTGGTGTGTTCACTGATGAGGTTGGTGGGAGCAGCCAATATGTAGGCAGGAAGCTGGTAGCGGTTACCCAGTTCATCATAACTCTCTGTCAGAGTACCTAGAGAGTACATATAGCCACAAAACAAACCTTAGTTACACATAAAGACGATCCCTGTGAGACACTCCCGGTCCGAAATCAACCCTTGGGCCCCTAGACTCCAGGACTAAAGATGGAGCTACAGTGCAGGCTTTTGCTCCTGCCCTGCTGAAACACTCTGATTCTGCAATCCTAGGTTGAGTACTGCAGTAATTCTAGTATCACGCAACACCACACATGTATACAGTGGGGAGAACAAGTATTTGATACACTGCCGATTTTGCAGGTTTTCCCACTTACAAAGCATATAGTCTGTAATTTTTATCATAGGTACTCTTCAACTGTGAGTGACGGAAAAAATCCAGAATCCAGAAAATCACATTGTATGATTTTTAAGTAATTAATTTCCATTTTATTGCATGACATAAGTATTTGATACATCAGAAAAGCAGAACTTAATATTTGAACTTAATACAGAAATCTTTGTTTGCAATTACAGAGATCATACATTTCCTGTAGTTCTTGACCAGGTTTGCACACACTGCAGCAGGGATTTTGGCCCACTCCTCCATACAGACCTTTACCAGTTCCTTCAGGTTTAGGGGCTGTCGCTGGGCAGTACAGACTTTCAGCTCCCTCCAAAGATTTTCTATTGTGTTCAGGTCTGGAGACTGGCTAGGCCACTCCAGGACCTTGAGATTCGCTTCTTACGGAGCCCCTCCTTAGTTGCCCTGGCTGTGTGTTTCGGGTCGTTGTCATGCTGGAAGACCCAGCCACGACCCATCTTCAATCAATCAGTCAATCAAATGTATTTATAAAGCCCTTTTTACAACAGCAGTTGTCACAAAGTGCTTTACAGAGACACCCAGCCTTAAACCCCAAGGAGCAAACAACAGTAATGTTGAATTTCAGTGGCTAGGAAAAACTCCCTAAGAAGGTCGAATTTTAGGAAGAAACCTAGAGAGGACCCAGGCTCAGAGGGGTGACCAGTCCTCTTCTGGCTGTGCTGAGTGAGATATTAAGAGTCCAATTGGAATAATAAATACATTTCTCAGAGCTAAATCCAGAGTCTATTTGATTTTAGACTAGATCAGAAGTATGACCAGGTGGACAAGGACAGTGACAGCAACGGGCCCCCCTAACCAGGTGATCCGCAGGTGTGGACCAGGACCTCATCTCCTCCTAAAATGTAAAACTGGAGGAGACTAAAGAAAAGTTAGTAATGCATTCCTCATATCCCCCAGCACAATAATATAGCAGCGTAACACCTTGGAACTGAGACGGGGGGTTCTGGTAACACTGTGGCCCTACCCGGGGGAGGCCCCGGACAGGGCCCAACAGGCAGGAAATCAATCCACCCACAGTGCCAGGCATCAACCAAAGGGACACCCACCAACCGCAACCCCCCGGTATGAGGGCCGGGTATTGCCAGCAGCGTACAGCCCAATTGCACAAGTGCGCAACAGAGAGTCAACAACAAGCCAGTTACTCTTCCCCCGAAAGGCATTGGAGGGAGGGCATCCCATCCCAGTGTACCTATGATCTTCAATGCTCTTACTGAGGGAAGGAGGTTGTTGGCCGAGATCTCGTGATACATGGCCCCATCCATCCCCCCCTCAATACGGCGCAGTTGTCCTGTCCCCTTTGCAGGAAAGCATCCCCTAAGAATGATATTTCCACCTCCATGCTTCACGGTTGGTGTTCTTGAGGTTGTACTCATCCTTCTTCCACCAAACACGGCAAGTTGAGTAAATACCAAAAAGCTCTATTTTTGTCTCATCAGACCACATGACTTTCTCCCATTCCTCCTCTGGATCATCCAGATGGTCATTGGCAAACTTCAGATGGGCCTGGACATGCACTGGCTTGAGCAGGGGGATCTTGCGTGCGCTTTCACATACATCACTTGTGCTTACTGTGAACCTGCTCTCATTTGTGAAGGGAAAAGGGTGGCAATGGAAGACCTGCCAATTCTTGGGTTCTCTGGTGAATGCCAATCGAGCGACATGGTGCTGGGCTGTGAGCACAGATCCCACTAGAGGATGTTGGGCCCTCATGCCACCCTCATGGAATCTGTTTCTGATAGTTTGGTCACCTAATGTCACTTACATTTGCACATAAACAGCTGACATTGATTCACAATCGCTTATATTTGTAGACTCCAAAAATGTGTCTGTAGATGCTCTACAGATTACCGTTGTGCTCATAAATTTGCATACCCCGACAGAAATTGTGAAATTTTGGCATTGATATTGAACACATGACTGATCATTCATAAAAAAAATATTTTATTTAAAGATAGTGATCATATGAAGCCATTTATTATCACATAATTTTTTGACTCCTTTTTAAATCATAATGATTACAGAAATCACACAAATGGCCCTGATCAAAAGTTTACATACCCTTGAATGTTTGGCCTTTTTACAGACACGCAAGGTGACACACAGGTAAAAATGGCAATTAAAGGTGAATTTTCCACACCTGTAGTTTTTTAAATTGCAATTAGTGTGTTTGTATAAATAGTCAACGAGTGTATTAGCTCTCATGTAGATGCACTGTGCAGGCTAGATACTGAGCCATGGGAAGCAAAATTCTGGGATATCTTGATGCCAAGGTCAGGAAGACCAAGAAAGATTTCAGCCAAAACTGCCAGAAGAATTGTTTGGGAAACAAAGAAAAGCCGGTAACCTCAGGAAAAATACAGGCTGCTCTAGAAAAAGACGGTGTGGCTTTTTCAAGGAGAACAATACGACGATACTTGAACAAAAATGGGCTGCATGTTCGAGTTGCCAGAAAGAAGCCTTTACTGCGCCAAAGCCACAAAAAAGCCTGGTTACAATATGCCCAACAACACCTTGACACTCCTCACAGCTTCTGACACACTGTAATTTGGAGTGATGAGACCAAAATAAAGCTTTATGGTCACAACCATAAGTGCTATGTTTGGAGAGGGGTCAACAAGGCCTATAGTGAACAGAATACCATCCCCACTGTGAAGCATGGGGGTGGTTCACTGATGTTTTCGGGGTGTGTGAGTTCTACAGGTATGGGAAATCTTGTGAAAGTTGATGGCAAGATGAATGCAACATGTTATTAGAAAATACTGGCAGACAATTTGCATTCTTCTGCACAAAAGCAGTGCATGGGACACTCTTGGACTTTCTAGCACGACAATGACCCTAAGCACAAGGCCAAGTAGACCCTCCAGTGGTTACAGCAGAAAAAGGTGAAGGTTCTGGAGTGGCCATCACAGTCTCCTGACCTTAATATCATCGAACCACTCTGGGGAGATCTCAAACATGGGATTTTTTTTCTTTGTTGCCATGTTTTGTTTTATGATTGTGCCATTCTGTTATGGCCTACAGTGAGGCAAAAAATAATTTTGTCAGCCACCAATTGTGCAAGTTCTCTCACTTAAAAAGATGAGGCCTGTAATTTTCATCATAGGTACACTTCAACTATGAGAGACAAAATGAGAAAAGAAAATCCAGAAAATCACATTGTAGGATTTGTAATGAATTTATTGGTAAATAATGGTGGAAAATAAGTATTTTTATTTCATCTCAATACTTTGTTATATACCCTTTGTTGGCAATGACAGAGGTCAAACGTTTTCTGTAAGTCTTCACAAGGTTTTCACACACTGTTGCTGGTATTTTGGCCCATTCCTCCATGCAGATCTCCTCTAGAGCAGTGATGTTTTGGGGCTGTCGCTGGGCAACACGGACTTTCAACTCCCTCCAAAGGTTTTCTATGGGGTTGAGATCTGGTGACTGGCTAGGCCACTCCAGGACCTTGAAATGCTTCTTACGAAGCCAGTCCTTCGTTGCCCGGGAGGTGTATTTGGGATCATTGTCATGCTGAAAGACCCAGCCACGTTTCATCTTCAATGCCCTTGCTGATGGAAGGAGGTTTTCACTCAAAATCTCACGGTACATGGCCCCATTCATTCTTTCCTTTACACGGATCAGTCGTTTTGGTCCCTTTGCAGAAAAACAACCCCAAAGCATGATGTTTCCACCCCCATGCTTCACAGTAGGTATGGTGTTCTTTGGATGCAACTCAGCATTCTTTCTCCTCCAAACATGACGAATTGAGATTTTACCAAAAAGTTATATTTTGGTTTCATCTAAACATATGACATTCTCCCAATTTTGCTCACCGTTCTTGTGATAATTTTGACCCCAGGGGGTGAGATCAAGGGAGATTATCAGTGTGTCTTCCATTTTCTTATAATTGCTCCCACAGTTGATTTCTTCACACCAAGCTGCTTACTTATAGCAGATTCAGTCTTCCCAGCCTGGTGCAGGTCTACAATTTTGTTTCTGGTGTCCTTTGACAGCTCTTTGGTCTTGGCCATAGTGGAGTTGGAGTGTGACTGTTTGAAGTTGTGGATAGGTGTCTTTTATATTGAAACAGGTGCCATAGGTGGATAGGTGTCTTTTATATACAAGTTCAAACAGGTGCCATTAATACAGGTAATGAGTGGAGGATAGAGGAGCCTCTTAAAGAAGAAGTTACAGGTCTGTGAGAGACAGAAATCTGACCAAATACTTATTTTACTGAGGAATTTACCAATGAATTCATTAAAAATCCTACAATGTGATTTTCTGGATTTTATTTTCTCCTTTCTTTCTCCTTTTTCATTCTTATGTGATTGAATCATTTAAATGGCCAGCCATTTTAGTTTTCACTATGAGTATGTGTAATAGATAAGAATCTTAAAAAGGAAAAATAGACTACAAAAATAATTTTTGGGGTTCCTTTAAAGTAGTTTATTAAACGGATCAGCCATTAATGTCTGTGTCTCACCGTGTGGTAGTGTGATACAGGCGCCATCCACTATGGCCTGAGCCAGTTCCAGGTTGTTGAGGTCTATGGCCACTGCTGCTGCTCGGAGTGCGTCCCAAATCTCCTTCCTGCCATCAAAGGCAGGGGCAGTGTCCCAAAACTCATCCCTCTTACTTCTCAGCTGACCCTCCGTCATTGGGTACTCACTCTTCCATTTCGGACGCTCCTTCTTCAGAGACTCGTTGCGTCCTTAAGAGAAATAGATAAATTAGCTTGCCCTGCAATTTGTCTGAATGTCATGTTACAGTGCTCATTACATCACATACCTTGCTATCTGTCATAATGTCTAGGGCATAGTTAATGACAAAACGGGAAGTAGCTTCATGTCATACAGGTGTCAAAAATCTGACGGAACTGGGAAATGACCCATTAAGAACCTTATACTAACTTACTGTGACAGTTCAGTGACCAGAAGGGGATGAGTTGGTCAACTGCAACATCACCTGGGGGTTGGTAAGGAGAGTGATCCTTAGTCACCTAGCTGGGCTCAGTGATTGATTTGTCTCCCTCTTTTTAATTCACAGGTGCACGTGCGAGTGGTCTCTTAGAGAGTTTATACGGGGCGAGCACAAGACAACGAGAGAGAAAATCTGGCAAGCTCCTCAACTCCAGTGCTTCTATTGTTTGTTTTAATGCAAGTTAGTTATAGCGTGCTTAAGCTCTCTTTCCATAAGCATACTGCCCCATGTTGAGGACAAGACTGTTTCCCAAACAAGTTGGGACGCTGCGTAAAATGCAAATTAAAACAGAATGCAATGATGGGCAAATCATTTATTCCTATATTTAATTGAAAAAAGTACAAAGTGTGATGGTAATTCCATCGATCAACACTCTAAAAGGAGTGAGAAACAGAGACAAAATTCTCTTGGCACAATCATTTTATTATTATTTGCAAATAAGAGAGACGCGTCAAATGTTTACAAACATAATCGTCAGAGGAGTCTCTGCCGTAAGACATGAACAATCCGTATTTATTTAAAATGTTAGAAGGGGTGTGGTAAGTTGTTGCCCATCTGTCTTGTGTAACATTTACCCAAAGGGTGGGCTGCCCCCCCCCTTTATCCTTCTCAACTCCTGAGGAGACACAATGTCTGGATAATCAACAGAGACACTAAAGGGATATTATACAGATTTATGAGTAACCCTCTAATCCACCGGTGCCGGTCAAGGATGTCTCCTATTCAAACACAAAATCCCTCTTGGCATCTTTAACTAGTAACTAGAAATCATCAGTTCAAGAATTTCCACAATAAAAGACAAACGTTTTATTGTTTTTGGAAAAACACATGCCTATTTTTATTTGATTCCAATAACATATTTTAAAACCATTAAGACAGGGACATGTTTACCACTGTGTTGCATCACCTCTTCTTTTAACATTACTCTGTAAGTATTTTGGAACTGAGGAGACCAGTTGCTGTAGTTTTGGAAGTGAAATGTATTCCCATTCTTGCTTGATACAGGATTTCAGCTGCTCAACAGTTTTGAAAGTGATTTCTTCTACTCAACAGTTTGGGGTCTTCTTTGTCGTAATTTTTTGGTTGATAGTGCGCCAAATGTTTTCAGTGGGTGACAGTTCTGAACTGCAGTCAGGCCAGTTTACCACCCAGACTCTTATACCAAGAAGCCATGCTGTTTTAGTACATGCAGAATGTGGTTTGGCATTGTCTTGATGAAATAAGCAAGGCCTTCCCTGAAAAAGACGTTGTCTGGATGGCAACATATGTTGCTCCAAAACCAGTATACTGTTGGTATAAAATAATCACATTTTGTTGCTTTGCAGCCTGAAATGAAGACAGACATAGTTTTTGTTTCATTCAGTTGTATTTGCTCAGTGCAACTTATAACATCCAAGTGAAAGATATAACACCAACATGCCAGAAAAAAATGAAAAAACATAATCACTTAATTGGAAAGAGGATCACCCAGTATTTTGTTGAACCACCTTTTGCTTTAATTACAGCCTTTAGTCTGTTGGGATATGTCTCTACTAACTTTGCACATCTAGATGTTGCAATATTTGACCACTCTTCTTTGCAGAACTGCTCAAGTTCAGTTAAATTTGATGGTGACCATTTGTGGACTGCTGTCTTCAAGTCATTCCACAGATTTTCAATGGGGCTTAAGTCCTTGCTCTGACTAGGCCATGCAAGGACATTCACCCTTTTCTCCTTCAACCACTGTGTGGTCAGTTTTGCTGTGTGCTTTGGGTCATTGTCATGTTGGAAGGTAAATCTTCTTCCCATTAACAACTTTCTGGCAGAGAACAGCAGATTTTCCTCAAGAATTTGACAGTATTTTGCCCCATCCATTTTTCCTTCCATCCTGACAAGTGCTCCAGTCCCTGCTGCAGAGAAACAACTCCATAACATGATATAACCACCTCCATGCTTTACTGTAGGAATGGTGTTATTTGGATGGTGAGCTGTATTGGATTTTCGCCAGACATATCGTTTGGCGTTGACCATAACACCTTTTTCCAAGTGGCCTTAGAATCTTCAAGGTGCGTTTTGGCAAAGCTCGGTCATGACTGCATGTGGGCTTTCTTGAGGAGTGGCTTTTTTCTTGCAACCCTCCCATACAAGCCACATTTGTGGGGAATGTGTGATATTGTTGTCACATGCATACAATGACCACTCTTTGTCATGAATTCCTGTAACTGCTTCAGAGTTGCTGTAGGCCTCTTGGTAGCCTCTCTGACCATTTCCTCCTGGCTCTTTCATCCAGTTTGGAGCGACTTCCTGACCCAGGGAGGGTCTGTGTTGTACCAAATACCTTCCACTTCTCAATAATAGACTTCACTGTGCTTCTAGGCACTGATAAAGGAGAAAGAATGCTGAGTTGCATCCAAAGAACACCATACCTACTGTGAGGCATGAGGGTGGAAACATCATGCTTTGGGGCTGTTTTTCTGCAAAGGGACCAGGACGACTGATCGGTGTAAAGGAAAGAATGAACGGGGCCATGTACCGTGAGATTTTGAGTGAAAACCTCCTTCCATCAGCAAGGGCATTGAAGATGAAACGTGGCTGGGTCTTTCAGCTGACTTCGTAAGAAGCATTTCAAGGTCCTGGAGTGGCCTAACCAGTCACCAGATCTCAACCCCATAGAAAATCTTTGGAGCGAGTTGAAAGTCTGTGTTGCCCAGCGACAGCCCCAAAACATCACTGCTCTAGAGGAGATCTGCATGGAGGAATGGGCCAAAATACCAGCAACAGTGTGTGAAAACCTTGTAAAGACTTACAGAAAACGTTTGACCTCTGTCATTGCCAACAAAGGGTATATAACAAAGTATGGAGATGAACTTTTGTTATTGACCAAATACTTATTTTCCACCATAATTTACCAATAAATTAATTACAATCCTAATTGGTGGCTGACTAAATACTTTATTGCCCCACTGTAGTTGATTGTTTTCTTCATTTGCACTACCAAGGACTGAAATGCTTCAGGAAAAGCTTGTTTCATGCTGAGCTAATCAAAATGACCACAGCTGATCACAGTTGAAAGTCAGTTGGCTTTGTGTGCTATTGAGAAGGTGATTAACTACACCTGGTTGGGTTTACAAGTAATTTTTAGGAGGGGGGTGATTCTTTTTCCAACTCAGTGATTCAGTGTTTGAATTTATAAAAAAAGAAATCTGACAAGTTGGTATTATATCTTTCACTTGGATGTTATAAGTTGTAAATACAGCTGAATAAAACAAAAATTGTTTTT
This sequence comes from Esox lucius, assembly GCF_011004845.1. NCBI lineage: Eukaryota > Metazoa > Chordata > Actinopteri > Esociformes > Esocidae > Esox > Esox lucius. The sequence goes on along the minus strand of NC_047574.1, from coordinate 30,993,394 downwards.
GTCCTTTTTCATTTCAGGCTGCAAAGCAACAAAATGTGATTATTTTAAAGGGGGGTGATTATTTTCTATACCCACTGTATATTGTTCAACATTAATGGTGCCTTCACAGATGTGCAAGTCATCCATTCCATGTGCACCTGCATACCATCACAGATGCTGGCTTTTGAACTGTGTGCTGATAAGAACCCGGATGGTCCCCCTCCTCTTTAGTCCGGAGGACACAGGGTCTAAGATTCCCAAAAATAATTTTATATTTTGATTCGTCAGACTACAGGACAGTTTTGCACTTTGCCTCAGTCCATCTTAAATGACATTGGACCCAGAGAAGTTCAAAGTGGGCATGTCTTTTTCAAGAAATAATATCATGTCTCAGTTTCAACATTTCATATGTTGTCTTTGTACTATTTTCTATCTTATATAGGATTTAAATGATTTGCAACTCATTGCATTCGGTTTTTATCTACATCTTACCCAGCATCCCATTAGAAACTGCAGAAAGAGCCACACTCCCCTTTGTGGTTAAATTTGTTGTTTAGATTGTTTTGTTAGTATAGGAGTTAGTATAGGAACAGCCATTGTTATTTTGTTGATATTATTTCCTTGAGGCTATTATTTCTATTTATTCATGTGGTTGGATTTGTTTCCCAAAAAAAACATATTAACCTCCTGAAAAAATGACTTAACCTAAGACCCAAAAAATAACAATATATTTTATTCAACCTGTTTGATTTGTGGGAGTGTCCATCCAACCGTTTAACAATACCAACTTCTAAGATAAAAGCTAACACTTTATTCAGCAGGATGGAAATAATGAGGCAATAACTAGGTTATTTCAAGGAAACAACATGGAAACAAAGAGGAAACAACTGGGTAATAACATGGTAACTACAAATAAGCATGTAAGCATGTTTCTGCGGAAAATAGTAAGTAACTGCTAGGAAAGTTGAAGGGAAAAAGCCTTGTAACTAAAATGTCAACACTGGGTAAGGGCATGCTAGTCACCCATTTATCGTTTGTTTGTTTATGCTGAAATAAGTTCCACGAAACAATACAGAATGAAAACCACTACTACCACATCAGATTGTGTCAATTACTCATCAACAGTTGATAGGTTGCACCTCCTGCATTTATTTCCTGAAATTACTGTTATTTCAGCAGAACTCAATTGTAAATTCCCCTGTATTTAAAATGTATTTCACAGCCATGCTGTTGTATTTTTAACATGCAATACAGCAGCAGCCTTCTCCCTTTTCAGATTTTGTTAAACTTTTATTTCATGTGTTTTCCTACCGGTTCCTTGGATATTCATTGTTCTTTCCTAAAACGTTCACATTGTAATCGCTAGTAATGGTATGAATTTTACAGTTATGCCTCTGTAACTATCCCATTTACTTACCTGTTAGCTCCATATTACCTTGCGTAGTTGCAATTCAAATGGCTGTCCTCCTATTACTATGCAATTTACCAGTATTAGCGTTCTTCTTTCCACTTAGTTCCAACTTTCCTCTTTCAGTGTAGTTGCAGTGTAAAGGGCATACTTTGTCCCTGCAAACTGAAGCAAAGCTCTTCCTTCCTAATACACAATGCAATTTACCAGTTTTCTTTATAATTTCAACAATATTTACATTTTACTTTCTGCATAGTTGCAATGTAACAGCCAGGCATTGCCCCTGCAAACTAAAGCAAAAATCTCCCATCCTACTACCTTGCTGTTTACCAGTTGTTTCTTCATAATTTCAAGTTTCCATTGTACTTTCTGTAAAGTTGCAGTGTAATGGCCAGACATTGTCCCAGCAAACTAAAGCAAAGATCATCCCTCCTATTACCTTGCAATTGACCAGTACTTTTACTCTGCATAAAAATATATTCGCTTCTTACGGAGCCCCTCCTTAGTTGCCCTGGCTGTGTGTTTCGGGTCGTTGTCATGCTGGAAGACCCAGCCACGACCCATCTTCAATCAATCAGTCAATCAAATGTATTTATAAAGCCCTTTTTACAACAGCAGTTGTCACAAAGTGCTTTACAGAGACACCCGGCCTTAAACCCCAAGGAGCAAACAACAGTAGTGTTGAATTTCAGTGGCTAGGAAAAACTCCCTAAGAAGGTCGAATTTTAGGAAGAAACCTAGAGAGGACCCAGGCTCAGAGGGGTGACCAGTCCTCTTCTGGCTGTGCCGGGTGAGATATTAAGAGTCCAATTGGAATAATAAATAAATTTCTCTTGGCTAAATCCAGAGTATATTTGATTTTAGACTAGGTCAGAAGTATGACCAGGTGGACAAGGACAGGAACAGCAACGGTCCCCCCAAACCAGGTAATCCGCAGGTGTGGACCAGGACCTCATCTCCTTCTAAAATTTAAAATTGGAGGAAACTGAGAAAAGTTAGTAGTACATCCCTCATGTCCCCCAGCACAATAATATAGCAGCGTAACACCTTGGAAACTGAGACGGGGGGGTCCGGTGACACTGTGGCCCTACCCGGGGGAGGCCCCGGACAGGGCCCAACAGGCAGGAAATCAATCCAACCAGTCCGTATTGCCCAGCGACAGCCCCGAAACCTGAAGGATCTGGAGAAGGTCTGTATGGAGGAGTGGGCCAAAATCCCTGCAGCAGTGTGCGCAAACCTGGTCAAGAACTACAGGAAATGTATGATCTCTGTAATTGCAAACAAAGTATTCTGTACCAAATATTAAGTTCTGCTTTTGTATCAAATACTTATGTCATGCAATAAAATGCTAATTAAATACTTAGAAACTATACAATGGGATTTTCTGGATGTTTTAGATTCCATCACTCACAGTTGAAGAGTACCTATGATAAAAATACAGACTTCTATATGCTTTGTAAGTGGGAAAACCTGCAAAATCGGCAGTGTATCAAATACTTGTTCTCCCCATTGTACCTTTGAATGTTTCACACACACAGGTGAAAATCTGTGAATTTAGATGAATTTCCTACACCTATGGTTTTTTAAATGGTAATTAGTGTCTGTGTACAAATAGTCAATGAGTTTGTTAGGTCTCACGTGGATGCACTGAGCAGGCTAGATACTAGATAAGAATTGTTCAGGAAACAAAGAAAAACCCACAGGTAACTTCAGGAGAAATACAGGCTGCTCTGGAAAATGACGGTGTGGTTGTTTCAAGTAGCACAATACGACGATACTTGAACAAAAATGAGCTGCATGGTCGAGTTACCAGAAAGAAACCTTTACTGCGCAAATACAACAAAAAAGCTTAGTTACAATTTGCAACAGCTAATTTGTTGCAAATTAGCAACAGCTTGGCACGCACCACAGATTCTGGCTCACTAATTTGGAGAGACAAGACCAAAATATAGCTTTATGATCACAACAATAAGTGCTATGTTTGGAGAGGGCTCAACAAGGCCTATAGTGAACAGAATACCATCCCCACTGTGAAGCATGGTGGTGGCTCACTAATGTTTTGGGGGGGGGGGGGGTGAGCTCTAAAGGCACGGAGAATCATGTGAAGATTTATGGCAAGATGAATGCAGAAAATACAGGCAGAAAATGTGCTTTCTTCTGAATGAAAGCTGTGCATGGGAAGCTCTTGGACTTTCCAGCACAACAATGACCCTAAGCACAAGGCCAAGTTGACCATCCAATGGTTACAGAAGAAAAAGGTGAAGGTTCTGGAGTGGCCATCACAGTCTCCTGACCTTAATATCACCAAGCCACTCTGGAGAGATCGCAAACAAGCAGTCGAGGCATTTTGCCAAGACGAATGGGCAGCTATACCACATGTAAGAATTCAGGGAGCCTCATAGACAACTATTACAAAAGACTGTACGCTGTCATTTATGCTAAAGGTGGCCAATACACAGTATTAAGAACTAAGGGTATGAAAACTTTTGAACAGGGGTCAGTTAATTTTTTTCTTTGTTGCCATGTTTTTTGTATGATTGTGCCATTCTGTTATGACCTACAGTTGAATGTGAATCCCATAAGAAATAAAAGACGTGTTTTGCCTGCTCACTTTCTTCAAATGGTACATATACACTCACCTAAAGGATTATTAGGAACACCTGTTCAATTTCTGATTAATGCAATTATCTCATCAACCAATCACATGGCAGTTGCTTCAATGCATTTAGGGGTGTGGTCCTGGTCAAGACAATCTCCTGAACTCCAAACTGAATGTCAGAATGGGTAAGAAAGGTGATTTAAGCAATTTTGAGCGTGGCATGGTTGTTGGTGCCAGACGGGCCGGTCTGAGTATTTCACAATCTGCTCAGTTACTGGGATTTTCACACACAACCATTTCTAGGGTTTACAAAGAATGGTGTGAAAAGGGAAAAACATCCAGTATGCGGCAGTCCTGTGGGCGAAAATGCCTTGTTGATGCTAGAGGTCAGAGGACAATGGGCCGACTGATTCAAGCTGATAGAAGAGCAACTTTGACTGAAATAATCACTCGTTACAACCGAGGTATGCAGCAAAGCATTTGTGAAGCCACAACACGCACAACCTTGAGGCGGATGGGCTACAGCAGAAGACCCCACCGGGTACCACTCATCTCCACTACAAATAGGAAAAAGAGGCTACAATTTGCACGAGCTCACCAAAATTGGACAGTTGAAGACTGGAAGAATGTTGCCTGGTCTGATAAGTCTCGATTTCTGTTGAGACATTCAGATGGTAGAGTCAGAATTTGGCGTAAACAGAATGAGAACATGGATGCATCATGCCTTGTTACCACTGTGCAGGCTGGTGGTGGTGGTGTAATGGTGTGGGGGATGTTTTCTTGGCACACTTTAGGCCCCTTAGTGCCAATTGGGTATCGTTTAAATGCCACGGCCTACCTGAGCATTGTTTCTGACCATGTCCATCCCTTTATGACCACCATGTACCCATCCTCTGATGGCTACTTCCAGCAGGATTATGTACCATGTCACAAAGCTTGAATAATTTCAAATTGGTTTCTTGAACATGACAATGAGTTCATTGTACTGAAATGGCCCCCACAGTCACCAGATCTCAACCCATTAGAGCATCTTTGGGATGTGGTGGAACGGGAGCTTCGTGCCCTGGATGTGCATCCCACAAATCTCCATCAACTGCAAGATGCTATCCTATCAATATGGCCCAACATTTCCAAAGAATGCTTTCAGCACCTTGTTGAATCAATGCCACATAGAATTAAGGCAGTTCTGATGGTGAAAGGGGGTCAAACACAGTATTAGTATGGTGTTCCTAATAATCCTTTAGGTGAGTGTATTACAAATGCTCCATGGGTATGCAAACTTTTGAGCACAACTGTTGGGGTGATTAGTGTCATTTGGGTACCATTAGCGGGGTGCACGGGTACCAATGTAAAGTGCCATGGGCTTTCGGCCAATTAAGTCAGAAAATAGGGTAAAATAACACGTAAATAGTATCTAAATAGTTTTCCGTTTGTGAGTTTATGATTCTGCCAACAGAACAATGTAATTTACGCCCATTTAGGAAAGTCACGGAAGGAGGAGGGTGTATCTTTCAAAATCTTAGTTTTATTTTAATTAAAAATGCAAACACCAATTCCTGTAGGCATTTGGCAGTCCTAGTGTTAAAGGATATTGAAATCAAATGCATGCGAGAGAGTGTGAGATCAAAGTAATTATTTATAGTGCAGTGGATTACCCAGTCACACACACAAATACACATGATCTACAAGACAACAGTCCATTGGATTACCACTGTAATTGGGTACCACGTAATGGGATTTTGGTACCTGTTATCCCACAATGCGTTGTGAGATGGGTTTTAAAGGAAGACTAGCAAGTGACTGCTTTAGTTTCAAATGACAGCTGTATTCAGAATAAATTCAAAAGCTAAATATTTTTCTAACTAAACTTGAAATGGGAATTAAAAAATAGATTATTTTAGGAGACATGCTTCACCTACTGGCCTTGTTTAGTGTTTCAAAATGTTAAAAGCTGAAATGCATTGTTTTAAATGTTCAGTAATTATGTTTTAATTAATTTGTCCTCCAACATTTACATAATCTATAGGCTCCTTGTATGAGCATAAGCCCAGATGGAAAGCAGTTATTTCATTTACAGCCAGAATCAGCACTCAATGTTCGCATGTTAGCTCCTGAGTGTTAACCTGTTCTAAGCACTAATCCTCAAAGCTCCTGTGTTGGGTTTTGGCTACTTGACAGATTTAGCCAAATGCAATGATGCTGAAGCTATGTACCTGTTGACCATTAATATGACATATGTTGTTAGTTGACTCACCGACTGTTATTTATCATCCTTTGAGAGGATAGTCAAACCCCCTGTTAATTTGAAGCAATGTATTCTCACATTCTTGTTCCTGAGAATAAACAAAGAATATTTGACTATCTTATCATGGACCAAATACTTCATGTTATTATTCATGCCAACATTTTGAAGTACAGAGTGGTGCAAGAGGTCTAAAGCCACAGATACACATCATGACTTATTACACCATGCAGTCACATTGCCAGACATGCAGGAGTTCTAATACAGTTATTTCAGGGTGTTACAAATTCCCTACTTTATTTCAAACAAAAAAAACATCTAAATATTGTTGGACAAATAAAATGAATTAGGCTTTTATGTAGATTGAAAAACTTCAGAAGTGGGTGGGATATGGATGGCCTCTTGGCCTCATGCAGACAGATTGCATTGTTACATTTTACACAATCGCTGCAAACCATGTGCCACATCACATCGGAAATAATCACGTAGCATGGAGTTTTATTCTGTCTGTCTAAGACATATGTTTAGATGTTCATCATGATCCCAATGCCAGACATGCTGCATGGAAATAATTTGGGACAAATGTAGTCAGAGGCCAGCTGTGTAAGTTTCCTCAACTTCTGTTTTCTTATAGATTAATGAAAACATTTTCAGTGATCTAACTAGATCAAAAACGTTGTGACGTTGTGTAAATTATGAATAAAAACAGAATGCAATGATATGCAAATCATTTAAACCCTATATTCAATAAAAAGTACAAAAACAACATTTAAAATTCTTTGAATTCCCACTTTGAATTTTGATGCAACACAACAAAAAAGTTGGGACAGAGGCGACAAAGGCCTGTAAAAGTTCAGTAATGCTAAAAAACTAAACATATCACTAATTAGTGTCAATTGGCAACAGGTCAGTAACATGATTAAAAGATCATCACAGAGAGGATGGGTCTGTAAGAAGTGAGGATGAGGAGGGGTTCACCAATCTTAAGAATAACGTTTCTCAGCGTAAAATTGCAAAGAGTTTGGGGATCTCATCATCTACAGTACATAATGTCATTAAAAGATTCAAATAATCCAGAGAAATATCTGAAGGCACCATTAATGCTGGACAATATATATAGGGTTTGGAGCAACATATGCTGCCATTCAGACAAAAAAATGTTCAGGGAAGGCCTTGCTTATTTCAGCAAGACAATGCCAAACCACATTCTGCATGTATTACAACAGCATGGATCCATAGTAAAAGAGGCTGGGTGAATTGGCTAAACTGGCAAGCCTGCAGTCCAGACCTGTCACCTAATGAAAACATTTTGCGCATTATGAAATGAAAAATACGACAAAGGAGACCTCAAAATATTGAGCAGCTGAAATCATATATCAAGCAAGATTTATTAAATAAAAAATATGACAAAGGAGACATCAAACTGTTGAGCAGCAGAAATCATATTTCAAGCAACATTTCACTTTCAAAACTACTGCAGTTGGTCTGCTCAGTTCCCAAATTCGTACAGAGTATTTTTAAAAGAAGAGATGATGCAACACAGTGGTAAACAAGCCTCTGTCTCAATGTTTTTGAAACATTGCTGGCATTAAATTCAAAATGTATTTTTCCAAAAACAATAACATTTCTCCGTTTCATTTGATATGTTGTCTTTATAATATTTTCAATTAGATATATGGATAAATGATTTGCACATAATTTTGCATTTTATGCAGCATCCCAACTTGGGAAACTGCGTTGTACTATGAAACTATTCCTCATCTAAATGTGCACTTATTAATACAAGTGTCCTTGTCAAATAGTGAAGACTTCCTTTTCATAACTGACCAGATGTTTACCATAAATAAAATATGTAATCAACTATGTTTTTGGACTAACTGGATAAAATGTATTGCTCAAAGTCAGCTTGTGGCTATCTCTTTACTCTAGCCTGAAAGAACTTGAGGTGTGATGTCTACCAAATCCATATGCAATTTTTTTTTGCGGATCTGTAAGCGGCAACACGTGTCTCCTGTCTATTTATTCCCAGTAACCCCTGATCATAGCTATCCAGTTAGCCTGTCAGGTAATTGTAACATGGTTTTTGGGTCATTGTTTTCAGTAGACACTGTCTGGCTTGTTTTTTGAAAAGATTATAGTTTTCTTCAAGAGGATCAGAGGAAAACTACATATATGAATGTTTCACCAGCCATTATAGGCATGAAATCGTAAAGATTTCTTGATGAAAATCTGTTTGAACAAATTTGTTATTAACCTGAATGTTCCCAAAATGTTAGCAGACTAAAGAATACATCATCAGAACAAGAAAAACAAAATGCAGTGAATGGACATCCACATCTATCACATCTATCTATCATAACCGTTATTATGCTCTCTGTATATGGACCACCTTGTTACCATGGAAATAGGATTTCTTTTTTTTCTTGGTTGCCTCAGTGAGCTGCTCAGAGCTACTGATATATTCCTACTTAATCCTTATTTGTTGTGCTTTGTAACATATTAGTTGTACAATATTTTAATTCTTTAGGTATCATACATGCCATATTGATGAATATTATTGTTACATAATGTCTAGAACAAATATTTTTCTTCAGGATTTGATTTTGCTTGTCATAAACATGGTTAGCATTATGTTGAAATAGCAGTATGTTGTTTATGCTATGTAGTTTTGTTGTTGGTAATACTTACTTGTAGTATTTTATTCATGCATTCCCGCTGGTACTAGAGCCTGAGAAAATCTGTAGTACTGTAATTCAGCTCTGTGTATTAGATAGCCTCTATAGTTTTTCAGATGCACAGCTAGTAAGTGTCATCTTTTCTTTATTTTTACAGTTTCTCTCTTGATTCATTATAGATTGACAAGAATTCAATGTTTAAGCCAGCAACCTACTGAATAGCGGCAATAAATATTGGAACTAAGACTTCCTGACTTGCATGTCTTTAGCTGTCCAACTTCTTACAACTACACTAAACACATAAGGAGGACAGTACAGTTATGGATGATAGAGATATCAGAACGTTGTAAAAGAATACTGACAATAAGAGAGAGAACTATTACAAACCATAAAAATCTAACAATTAGCTTTGCAGAGAAAGTTACAAGGCAAATATAAAACCAAAAAATGTATGGGCATTGCAGATGCCTGTCTCATTTCTGTAGTTTAATTGGTTAAACTGACAAAAAAAGAACCTATGACATAGCCTAAAAGTATAGATCAAAAGCTTCTTCATATATAGTGTATCTTAGACCCAAAAGGGAGTTTAAGATACAAGGTCCGGCTAAATCTAAATACACGAAAAATGTTTGGGTACACAAATCAAGAAATGTGCACTTTATAGAATTCATGAAAATAAGTAATTTATGAAATGAATTAGTAGAGGTAGGTTATCAAATTCATGCAAAGAGATTGATTATTGATTATATTAACCACAATTACACTAGAGTTTGGAAGATATTTTCCAAGTTTTCACAAACCTTTACAATCCAGTCCATTTGATATAGTGAAAAGGAAAGTAAAACTACACGGAAATGAAACACTGCCATTTCCCAATGTATATTATATAACAGAAGAGGGGTTATAATCTTCAGTTGCTGGTAATGAATTGAAATGAATTTCATAACTTGAATTAATTAAAATTGGAATTAATTGAAAATGTATGCACGTAAGTCGCTCTGGATCATTATAAATGTAAACTGCAATTTAAGACAACCACACTCCAACAATCATACTCACTTTTCAGCCCCACCTTTATGGGAGACTGTGAGGGGTGGTATGGATGATAGTCCCTAGAGTTAGTGACTCCCATGTTCTTCTCTTTCACTCTCTCTCCCTATTCAATTTCTTAGTTCCAGATACTTGTTGAAGTCAAACAAAACACTGTCTCAGCATTTGAATGAACAGCCTTTCAAAAATTCCAAGCAGCAACCGGAGCAGTCAAAAACGAAAAGCTTTTATTTTAGTCTATCTAAGAAGGTTGATGGGGTGAAGACAGGAATACCAACACCAACAGGAATCAAGTATTTCTCACAGCGATGACAGATATCCGTGAAGAGTCCAGGCTTTGTCAGTTAGCTCGCATGTCACTTCTCCAGTTCTTTACAAACTCATTTTTTATTAACACACCTAACCACACAATAAAAATACCTCCACAGTGTATATATACGGCAGATGTGACAACTTGCAGCATACAGCTACAGTAGTAACTGTAAGCGGTATCTATCAATAGTGTCCTCTCCAGATTGGCTAGTTAGGCAGCTAATGCTTTACACAACAGCACTAATCCAATCAACTGTTTTGAGGAAGAGGTGGAGGAGGTCAACATTAAATTGAATCAACAAAGCAACCCCTTTATAGACTTTAAACCCTGGTCAGAACATGCTTGTCTTCTGGTGATGTGTATATTTGTCTGGGGGAGGCCAGTTCTAGGTACATTTGATTGTAAATCTCTTTTGGGAGGTAAGGCTAATTGTTTTAGGCAGTCCAATTAATAAAGGTTTGCGATTTGCAAAGAGACAAGCCTGGCCTGGAAAGTTTCAGTTATGATGTATTGTACACCTATCTAATCTTTTGGGCCCAATGCATCATGACATTTTCTTTCAAGACCGTTTACTCTTAAATGCCATTGATTTAAGAGTCAATTAGATTTTAGTCTAAAACTGCTGAGTGCATTGCTTTTTGTGAAAAAGGTCACTGCATCTCCGGCCGTTCGTTTAGGACATTCCTACGCCTTGATGAAAGGAAATGCCCTGTATCCACTTCAAAGAATAACAATGAAAACATTTAGCATCCCCAGAGGATCTAGAATTTGCAGTCAGGACAATTTGGTTTTGTGTGCACTCCCCCACTACATTTTTATCGGATTGGTCGATCCAATTGGCTAGCTCCGGCTGTCTGGATAAAAAAAACTTTCTTTTCGTTATTTCAATGCCGAGTCAGGACAGACGTCAAATTCCAGCTAAGGCCTACCAACCAAATTTCAACAACAGTATGTAGAGAATTTTATAATCTATACCTGGCTAAGGGAAGACATAAAATATATGACCTTGACTATTGAGAGAAAGGATTACGCATTGTGATACACCCTGCACGCTTTCAACCTAGCTCCAGATGAAGACACCACAGGAAGTCTTTCAGTGGTCTCCACCAGTAGCCTACCAATTAGAAATGAGATTCAGAGATCCGTTAGACCGTACAGCTAGTATGATAATATATGCGTGTTCCGATTCCATACTGGAAGTAAACTCCCAAAGACAAGTCATGGTGGATTACTGAGATTTTTATGCAGCGAATGCCTGGAACCCAGTTTTGTGGAGTATGGGCGTGTGATGATTTAATTACAGATATTTGTACGGATCGCACGGCCATGTTCATCGTAAATACACTTCCAAAGGACCTGCCTGGAGAACACTGGTAGGCTGTGACTTTAGAAGATGGAAAACTCACAATCTTTTTCAATTCCTATGGATTTCCCTCTGGAATTTCACATTTTCCTTGATCAAAAATGAAATTGCGATATATCATAGCAATAAACAAGTACAGGATGAATTTTCTATCTATGTCAAAGTGCCAGAGGGCTTTCCTATGAAGATGTTATCTCTCAATACAGTGATGATTTAAGAAGTAATGATGTCATTGTAACGGTTCCTGTCTGAGGGGACTGTTCCACTTCGTGTTTTCTGTTTGTCCCTGTCCTGTCCTTGTTTGGTCTTTCCTGTTCTTGTTTCAGTTAATCGGTATATTCATTTCACCTGTGTTTAGCCCCCACCTGTTTCTGTTCTCCTCGTTACCCTGTGTATTTAGTTTGTCCATTTTCTCCCTGTTGTTGTTGGTCATTGTGCTTGTGCGCCTGTTATGTTTGTGTGCTCTGAGTATTCGTCAGTGCCCGGCACGCCGTTTTGGTTTTCTTTGGTTTTGTTCATTAATAAGGGGAAACGCCTCAACCTTCTGCGCCTGCCTCCGTCATGGTAGATTATTTTGTTAGAAAATATCAAAAATGTTTAAATGTATGCCCTTTAAAACCTTATACCCATAAATGGCATTGTTAATTTGATTTTTATTGAAATAAAATATAATTACATTACAATTGTTGAGTATACATATATTCAGATATTTATAAAAACTTTAGCCATTCTTCTGTATTGCCCAGTTCAAATGAGGGTTGGGCATCTTTAAAACCAGTGTATCTTTTGGAGGGAGCCGGCTGATTTCATTTTAAGCCTTATATCTGCTGGCACACCTGATAACTAGGCATTCCAGACAACGGTACATTCAGGGGTGCTATGGCTTCTAGAAAAGGAAGCCAACCTACAGGTCTCCTGTCTTCGAGTATTTTGTGCGAAGCAGTTAAATTTTTGACCAAATCTATCTAATTAGACCCTCTAATGGTTTGTCCTTTATGTACAAACTCGCCCCGGTCATTCCAACCAACTCTGCCTTTTGACTCCTTTATTTTATTCATTATATACAGTGGATATAAAAAGTATACACACCCCTGTTAAAATGCCAGGTTCTTGTGATGTAAAAGAATGATAAATATACAAAGATAACCTTTTCCGCCTTTAATGTGACCTATAACGTGAACAATTCAATTGAAAAACAAACTGAAATCTTTGTGTACCAAACTCACTGAAAATAGGTAACAAATTACCTTCTAATGGCCTCAGACAAAGGTTCCTCATCTGCTCTGTTGCTTCTTGATATTAGTGCTGCTTTTGACACTATTGATCACTCACTTCTCTCTGAGAGACTGGAAACCTGGAAACCCATATTGGGCTACGTGGACATGTTCTAGCCTGGTTTAAATCTTATTTATCTGAAAGATATCAGTTTGTTAGTGTGGATGGCATATCCTCTGTCAAAGGTATGTTTTGGTGTTCCTCAAGGCTTGGTTCTGGGCCCATTATTGTTTTCACTATATATGCTGCCTCTGGGTGATGTAATCTGGAATTACAATGTCAACTTTCACTGTTATGCAGATGACACACAGTTATATATTTCTATGAAGCATAGAGAAGCCCCAAAATTAGCTACTTTGGAAGCATGCGTTTCAGATATTAGGAAGTGGATGATGTGACGGTAATTTTTATGGATCAGAACTCTTTTAGAAGGAAGTACAGAGACGAAATACTATCGGCACTAAGTAACAGTTCATTTAATATTTGCAAATAAGACAGACGCGTCAAACGCTTACATACATAATCATCTGAGGAGTCTCTGACTCAAAACATCATTTCAACAGTATTTTTACATAGCAGCATCTTACCACACCCCTTTTTCTATCTGTTTACCCCAAAGGGCGGGCTGTCCCCCCACCTTATCCTTCCTACCATAATGTTTACTTTTGTGTTTACCTAAACTTCACACAAAGGACAGCTCTCCTACCTGCAATAAGTGACTTCTTCAATTCTAAGAGTTCTTACAGCATCTGGACAGACAATAGATGCCCCCTATGCAAATACCAGCTTAATGGCCCAAATACCTGTTAATCCTCTGATATTATACAGACGTGTGTCACAATCAAAGTAAAGATCTACATACCAGCCAATGGAAAGACAGACATTTCTCAAATGTACCTTAGTTCAAAATTACCATAACAATGACGGAAAATGTCTTGCTTTTAAACTCAAGAAAAACTGACATTTTTGTTTCAGGACCCAAAAAACAAAGAGCTTTGTTAGCAGATCACACTGTGAACCTCGACGGCTGTATGGTCGTATCCCAAAAACCTGTAAGAAACCTCTGTGTTACCCTTGACCCTTACCTCTCCTTTGATGAACATATAAAATATCTCTACCCGGGCGACGGGTCAGACTAAGAGCGGTTCAAAAACCCCTTAATGATTAAAAATATTTTGTGCCCTGTGACGTCGCCCGGCATGGCGCAGCCGGGGCCCCACCCTGGAGCCAGGCCCGGGGTTGGGGCTCGTCCGCGAGCGCCTGGTGGCCGGGCCTTTCCCCATGGGGCCCGGCCGGGCCCAGCCCGAACGATCAACATGGGGCCGCCCTCCCGTGGGCTCACCACCCACAGGAGGGACCATAAGGGGCCGGTGCAGAGAGGATCGGGCGGCAGTCGAAGGCGGGGGCCTAGACAACCCGATCCCTGGACACGGAAACTAGCTCTAGGGACGTGGAACGTCACCTCGCTGGCGGGGAAGGAGCCTGAGATCGTGCGTGAGGTTGAGAGCTTCCCGACTAGAGGTAGTCGGGATCACCTCTACGCACGGCTTGGGCTCCGGAACCACACTCCTTGAGAGAGGATGGACTCTTCACCACTCTGGAGTTGCCCATGGTGAGAGGCGGCGGGCTGGTGTGGGTTTGCTTATAGCTCCCCAGCTCTGCCGCCATGTGTTGGAGTTTACCCCGGTGAACGAGAGGGTCGTTTCCCTGCGCCTACGGGTCGGGGATAGGTCTCTCACTGTTGTTTGTGCCTACAGGCCGAACGGCAGTGCAGAGTACCCGACCTTCTTGGAGTCTCTGGGAGGGGTGCTGGAAAGTGCTCCGACTGGGGACTCTATCGTTCTACTGGGGGACTTCAACGCCCACGTGGGCAACGACAGTGACACCTGGAAGGGCGTGATTGGGAG